>NC_090390.1:45411860-45727320 GCF_036365525.1 Heterodontus francisci
GCAGTGTTCTCAGTCTCCTGCACAGCAGGGAAGTTTAAAGTCATTCTTTCATCCACTAAATGTTAAAACTGTTCTTTCAGCCTTGCTGTACACTCTTCTATGCACATCTCCTGCGATGGAAATCAATTTTCTAAATTCTATAATTTTTCATTGTTGGAATAAAGTTGTAAACATTTGCTTTCAGTCCATTTACATTTTCCATTTCTTCCAATGATTTTGTTACATTTTTACAGAAGTTGTCTTTCAAATCGAGGATATGCTTCTCCAGGGTTTCCTTCGAGTTCTGAATTTCTTTTGGCACAATGGCCTTTAAACCCTGAAAATTCTTTGTGTTTTTTCTGTTCTCCTCAAAGAGGTGTTCTTTCAAATACTTATAGTCTTGGTATAGTGTTGGTCTTTCTCGAGACAATGCTGTAATTTGATCATTTATTACAGTATCTAGTTTTCTTTCCTTCACTGTGGCCTGTGAAGAACAACTTCATGATCAAGTTCATTGGAATAAAAAAACAATAAAAAAGAAACCTTTATAGAGTCCTTACCTTGCTGTCATTTCTTCAGGCAGGTGCCCAAATAATTTTGTAAACCTTTAGTCACCAAAAAGTAGTTACTCTCATATAAAATAGTTACAAGTAGATTTGTATACAGATTAAAAGAATAACTTAAATACTGCTGACAAATAGTCAGTAAACATCAGTCACTACTGGAATTTAAAGGGTAAAGTAGGTGTAAGAGTTGCTCAATGTAAAGAATTTGTACATTTATCTTCATCAATATTCCCTTCATTATTTATAAAAATATCCATAGTTAGAGAGTTCCTATATACAGCCCTGGAACTACTTTAATGAAGTGGAAATGAAGCCAAGAACCCCAACAACAACAACTTGTATTTATATCACACCTTTAATGTAATAAAACATCCCAAGGTACCTCACAGAAGCATTATAAATTAAGATCTGACACCGAGCCACATAGGAGATAGGGGGGCAGATGACCAAAGAGGTGGATTTTAAGGAGTGTTTTGAAGGAGGAAAGACAGCTGGAGAGGTGGAGAGATTTAAAGAGGAAATTCCAGAGCATAAGGCCTTGGCAGCTGAAGGCATAGCCACCATAGTGGAGCGATTAAAACTGAGGATTCTCAAGAGACCAGAATTAGAGGATCGCAACTATCTTAGAGGGTTATGGGGCTGAGGAGATTATAAAGATGGTGAGGGGTGAGACCATGGAGGGAATTGAAAACTAGGATGAGAATTTTTTGATTGAGGCATTGCTTAGCTGGGAGCCAATGTAGGTCAGCAAGCGCAGGGGTGATGGGTGAATGGGACTTAGTGGGAGTAAGAACTCGAGCAGCAGAGTTTTGGATGACATCAAGTTTACTAGGGTAAAATGTGGGAAGCCAGGCAGAAGTGTGTTGAAATAATCAAGTCTAGAGGTAACAAAGGCATGCGTGAGGGTTTCAGCAGCAGATGAGCTGAGGCAGAGGCGGAGTCGGGTGATATTAGAGGTGGAAATAGGGAGTCTTAGTTATTGCATGAATATGTGGTTGGAAGCTCACTTCAGAATCAAATATGACACCAACAGTGTGAACAGTGGTTCAGCCTCAGACAGTTGCTAGGGAGAAGGACTAAGTCTGTGGCCAGGGAACAGAGTTTGTAGCAGGGACCAAAGACAGTGGCTTTGGTCTTCCCAATATTTAATTGGAGAAAATTTCTGCTCATCCAGTACTCAACGTTGGACAATCAGTCTGATAATTTAGAGAGAGTGAAGGAGTCAAGAGAGTTGGTGGTGAGACAGAGCTCGGTGTCATAAGTGTGCATGTGAAAACTGATACCATGTTTTCAGATAATGTAGCCAAGGGGCATCATGTAAATGAGACATAGGGGGCCAAGGATATGTCATTGGGGGATGCCAGCGGTTAACGGTATGGGAGCAGGAAGAGAAGTGATTGCAGATGAGCACCCCGCTCTGCCTCCACAGAGATCTACTACATAGGATTGCTTCACATATGTAAGCAAATCTGATTCAAGAGAGATCAGGTGCTATCTTTTAAAATTGTAAAACAAAATTTAACTAGACAGAATTAAAGGTAAAAAGATGATTCCAGGTCAATCTAAAAGCTACATTAATCTACCATGTTCCAATGAACATGTTCCACAGGGACACCCATGGTTGATATCACGGTTAATAATGCCTGCAACACCATCACTTGATTTATAACAATAATACTTCATTCGGCGTCTTTCAGATCTCGGGCCACCCCAAGGCCCTTTACAGCCAATGAAGCACTTTTGTTGTGCAGTCACTTTTGATGTTTTAATGGAGGAAATTTAGGAGACAAATATTTCAATAGTGAAGCCCTTCAACTAAGGAATTCTCAGAAGATAGATAAGATGTTTGAATAAAGAATCGGAGAATATAAGGCACTATTTTGAAAGCACAATCTTTTATCCTTTGAATTCCAATCATCCTAGTTTGTTATTTGCCAATTATTGCAATAATTACATACATTTAAGACTAGGATTGGAACTCTGCAGATATGGTTTTGGGATTTTATACTTTGCAGTACATTTGCGATTTAGGAAAATGAACTGAGTTTGAGGATGTAATTTGGGAAATTTAACAGTCACTGATTTGCAAGCAAATAACCACTAAACAAAGACTATAAAGATAAATTATTGCTATTGATTCAACAGTGACCTGTATACATGGGAATATACTGGCCTGTCAACTAATTTTTCAGCACCTTTGCCAAGATGTCAAAATATAGAATGCAATTGAAGAGGCTAGATTACAACAATAGTCCCTGAAAATTGGACAATATTAATCATATTTAATACTGGATGCTAAACCAGGTAAAAATGGAAATTTCTATTGGTGGCAAATTCAATTCATAAACAAAACTCTATGGTTGGGCACTATATATGTGAGTTTAAGCCGTCCCCCCACCTTTGTTTGACATCATCATAGGACTTTTTAAAATTCTTGACAGACATTGAGAACATTGGATTCAGTGAATAAAGATACATGGAAGGAACACACAGATTCTTTATCACAGACTTATTTGAGAATGTCATTTACCTCAGAAGTCAACTACTGTTCTCTGGTTTATGGCTAAATCAGGAGCAAGATTACTTGGTTTCATGTATGTAAGTATACTAAATATAAAATTGGGAACTGTACAAAAAAAATCAACATTTAGTAAACAAGCATGTATAAACAAAGTAATTTGGTAGAGAATTAAAATTTGTTATCTGGGCAATTCTAGTTAACATGTTAGGTGACCTGCAAATACAGATAATGGGGTAGACTTTCATTTTTACTACCTGGCAGACTGGATCATCTACCCATTGTAAAAGCTGCCAAATCCACTCTGCTGGATTACTACATAAGAAATAGGAGCAGGAGTAGGCCATTCATCCCCTCAAGCCTGCCCCGCCATTCAATAAGATCATGGTTGATCTGTCCCAGGCCTCAACTCCTCTTTCGGGCCTGCTCCACCTAACCCTAGACTCCCCGAGATTTCAAAAATCTATCTACCTCTTCCTTAAATACATTTAGTGACCTAGCCTCCACAACTCTCTGAGGCAGAGAATTCTGAAGATTCATCACCCTCTGAGAGAAGAAATTCCTTTGCATTTCAGTTTTAAATGTATGACCCCTTATTCTGTAACAATGTCCCCTTGTTCAAGAATCCCCCACTAGTGGAAACATCTTCTCAACATCTACCCTGGTTAGCCGCCTTAAAATCTTATATGTTTCTATAAGATCACCTCTCATGATCACCTATTCATAAACTCCAATGAATAAAGGCCTAACCTGTTTAGTTGTTCTTGATAAGACAGCTCCTTCATCCCAGGAATCAGCCGAGTCAACCTTTTCTGAACTGCCTCCAATGCTAGTACATCCTTCTTTAAATACGGGGACCAAAACTGGAAGCAGTACTCCAGGTGTGGCCTCACCAACACCCTGTACAGTTGTAACAAGACTTCCCTATTTTTAAACTCTAACCCCCTAGCAATAAAGGCCAAAATTCCATTTGCCTTCCTAATTACTTGCTGCACCTGCATGCTAACCATTTGTGTTGCATGCACATGAACATCCAGATCCCTCTGTACTGCAGTATTTTGTAGTCTTTCTCCATCTAAATAATAATCTGCCTTTTTACTCTTCCTACCAAAGTGGATTACCTCACACTTTCCCACATTGAACACCATCTGCCAAGTTTTTGCCCACTCACTTAACCTATCTATATCCCCTTGCAGATTTTTTGTGTCCTCATCACAACATGCCTTCCCACCTATTTTTGTATCATCAACAAACTTGGAAACACTACACTCTGTCCCATCCTCTAAGTCATTAATATAGATAGTAAATAGTTGAGGCCCTAGGACCGAGCCATGTGGCACCCCACTAGTTACGGCTTTCCAACCTGA
Organism: Heterodontus francisci; assembly: GCF_036365525.1. Taxonomy (NCBI): domain Eukaryota; kingdom Metazoa; phylum Chordata; class Chondrichthyes; order Heterodontiformes; family Heterodontidae; genus Heterodontus; species Heterodontus francisci. Next base: position 45,416,291 of record NC_090390.1, read on the forward strand.
AAAAGACCCAATGATCCTGACTCTCTGCCTTCTGTGTGTTAGCCAGTCCTCAATCCATGCCAACACATTACCCCCAATACCCTGAGCTCTTATATTGTGCAATAACCTTTTATGTGGCACCTTATCAAACGCCTTCTGAAAATCCTAATATACTACATCTACCAGTTCCCCTTTATCCACTCTGCTTGTTATATCCTCAAAGAGTTCTAACAAATTTATCAAACATGATTTCCCTTTCATAAAACCATGTTGACATACTGCCCAGGAGGTGAAGATAGAATCTATCCCTATGAGTATCAAACAGTAACAAAATGTTCAATTTACTGGAGATACAAAGGGTAGTTGGAAAGAAATGATCAATGGAATACGACAGGGATGGATGCTATATCCATTTTGTTTTCAATGTATATCAATGGTTTGGGGGATGGACTGAAAACAAAGCTCTCCAAGTTTGCTGTTGATATCAGTTGGGTGGGGGCAAAAACAGTAGGGGTGTAATCTTAAACTATAGTGAACAAGTGGCAAGTTGCAAATGGATTCAGGTTGGGAAATTAGGCTAAAACATGGGCAATGTCTTTTAATGTAGAGAAACACAAAGGTCAGAGGGCTGATGGGTGAATGGGACTGTGGGAGTAAGAACTCGGGCAACGATGAAGTGGTGATCCACTACCGGCTGGAAAGCCAGGGGTGAGCCTGACTCTGCCGTGCCTGGAAGCCACGCTTCTTTGTTGTATGGCTTAGGCCCTTAATTGATTGCAGTCAAATCTTCCATCCATCTGAGGCATGAGATCCCACCTCCAAGAGATGCCAGCCAATCAGAGGGCCGGTAGCACTTCAGTCCTAGCAGTACCACTGGGAGCAGTGGCCACTGCTGGGACTGCAGTCGGCCAGGAGCAGCAACAATGGAAGAGGCCCTGGAATGGCGGTAAGTGTGTGGGGCCTCGCTGGGAACAATCGACTAGGCCCTGATGACGGAGAGAGAGAGAGGGGGTCAGAGTTTAGGGAAGGGGGTTTATTTCAGCAGGGGTGGCCCATGACATGCCATCTGCTGCTGCTAAAATAACAGCGATGGCAGGAAGAGGCCCTTAAGTGGCAATCAATTGGCCACTTAAGGGCCCCAATTGGCCTAATGGCGGGCAGCCGCCTGCCACCTTCCTCGCCGCTGGTAAAATAGCAGTGGAGGCGGCTAGGTGACAGGCATGGCACCCCCCCACCCCTGTCTTCCATCCTACTTTTCGCAACTCCCACCTCCTAGCTCGCTCCGGTCAAAGTCAGGAATAAAATCTATCAGTGAGAGTACAAAGTAACAATAGAGCAGTCTACAAGAAATGATAGAGGAGAGGGAGCTAGTAGAAATTCCCTTGGCACATTGTGGCAGTGGTGTAGGATACAAACTCGAGGGATTGAACACAAGTCCCAGGAAGTGATTAATTTGTGTAAGCTCTGGTCTATTTCTACCATGAATACTGTGTATATTTTTGGTTATCATCCTACAGAAAGTTATCCTCATTTTTCAAGGACTACAAAGCAGTGCAAGTATGTTAATCGGATTGAGCAACCAAGCTGTCAGCAAAAACAAAGATAATAAGGATGCTTCCTTCAGAAAAAAGGTGCAGTGGAGGTGATTGTATTGAGGTATTTAAGATTCTAAAGGGAATAAATAAATTGGATCTCACTGCAAATTTCAATATTAAAACTAGCTGTAGGACAAGGAGCCGTGGATTCGGGTTCAGTCAAAAAACAATCAACATATATAAAATATAAGCATAAATTCATCATTCCTGTACTTATTATAGGGAGTCAAACTCTAAGGAAGCACAGATTGAAGAATTAAGCTGCAGTGTTGTAGCCTTATCTCTGATGCACAGTACATTTGAGCACAGCTCCCCAGTTGCAGTACCAAGATTGGTGAGTATACCTTAAGCCCTTCATACAAAGGTTGGTGAATATGTGGAATATGGAGGAAGTGCAAGTGAAGGATGTTTTAAATTTCAAAGGGTTGGGTGGATAAATCTTTAACCATCAGGCTATTGAAGGTTTGAGAAATAAAGTGGGTCAGGAAATCTGACCTTTGGGAACACTCCAACGGATAGGACTGGCTTTTTTCAGACATGTACATAGGATTACAAAGGACAAATGGCACAGAAACAGGCTATTTGGTCCAATGAGTCCATGCCGCCGTTTATGCTCCTCTTCAGCCTCCTCCCATCTTTCTTCATCTAAATCTATCAAAGTAACCCTCTATTCCCTCTCCCTCACATTCTCGTCTAGCCTCCCTTTAAATGCATCTAAACTATTCACTTTAAGTAGCAAGTTCCACATTCTCACCATTCTTTGGGTAAAAAAGTTTCTTCTGAATTCCCTATTGGATTTCTTGGTGACTATCTTTTATTGATGACCTCTAGTTATTCTCTTCCCCACAAGTTAAAACAGTCTTTCTGTATCCACTCCATCAAAATCTTTCATAATTTTAAAGACCTCTATTAGGTCACCCCTCAGCCTTTTCTTTTCAAGAGAAAGAGACCCAGTCTGTTCATACTTTCCTGATATGTATACCCACACATTTCCAGTATCAGCCTTGAAAAATTTCTCTGCACCCTCTCTATATCCTCCTTATAATATGGTGACCAGAACCACATGCAATACTAAGTGTGGTCTAATCAAGGCTTGATACAGGTTATCAAGAATATACGCACACACGAATTAGGAGCAGGAGTAGGCTACTCGGCCCCTTGAGCCTTCTCCGCCATTCAATAAGTTCATGGCTAAATTGATTACTCCACATTTCCACCTACCCCCGATAACCTTTCACCCCCCTGCTTATCAAGAATATCAAGGTTTAGCATAACTTCCCTACATTTCAATTCTATCCCTCTAGAAATAAAGCCTGGTGCTTGGTTTGATTTTTTAAATTGTCTTGCTAACCTATGGTGCAACTTTGGTGTATTTGTACTCCAACATCCCTTTCTTCCTCCACCCCGCCTAGACTTGCACCTTCCAAGTAATAAGTGATCTCCCTATTGTTCCTACCAAAATTGATCTGTGCTGAACTTCATTTGCCAATTATTTGACAATTCTGCAAGTTTATTAATGTCCTCCTGTAATTTGTTGCAGTCCTCATCAGTATTGTCATCTATAAATTTAGCAATTGTAGTTTTGATTCCAAAGTCCAAATTGTTAATGTAAATTCTGAACAGCAGTGGTCCCAGCTCTGATCCTTGTGGAACATCACTTCCTCCTTCCTGCCACTCTGAATAACTACCCTTTACTCCCACTCTCTGCTTTCTGTCTTGAAGCCAGCTAGCTACCAATTCTGGCACTGTCCCCTGACTCTGCATTCTCTGCCCTTATTCATTAGTCTATTATGGGGCACCTTATCAAAGGCCTTTTGAAAATCCAGATAAATTACATATACTGCATCACCATTGTCCACTCCCACTGTTACCTCTACAAAACATTCAATAAGGTTGTTCAAGCAAGACTTTCCTTTTTGAAATCCATGCTGACTATTCATTATTATATTTTTAATTCTAGCTGTTCTTCTATTCTCTCCTTTAATAGAGATTCCATTATTTTTCCTACCACTGATGTTAAGCTGACTGGTCTATAATTGCCTGGGCGGTTTCTGTCCCTCTGCTTAAATAAAGGAATTATATTAGCCATCCACCGGTCCTCTGCCCAAATATTTTCTAGGAAGAAAGTATTGACAAATTAATGGACGTAATGCATCTCAAATCAAAATGAAGACCTCTACACATGTAACAGCAAAATTGACCATACCACACAAAATATAAGAAAAACATCATCCAGATCATGTTCCATTATTGTCCTTTTGATTTGAATTTTTAAATGTGCATGCACTTCCCATTCATATCCATTTATGAAACATATTCTACTAAAATAGACACCTTACCTTCCTTGCCAGCTGCCTGGAAGAATTACGACCAAAGAATGAAAGCTAAAGAAAAAAATAAAAACAAAAACAAAAACTGAAAATGAACAGGAAAGGAAATAGGGAAGAACAGACAGAAAACAAGAATTTAAGCGGTGTGAAGTGTGATAGAAGTAAAATAACTGAAACAAAAACCACCTGCCATATCGAGCATAGAGGAAAAAAACAGCAAAAACATTAAAAAAGCTAATTTATCATTTTTGTTTGGTTTTAAATTTCAAAATTATTTTATGAAAAGCATATTACAGAATTTTCACACCAGTCATTGGAAAAGAAACCCTGAAAGGATTTCAACTGGCAAGCAGTCATTAGATTTAGAGCTCTTGTAAAATAAATCATTGAACATGAGTTAATATTTGCTACTCTAAATCTTGTATCACTAAAATATATTGTGTTGTATGTATCATTTTCCAGCAGATATTCTATCTAATTGAATAAAAAGTTAAACATTTAATCAATTGCATTACTGCATTATCCACATTTTGAATAATTCGGTTTTACCTTTTCTTCTAGCTCTTTCAGCAGTCTTTTCTGTGCTTCAATCCTTTCTTCGAGCTCTTTGATTCTCTGTCAGAGGCAATGATTAATTTAATATACAGTATAACTATGTTTCAACATGCTGCCTATTTTAATAGGGAAGTAGATAAACACATGAAAAAGCAATTGATATAGGTTCTTGTGAATAGTCGGTATTTTTATGTGAGTTAGTAAACAGATACTGTGGCATTCCCAATGCAAAAGGTAGCAGCAAAAATAATACTGCAGTGGTAGAAAATGGACATAAGATCAGAATTAACTGTTGCTAAATCAGTGGATGAATATGTTTGTATGGCATTCGTCTGTCGATCTTAGCTAATCCATTTAAAATATACAAGGTTAACACTGCTGTTAACATAGAGAATGTGGGTATGTTATCCAAATATATTAAGTGTTCATGTCCCCTCAAGTAATTTCTAGCCTGTAGTGATGATTTACATGAGACTGAGGACTGAGTTGCTGTCTCATTAACCACTCAGACCCTTATTCTGAAATAAATTTCCATAAATGATTATGTTAATAGGTTTCTTAAATTTAGAAAAAACAGAATCTAATGCAAATCAAGGCTAAAATGGCATAGGGAATTCCTTGTAACCATATGCACCCATACAATCTCCTTTTCAGTGATTGGTATAACAAAATTTGTTATTAAAGTAAGTATATTCAACCCTATTATGAATTTAAAGAAATTTATTTGAAGAACAGCGAGCTGCTCTAATGTACTGCACAGATAAGAGATTCCAACAGAACACGACGGCTGTGGCAAATCCAGTTTCCACAGCAACCAAACACTCTTGAGATGGAATGCAATTAGTCTCTTTACAGATTTTATTAATTTAAAGGATTCATAATATAAATCTTGCTCAACCTTTGTTACTTATCAGCTTTGGTAGGCAAGTAAGGGCTGCTAATAATTAGGGTTAAAACTGACTATGTTACAGACTTGCCTCTTTTTCTTTAACACCACAGGCTACAATAATAGATCAAATGCTTTAATTAATTACAATGCAAATATGATAAATCTACAGGGTCTTTCTGGAACTGAGACCAGGCTGGTTTACTTTGAATCACCACAGTATAAGTTAGCAAGCATCGAGGGCACATTCAATTTGTACTAGCCTGCAAAATTTAAAGGAAGAACCAACATACATTTCAAATGTCTTTGGAATTAACAAACATGAAAACACATTGCTCCTTATCTAGGAAAATTTAGGGTAGAGCCAGCAATTCCCAATATCCCACCAGGTAGAGAGCATGGGTTGAAGCTAGAGCTTAAATGTTGGGGTCAATTTTAATCCTGAGCAGCTATTAGACAAATGAGTAGGGCCTAAATTTCAGGCTGGGGCATTTTAACCCCTAGGCTCCTGGGCCAAGAGTCCAGAGCAGCTGATGGCAGGGGAAAATTGAATGGACCTTGGCCGCCCATCAGCTTGTCGGTAAGTGGTGGGTCTCGTAGGAGGGAAAAGGGTGAGTCCAATGCTGGGAACTTTCCTCGCAGTGTCTAGAGGAGCACTTCCACAAAGGAAATATTTGGTTTAACCTGAGAGCTGTCTTTGTCCTTCCCAGCAGCTGCTGACCTCCCCCAGGCTGATGGGAAAGCCACAGCGACTTCCCCACTCTGGCCCTGGATAAAATGTCATCAGGATCTGATTGACATAACAGGACTCCAATTCAGCATTTATGCATAAGGATTCTGTCTGGATCAGGCAGACATCTCATCCGCCCCCAAAACCATCAATGTTAAAATTAGAAACTGGCAGAAATGCTTGCTCGCTACATTCCCACTCAGCAAGGAACTGAAACTTCTTCCCACTACATCTTGAATTATCTGACGCACAGTCCATTCGAGCACAGTTTCCTGTGGGATTATAAGATCACTGAAATTACCCGATAATTTCCTGCCTATTTGTAACACCACCATTTAAAACTGGACAGATGCAATAAAAATAGTGGGGCAAATTTTGCAGAACCCTCCTCCTCCCCCGATGTCAGGGGTCGTGGCCGGTGGGGGGGCTGGAAAATGCTTCCGGGAGAGGCTCGCCACGGGCCTCATCGCTGGGATGGCCCGGCCCCTTATTGCCGGCGGTGGCGAGGCCTCATGGCAGCTCCACCCGCCACTCGGCAGTGGGATTAAAATTTAAATAAGTTGATTTATTAGAAGTAATGAATTAAATACTTACCCACTCCTACCGTCGGGCCTGGTACGAAATTTGTGCCGGTGGCCGGCACTCTGTCCGGGGATCTGAGGCAGAACACTGATGGGGAGGGAGGAACAGGTAAGTTTCAGGGCGGGATTGGGTGGGGAGCGGGGTCAAATGTATCTGATTGGAAGGGGAAAAGTTTAAAGTTTACAAACTTTGGTGGGGGAAGGTGGGGAGCACAAGGTAAGTGTATTTGGGGGGGCCAAGGGCAAGTAATGAATTTGATGGTCATTGGGGGGGGGGGTATGGGAGAGGGTGGGGATAACTTTATTTAATTTTTTAAAGTCATTTTTATTTAAACATTTAAATTAAATGGAAGGGCTAGAAGCCCTTTTAAAATGGCATTGGCGCCTGCGCAGTGGCGCCTGACGCCATTGCCGGGGATGGACCAGACCACCTGCCCCCTCTACATCATCGGGGGTCGAGGGGTGACGAGCGGCCCGCGCGGGTGGACTGCCATAGTTTACGCCTGCCCCCGAGACATGTAAAATTCAGCTCACTATCTCTCAAATTCATCAAAATGATTTATAGGACATATTATAGAAGTGATAACTTAAAGGGAGATCAGTTGTATTTGCCCTTTATTGCTTCTTTAACAGTGGATTTATAAGAGCTGGATTTCTAAGGACTCGATGTTGCTGGAGGGTGAGCATCTTGCAGCGTACACAGTTAGTTAGACTTACTCCTGCAGCTTTTCTGCTCGCGATTCTTTTGCATCAAAACTTGCTGGAACTGTGAGCTTGTAATTAGAGCAACAGAACATCTAGAACCCTAGTGAATGATGGGACCAACAGTGTATCTCCTTAATCAAGTTTTCAGTGTTGATAAAAAAAATCAAGGAAACACAGAGAAGGAGACTGAATTAGAATCAAATCAGGTATAAAAGGAGAAATAAAGAGAGGGAAAGAAAGATTGGATTAAGACACAGAGAATAAAGAGACAGACTGGTAAAGTAAGAAAAAAATTATAACATTTAAAAGCTAACACTTTTAAGTCTCAGACAACTTACATACAGTAATAAAATTGAACAGTTTAAACAGTTCCCTTTCTGGGCCAGAGAAGTATTGTATTAACAATTATCACATTGTTAAAGAGGTACTTACGCTGTTAAGTTCCAGTCTGACCTACCTGTGGCGAGTTTAAAGAGAAGGAACATGCAAATCCAGCAAAGTTCTTTAAAATAACAGGGAGGCTAAGGACAAGATGCTGGTTATGTGAAGCAAATGCTGGAACGGTGTAAATCAATCAATACCGTTATAAAGATTAGCAGCTCATGGCCTATCTCTTTATCCCCTGAATTTTCTGGCTGATTTGTGCATTAATAACAGCATGCATCATTATTATTGCAGTAAGATCTGACCCTTTGTCTCTGAATTGATTCTTTGACAGAAACATTCTTAACTTGAACAAGAATCTGGTTCCTATCAAAAATGAGCTTTGATATGACTGTTGCTAACTGTGCTGGTGATCCGAGCAGGCCAAATGTTTACACTATAGGGGAGAGAAATAAGCCTAAACCAGGACTTATACATGTAGCTCAAGTGATTTGACAGGAATTCTTCTACATGCTCATACAGAGGATAGGCTGCAATAGATTAAATTAGTAGCATTTTCTGCCATTACAATTTATAGAATGTTTCTGTGGCTTTCTCTGAAGGCACTGTGAAAATTATAAGCTTTGATTAAAGTTCGAGGGCAACCATTATTTCAATCTCAATTGCTCAGGATGACTACCTTACACTTCTATTTTTCTTTTTAGGGGCTGCTTCAGGTTATGAGATCGGTATTTTATAGTTCAAAGTCACAGCACACAGGGACTTAAAAAAATTATTTTGCCAGCCATTTCTGAACAAGGTGTCTTTCTTTGGATGGGGAACAGTTAATTAATGTCTCACCTGTTGTGCATGGTGAACAAGTTCCATTCTCTCCCTCAGTATTTGTGCATCACGTTCTCGGAGCTCACTCATGACCTGCCGTTTCCATTGCTCCACTGCTCCTTTCAGCTTCTCTCGTTCCTCTTCAGACAACAGCTCAGTCATCTTTGCACCAGCTTCTTGCTGCAGAGCATCATATAACATGGCTTCCAGCTCCAGAATCCGCTGTTGTAAAATGAACATGTTCATTGCTCATACAGCACCACTGCTACAAAGCTGTTGCTTGTATCTGATGATAGGATAGCTTACATTTTTTTAAAATCAAGAATTATTTTTATAAGACTTAGCTCTGGAGTATGACGGTGATCTGTTTTTGAGATTGACATATGGTTAAATATATGCCAACAATTCCAGTGTGTTGAATGACTGTTTCAAATAAACACCTTTGAATAGTCGACTGTATTAATTACTTTGGATCTGTACAGCTAACAGTAAGTTCTAGAAATACGAGTCTAATCAAAACAAAACATTCTGGATTTACAGTACATTGCTTCATGTATTCTCGACATTTCAAAATGGGTCTGGCATGGTAGAATTATTTGGTCATTCAGTATTATTATTTTATAAAATACAATAGATCTAATACTGGATAATTCAACTCACTTTGTCACTTTCCCTGCAATTTTGTCCTAAAAAAGAGCTCAGATATCTTAATAGCCTCTTATTGCTTGTCTTTACAACTGTCGGAAAGATTCAAGTTTATAGTTGCCATGAAAATTACAAATGTTACCATTACCATAAGATCAACATATCACAAAGTACTAAGAGAAAGTAATTCTACAGACACTTCAAGGTATTATACAAATGCCTGTTGTAATATCATAAATCAAATATATAGCTGCACTCTCCATTTATGTTTATGGAAGGAAAGATACATTTCTGTTAGAGAAAATAGAAACTTTGATGAGAGGCTCTAGCCTGTGAGAAAGCTTAGAAGCTGAAAGGAGTGGCTCCAGTTTGGATGGCTAGAAGGAGAAGCCCCAGGCTATGAGAAAGATGGGAAGCTAGGCAAGAAGACTCCAATGCCAGAGAGCTTGCCAAGATCAATTGTTGGCTCCCTTTGCTCAGGCAATATCTCTTTCCCTTTCAAAATTGTCATTATTAGACTGTTTCGTAAAAAGCCCCATCCTTAATTCTGTTGTCCTTTACAACTACTGTGCCATTTCCATCTCCCCTTCCTGTTTGATGTTCTTGATGGGAAACAATATGAGGTAAGATTTTAGATACTAGGATTATTTCCACTAGAGCAGTAAAGGCTAAGAGGAGATTTGATAGAGATTTTGAAATTGAAAGGACAGGTGGAATCTGCCCGGTCCCACAGAGGTAGGTCTTGAGGCAGAACTGGGAGTAAAATTAGAACACTGGGGCCGGCTCCCCAGCTTGATCTCCACTCCAAGCGTTCTTGCTGGGTCAGACTTGCACCAGCTACCATCCCAGCAGCAGAATGTAGCCAATTAGTGGCAAAGAAGTGCCCACTTGGGGGAAAATTGGTGACACTACCGGAATCTTCCCAATGCTGGATGGGGTCCCTGCTGAGGCTGAGGTCCTGCAGGCTGGGGGGAGGGGTGGGGGGTGGGGTGGGCATCAAACCCACCCTCTGCCCCCCTCCCCCCATCCTGGAACCACAGGTACCAGAGTGTCACAGCCACACCTGCAGGTCATCCTGCGGAGGCGTTGCCTCTCCACAATGATGACTTCATAGTTGTGGCCAAACATAATTTTTAACATTGCAAAAGCTTTCAGAGGGCACCTCCATCTTGAGACACCCTCGCAGTCTCCTACCTACATCAGCAGCTCCCACCTCTCCAGCAGCCAATCGTTCACAGCCTTGGGCACTGTGATTGGACTTTCCACCTGTGCAGCCCGTCCACCATCCCTAATCAGACAGCCAACGAGAAGGTGGTCTTTTAATTGGGGAGGATTGCGTAGGCAGGTGGAACTCTGACACTATCGGAGTCAGGACCCGGAAATGGTCCCGCCGCCTGAGAATCTTGTAAGTCCAGAAGATTACACCCAGTGATTAGAGAAAGACTATTTCCTCTAGTTAGGGAGTCGGTAGAAAGAAAACTGTCATTAAGAGAGTGAGGACAGAAATTAGGGAAAAAAAAATTATTTAGTTTAGTTTAGTTTAGAGATACAGCACTGAAACAGGCCCTTCGGCCCACCGAGTCTGTGCCGACCATCAACCACCCATTTATACTAATCCTACACTAATCCCATATTCCTACCACATCCCCACCTGTCCCTATATTTCCCGACCACCTACCTACACTAGGGGCAATTGCTAATGGCCAATTTACCTATCAACCTGCAAGTCTTTGGCATGTGGGAGGAAACCGGAGCACCCGGAGGAAACCCACGCAAACACAGGGAGAACTTGCAAACTCCGCACAGGCAGTACCCAGAATTGAACCCGGGTCGCTGGAGCTGTGAGGCTGCGGTGCTAACCACTGCGCCACTGTGCCGCCCAAAAAATATGCCGTGGATTGTTGAGCCACGGAATGTTTTGTCATAGGAAGTGTTTAGAACAGAGATCATTGCATTGTTTAAAGTGAAAATTGAATAAATATTTGTAGCAAAGGGGATACAGGTTTATGGGAAGTGATGGGCAATAAGATTAGTTTTGGATAGCTGTGGAATAGAACTAGATCTAGTAATATAGAAGTGCAAAGCTGATGTCACCTTTCCAGACACCACTACGGTTTGCCTAGACGAGCTAGCATATTTCCTAACTGACTTCCTAGTGAGGTATATGCAGATCTAGGTAGACATACCTTAGTCTACAGATAAGGTTGGTTGGGGAAGGGAATGTGTGGCACATTAGGCAGGACTCTTGGGCCCCAATGAGGTTGGGAGTGGAGGCTGACAGGTCCCGAAAGTACTGACACTGGCTGGCATGCCTGTTTTCAAACTCTGTTCCCAGCGTGGCCATTTTTGCCAAGGCAGGTTTGGGCAGGCAGGGCTGCCTGCCCTTTGAGGTGGGCAGCCAATTAGGCTCATTAACAGCCTTGTTAAGGGCAGTTAAAGGAGGCTGACTGGGATTTTCCAGTCAGCCTCCAGTCTCCCGATGCGACGGGACAGATCAATTGCCTGGAGGTGGGCACCAAGTGGCAGTTGGGGGGCCAACACTCCAGGCAGGCCTACAGGCCCTCACTGCCTTGCTAGCTATGGGTAAAGCCAAAGGTCACCCTTTAGAAGGATTTCCTCCAGCCAACCCCCAACCACAGTCGTAGTCTGGCTGCTTTTTCTGTTTTTTAGTTAAATTTTTTTTTTAAAGTTGGTGAGGGGGCACCTCCATGTTGAAACACCCTCTCAGTTACTTACCCATTACTGCAGCCTGCTGTTCCTGACTGGCCCTCCAGTTTCTAGAGCCTGCCTGTAGTCCTTAATTGGCCAATTAAGGGTCGCTGCAGTCAAAACACCAGGTGTGATTGTTTCCCCTGGGGGCGGATTCGGGGCTCGGAAACAGTCCCGGCACCTGTTTCCCACCCCAAACCGAAATTTCAGGATGTTGCCTGAGTTATAAACACACCACTTTGTCGTGCCTCCTCAAGTCCGCTTCCAAACTATCAGGTAGATGGCTATACTCTGCAGGACACAGGACACAGAACAGTGGTTGCAGCACTTAACACGACAGATGGAAAGCAGGGAGCTGCTGAATTATTTTTTTTAAAAGGCCATAGCTGAAACCAGCAACAAAAACAATGAGATATGCATCAAAATAAGCCTTAAAAATTGCCATCTGCAAAATAGTTGGAGGGATTTTCAAATGGGTGCTAAATGACTTCAGTATATTCCTGATGCTGAATGCATGAAATGGCATTGAAAGCTATTTAAAAACTTTTTACACCAGTTTTTAAAAAAACTAATGACAGAAGTGCATAAAAAAATCAATTGCATTCTGCCCATAAATCACACTCCAGTTGAGCAATGGTGGCCAGTACCACTTGGTGAGAAACAGGCCAAGGGATTGCTCACCCTATAGTATGCTCACCCATCTCATTTGACTGCCACTACAACTACTGATGCATCTCATTGTAGAGTCAGCCTCATTGTTTATTTGAAGGCACATTTCTTGCCCAGTTAACAGTTTGCCAAGTCTTTAGTGGGATTTCAGTGGATGTTCTTTTAATAAATGACCATTTCAATGCATGAATAACTTTCTAGTAGTGAAGATTTACAGAAAACAAAGAATCTCACCTTATGAGCTTGATCCATGGCCTGCTTCCTGTAGTCCAGTTCTTCATCCAAGTAGCCCTTCTGTTTACTGAAAAGCTCCTGTGAATAGAAGGAGAAATAATTAGGGAACTGTGAAGGCTCTCGCATGGAGACTTTAATATTAGTGATATTGCTTGTGTTTACTGCATACCTTTTCGTTTTCAATGTCATTCATCTTTTGCTGCAGCGCAGATTCTGTCACCTCAATTTGCTGCAACCACTGGAAGTCGAATGAAAAATCAAACAGCCTCAAACAGAATTTAACAAGAAGTGAGATTTATTTCTAAGTATCTTTAAGTATCTCCATATAGGACTCCTTTTGGGTTAGAACTTCTGTTCTTACCTGCCTTACCTACATGAATCATCAATTAATATCATTGCCTATTATTTTAGTCAATTAATTACAAACTACACTTCCAGCTTGGGTTGACCTCTGATCTGAAGGTTTATGCAACACAAAACGTAGCCAACTATGTTTCAATCTGAATGCTATGATTATGTTTAATATTTCCCCTCTAGTAAGTATAAATACCAGATTCAAATCTAAGAACCTGGTGTTATGATTGCTGGACTTTGTAACATGATTATGTTTCAAAAATTATGATATTTTTAAAAGTTTACGATGGAGTCAGAGAAGTCAAGTGACCTCACATCAACTCTGCTTAGGGAGAAGACAGAAATCTTGGTTACCAGGGCAACAAAGATCTAAGATCAAAGACTTTTTTTGAAAAAACAGAGACTGCAAGGGTATAACACCTGAAGAACAATGGGCTTCATCTTCCCAGACTTTTGGATCGTAAACACAGAGTCAGTGATTCTGAAGATGCAAATATGCATGGGAGCTGCTAACATCTGGAAACAATAAAAACCCGGGTGACTCTGCTGAAGCCAGTCTTCTGGACTTTGCATAACGGAAAAGGACAATGAATAACTGACTTTTGATTCCAGATAAATTTAACATAATTTTCTGAAGGTAGACAGGCTGTAAGAAAGGAAGACAACCTGTAGCCTTAAGGGGGAGAGAGGGGGTACCCCGGCTCTCAGAAGGAAAAACTGATACAGCGAAAGGCTGCAAAGACATGAACCTGTTTTGAAAGTTGAAGTTTGCAGAAAAGAAAAAGACCAACAGGATCACCAGGAACCACTTTATTTACAGACGTCCAGGTTGAAAATGCTCGGAGAAGTGAGCGAAGAGGACGTTGGCTTTGAGAAGATCTAACCCATTGCAACTGAGAGGAGTTTGGGACTTTTAACTTTTAAAGATTTCACCCTCAAAGTGGACGGTGTAACTTATAAGTGTGGTCTGGCATTTTCAAGTGTTTTAATAAGTAAAGAAAATACCTTTTTCTATAATTTGGGATATCAGCTACTTACAAAGTACTATTTAGTTAATGGGGATTTCTTTAGTTGTTATAATAAAATTCTTAAAACATGAAATCTTGTCAAGTAATTCTTTAAGTTGGTCTGTGGATTCATATCTCGTATTTTAATGTGAATAATCTCACTGAGGTCCTAACAGCTGGACTTTTCAGAAGTGTGGTCTATGCACCCATAAGTGGCACTGCACCAGGAGGGCACATTTGAAACTTGGAATTAATTGGGAAAAACATGGAGAAAATGATGTTAAAATTTAATTTTCTTCTTCAAGCTACTTCTTTCTTTTGATCCCCGTCTCCTATCTTTTTAATTCTCCCTGTATTTTTCCCACTTGTTTCTGATGTCCCAAAGTAAATTATCCAATTGATTTACCATTGTAGGCTGTAACAAATTGAAAAAATAGATAAAGATCTGTTACATCTGATTTCTATCCAGTTAGCATCCAACTTTCCAACTGAGTTTTGTACTGACAGTGTCTGTCAGTGTGCAGTTAATCACGTTAAAATTAGCCCCAACTATGTTATTTAAGTATTCACACAATTTCCCGATGATTTCATCAATGCAGCACTCAGTTATCTACCAGCCAAATAAAATGGGCATAAAGGGTGTGTTGATATGATAGTTCATTTAAAGAGCCCCATTTTAGACTTGGATATATACTTGAAACGGAAAACAGAACAGTATCCTTCTCTGCTGTATGATTCCATATTTTGATTTTGTAACAGCATTTCTGGTTATTTCTGAACCTTTTCCCTGATTCTTTTTGTTTCTTTCCTGTTTCCACTTAGCTGGTCAGGGGACTTTGTGTCAGGTGTTCTGGCATTGCCATTTTGTTGGCACAATATTGGAACAATGGGTTTCCCCAAAGGGAATTTACTTAAGGTTTTCGAGAAGAGGTGGAGCAGTGGGGCGAAAGCCAAGTAAGTCAGGCTGCAACCTGAGGCAAACTGTATTCACCTGCTGTATCTCCCATCCACGCTTACAGTCAGAGGCCCAATAGCAATAGCAGAGGTGGTTCGATCAGCAGACAACCAGATGCAGGCAGACTGTGTCATCTGCTGCAAGAACACCAACTAACATGTAACAATCAAGTGCACCCTCTAGTCATCTTGTTCACACTCCTTCCAGAAATGCTTCTGCCCCAGTTTCACCCATCCACTAAACTCCCAACATCAGGGCCAGCATGCGTTGGGAATTAACCTACACTATGCAAATGAAGCTAACTCTGCAGAATCAAGTAAGGCCAGCAGAATAATGGGGGTAAGTGTTAATTGCACTCTCCCAACTAACATCCATGAGAGTTCTGTCCTGTTGTCTCTATGGCTGCTGTTTACAATCTGTCAATTTAGCTACAGAGCATGAATTATACCAGTTTGAATGCCATTTTTCAACAAAATAACCTATGTTTCAAACTCTTTTTGAAGCGTCTCTCTACATGTTAGCCCAATTTCATTCATTTTTTTTAACATTAGCTCACCACATGTACCCATTATTGATGAGTCCTTGTCCTTCTCAAAGTCTTTAACCCTTTGATGTCCAGAAGGATTGTTACCAGTCTGTTTCAGATTAATATGTAAAAGTTAAAAAAAGTTACCTTTTCTGCCAACGTCAAAACTGTTCGGGCCTGAATCACAACCACTTGTTCCTCATTGGTCAAATTCTAATTAATAAGTAAATAAATAACAAATTAAAAATAAACCATTTCTGTATTTTCTTCACCCCCTTAAACAGTGCATGCTTCTTTCCTCACTCCAAGCCAGTGATCTATTTTGTGTCTCCTAATGGCAGTGAGTCTTGCAGCCAAACAGACCATAAACTCAGCTTGAACTGGGACAAATACATGCACACCATCATTATACTCAGCAGTTACATTCCAGCATCCACTGAAGTTATTGAGGATGGTGTGAGAAATCCTGCATAAATGGATGAGGTGGATCAACAACTCTGCAAAATGCAGCAGATTAAGATGTCTAGTTTTAATCTGTACAAAAGTACTGGTCACTTCGAATGGGCGGAAAAATTGAACTTGTGTCTGTATGGCCAGCTGCCCCTTAAAACTACATTTAAATCGACTGTGGTCAGAGGTGATATCTTTGCTTTGATTTAGAAGGCACTTTATTTGTTTTGAATAGGAAAAATATATTGTCCGTGTGTGATTGAAGCCAAGTGGCCATGACAGTTTAAGAGATTCTATAGCTGTGCTGGTATCTCCAGGCATCTATTGACAGAGGGCAGAAGAAGTGGGAGTGATCAAAGAACCACCATCTCTTGCAGCCATGTCTCTTTCCTGTAAGCAAGTCAGCACCATAACTCTCTTATTGTAGAATCCGGCTACTTGTTAGGGCCAATTTTTCTTTGCACTGACCCCTCAGTATGCCTATTTTCAGAGCAAAGCAGTGGAAAAATGGACTGAGGCCCAGTAAGCCAGGCCTCCTCCTTATTTGCGCAGGGGCCAATTCCTTACATCTCAAAGAGTTTCAAAAAGTACATTTTAGGGAGTCTTTGTATATTTAAATAAGTCTGTATGACTCCTCTGAAGCCGTGCCGCTTCTCCCTCCAGTCTCTCTCACATGTGATCTCTTATATCATCATGGTGGGAGGTATTCCTCACACAGATCAATATCTGAGTAAGCAGTATTGAGCACAAGAGTCAACCTCCTTGTCACTGTATTTAACCTATTGGGTATATCATGCACTCTTGTATGATCTTCCTCAACTCTATAAGACAATGGCTCAGGCCATAAAATTCCAAAATACTTATTAAGGATTAAATGGATGAGTGAACAGTAGTAATGCCAGACTATAGATTCACAGCAGCAGAGACAGAGGCCCCAACCTTTACTATGGCAGGATTTCCAAGCAGAAGGATTTGGGTGGGTGGGGGGCAGAGGAGCTCCTGTTTGGGTTTCCCCGAACACTATTGAATTTAGAGTCTGAGGCATGTGTTTGTTTCCGTCAGGATTCCTGCCCAAAGCTAGCCTGATTGATGGGGTTGGCTCCCTGTTGGGCAGGAAATTTAGCAGCAGAAGCTGCAGCCAAGGAGTTTTTTGAAGTTTTTTGAGGATGTTATTAACAGAATTGATAAAGGGGAGTTGGTGGACGTGGTATACTTGGATTTTCAGAAGGCTTTTGATAAAGTCCCCCACAGGAGATTGGTTAGCAAAATTAAAGCACATGGGATAGAAGGTAATATACTGGCATAGATTAAGAATTGGTTAACAGAAAACAAAGAGTAGGAATAAACGGGTCATTCTCACATTGGCAGGCTGTGACCAGTGGGGTACCGCAGGGATCAGTGCTTGGGCCCCAGCTGGTCACAATATACATCAATGATTTGGATGTGGGGACCAAATGTAGTACTTGTGTGGATGACACAAAACTAGGTGGGAATGTGTGTTGTGAGGAAGATGCAAAGCAGTTTCAAGGAGATTTGGACAGACTTAGTGAATGTGCAAGAACATGGCAGATGGAATATAATGTGGAAAAATGTGAGGTTATCCACTTTGGTAGAAGGAACAGATGTGCAGAGTATTTCTTAAAAGATAAGAGATTAGAAAGTGTAGATGTACAAAGGGACCTGGGTGTCCTTGTCAATAAGTCACTGAACGGTAACATGCAGATGCAGCAAGAAATTAGGAAGGGTAATGGTATGTTAGCCTTTATCGCAAGAGGATTTGAGTACAGGAATAGTGAAGTCTTGTTTCAAATGTATAGAATCTTGATTTGACCACACTTGGAGTACTGTATGCAGTTTTGGTTCCCTTACCTTAGGAAGGATATTATTGCCATAGAGGGAATGCAACAAAGGTACACCAGACTTGTTCCCAGGATGGCAGGATTGTCCTATGAAGAGAGATTGGGAAAACTGGGCTTGTATTCTCTCGCGTTTCAAAGAATGAGAGGTGATCTAATTGAAACCTACAAAATATTAAAGGGATAGACAGGGTAGATGCAGCTAAGATGTTTCCCCCGGTTGGGGATACAATTTCAAAATAAGGGGGAAGCCACTTAGGACAGAGATGAGGAGAAATTTCTTTACACAGAGGGCTGTGAATCTTTGGAATACTCTACCCCAAGGGCTGTGGAATTGAGTCATTGAGTATGTTTAAAGCAGAGATTGACAGATTTCTAAATACAAATGACATAAGGGGATATGAGGATAGTGTGGGAAAAAGGCATTGAAGTGGATGATCAGCCATGATCATATTGGATGGTGGGGCAGGCTCGATGGGCTGAATGACCTACTCCTGCCCCTATGTTCCTACCACCATCTTCTCATTTAGGGATGTCCTTGCCAGTGATGCCCACATCCCATGAAACGGATAAAAAATAAACCAGTAGAATGGAAATAAAATGAGGCACGCAGCCTCATTAAAATATTTAAGTGAGCAATGTGCCTAATTGTATATTAATTATGTTTACTTGCATATAGGTGATCAGCATTAACTGGGGATTCATTTGTGCTCCTATAAATAGGAACAAACTGCAACTGTAGTTGTCGGTTTTGGAGGTGCATATTTGTCATGATTATCTCTGTAAATAAAAGCATATAAAAGAGTGCAAAGATTGGCTCCAGTTCTATCCTTCACCACCAGGGTTTCTGGATTGTAACACTGCCTCCCAGGAGCTGGCTGGTTACCATTCCTCCTCCCATCCTATCTCTGTTAAAACTGGAAGTGGGTGGGTTTGAGATGGGCTTGGTTAGGGTTTGAGATTTATAGTTTTTTAAAATCCCACCTAACCCTAACCCACCTGTTTTGGAGTTAATATTTGTTTCAATAGCAAATTGTAGCTTATAGTGAGCTCAGATTGCTGGTGAGGAGCCTTGCATACCGACAGCACATATTGGGAAACTGTTGGTTTTGATTTTCCTTTTATTAGAATGAATGTTTGTAAAAACACGGACAACCATCTGTAAGTTCCCAATATAAACATGTACCAGCAGCACAAACTGAGAAAACAAGGTGCTGCATATAAATACAGATTTGTAATACAAGTGTGATGTATTGGTTCTGAGAAGAAGCTGTGTGCAACATGGCCTGTTTCTTTAAGGCCAATACTCAGATATCGCCGGGTGTAGGGAAATGGTCTAAATTGTCACATTGTTGTGAATTAGAGGCCAGTTGTTGAGGTAGTTTTCTGTAGATTAACAGTTCCTTGCAAATACCAACCCATGCCTTTTGAGAGAAGGTCAGGCTAAACTCTGCAAATGTCTGAATTGTGATGGATACTTGTTGGATAAAGGACTGTTATTTATATAGATAGATTGTAAGGGGGCAAAATTTGATAGTCCATGAAAACGGGTGCAGGAATGTCAAGGCACAATTAACCCATATCCATTCCTTACAATGCAGGCAGCACATATATTTGGTGCTGCCTGCTCACCAAATGATAGCAGCTTGCAGCCCAGCACTAAACACACTGTTGAGTGGCTGCATGCCTCAGCACGGGGCCCAAGTTTGTGCAAGGCTATTCTCACTTAAAGCTAGCCTGCACCTCTTAAAAGGGAGGTACATTCTGACTGGAACAGGTGCTAGAAGTGGCTGGGGAAGAGTGTCTGACCTGCAAGAAGAGTGACTATGGTGCAACGTTGGCGAGAGCATGCTCCAAGGTTCTCAGAAGCTGCACTCGAGGTCTTGTTGCAGGAGGTAGCGAAGTAGAGAGATCTCCTCTATCCATAGGGAGCCCAGGAGACATTGCAAAGATAGTAGAACTGAATAGCCTTTGCAGTCAATGCCAGCAGTGTAGACATGACGACCTGGATGCAGTGCTGCAAGAAGTTCAATGACCTCACACGAATGGTCAAGGTCAGCGAATTCATCTTCAAATTCCTATCCTACCAATTCCACCACTAGCCTCACACACTGCTCAATCCTCCACATCCTCATCTACCTACAATATGCATCAATCACGACTCATATCTAACATTCATAGCTTCAGCTCCTCCTTACACACTTAGCACTGCTGAAAGCCTCACACCCACATGTCACAGCTTGCACACACTGCCAGCTATTCAACATGATAGCCACATCAATCAAACAGATTGCACTGCATTCACTGACATACTTCTCTCTCTCTTGTAGGGCAAGGTGGTGAATAACTGGAGACAGGCAGTGCTGCATGTTCTTACACCCATGGAGGGGACAGCACTCACCATCATTGGAGCGGGCATGACTGAGGCTCAGGCGGGTGGTAGGGCTGAAAACATAGAAGATGGCATTACGCACATACCAATCCTTCTTCTCAGATGCCACTTCCCCTTCCTCCCACAATCTTTTCGGATTTACAAGCTTCAGATGGTGCAAGCATGCACCTCCTGCTTTCCACCTCTGTTACCTGAACCCTATCCTTATGCCTTTCTCCTTTCAGATACCAAAGAACTACAACCTGACCAAGAATTGGTGGAAGAGTAAGAAGATAGTGATGAAGAAGAAACACTGTCACTCACTCCCACACTCACAGCCATCAGCTCAGATACTGACGTAGCGCATACTTTAGAGGAGAGCTTACAGGCAGGATCTGCATGTGGTGAGACACTGGGCGTGAGTAGCCTGCAGCCAGAGAAGAGTGAGGAATACTGCATGTTTTGAATTATAAAGTTAGTTTGGAATGTTTGTTTTGTGTTGGTTTTTAGTTTAGCATTGAGGAATGCTAAAGAATGCTAAGTCAGTCAGTAAGAGAGGGATGGTAAGGTGTGGGACTGTTGGTGAATGGGGAATTGGGATTACGTACGCTGGTACTGCAGTCAGTTGAGTCAATCACAGACAAACCGGTCAGAAAGGAAATTTGTTAGTTGTCTCCTCTTCCTCCTCAGCTGGTCACCATATACCTGGTGGCTAGGGCTGTGCCTTCAAGATGGCAAAGTTTTACAGCACGAAGAAGATCACCATGAGTATTGACATGCAGCGTGGAATGTACTGCAGTGCTCCTCTAGAGCGGTCCAGGCAGCAGACGTGTTGTTTAACCACCTCAATGGTCTACTGAAGCACATTTTGTGCGAAGCATGGCTTTCGTTATAAGCATGCTTCCCACTTGTGCATAGGTTGTGCACTGGAGTCATGTGCCAGGTAGTCAGCGGATAGCCCTTGTTGCCAGTATCCGCCTCCCTGGTTTGCTCAAATGTTAATGGTACAGTGAATTGCCACAGAATGAAGGCATCATGACAACTGCCAGGATACCAGACACTGACCTGCATGATGTGGTGAGTAAGGGCGCACACCTGCAGGGCATTGAGGGAATGGAGTTCTTTCTGGTTGCGGTACTTATCAGAGTTAACATGTGGTGTCCACAAAGTGACATGTGCCCAGTCAATGGCACGCTGCAGCATGGGGAAGCCTGCAATTCTTGTGAAGCCATATGCTCACTCAGCCTGCTTCTCTCTGGCAAGACAGAATGAAATGTATTCAGCTCTTTTTGCAGATAGAGCTTGTGACCTCATTTATGATGAACTGGGAGATCGTGCAAATGTCGCCAACTCCCACCTGGGAGGAGCCTGATGCATAAAAAGTCATGGCCGCTGTCACATTTGTAGCCAGTGGCACTGTCATCCTCACCCTGCAGGGTGAGTGAGCATATGGCTTCACAAGGATTGCAGGCTTCCCATGGTGCAGGGTGCCATTGACTGGGCACATGTCACTTTGTGGACACCACATGTTAACTCTGTTAAGTTCTGGCTGCAACAGGTGGCAAATTTCAGTGAGTATCTCCTTAATAGAAACATCTGACACACTGTGCTGAATCTTCCTGGCCATGTGGGGGCAGGACTGGAGGTAGTGGGGCCAGGAAAATAGGGGGGAACTGTGTTGGAATGGCTCCCAATGCATTTCCGCTACCAGGAAGCTTCCCAGGGTTGGCCTGGGAATCGGATCGCCTGCTCGCTGCTCAGAGGTGGGCAGGAAATTTAAATACATAAGTCCCTGCAATGGGATCGATCTTGCAGCTGGCGGAAGAGCATGGGGTGCGGGGGGAGGTTGGGGGGGGGTGGTGCGGTGCGGGAATCTCCAGCTCCATGGAGGCGGCCTCCCTGTGGCAGTCCGGGCGCCATTGCAGCTAAAGGCTCTATTCCCCAAAAAGGGGACGGTGGGCAGGAAAGACATCCCCTAGGCTCCAACGATCTAACCAAAGGAGTTTCCCCTACGATCCAAAGAGCCTGCCAGCTTCCCCCTCTAAAATATTTAATTATTTTTACACCTCAGAGGACACCTCCATTTGAAGTGTCCTCGAGTTCTCAGACTGCCTCAGCAGCACCCACCTCTCCCGGTGGGGCTGCCCATCTCTCGAGCTGCCAGCCCTGTGATTGCACCAGTGGCATCGGGAGCCAGCTCAACATCCCTAATAGGACGGCGAGCGCAGAGGCCGTCAATTAGGAGGCCGCCTCCGGGACAATAACTCCCCGGTCTGGCTCCCAGCAAGTGTGGGCTTGGAACCCCTATTAGGGCCCAAAGCCCACAGGAAGGCACTGGATGGATATGGCCACCTGTTGAGAACCCTTCTCCCCCTCTTCCTCCTCCCTCTTTGAGCAGCTTGTCCTCCTCTGTGTAGCCTCTGCTCATTCTCTCTGTATTGCTGCGGGCCAAGGTGGATGCAAATTTCTGCACCCACGCCTGGGAGCAAGTGGTCTGAGCAGAACCCTTGAAGTCAGGGCAAAGTCCTTCAGCATGTGTCACACCACTCCCTGTAAACCTCAGCAACTTTAAATAACAGTGCATGCCACCAAACACTTCTAGGCACTCAGCAACAATTAGTAGAAACCAATCAGCAACTATCCAGAGAGTAGTGGATGATCCCTTTAAATAGCACAAGTGATGGGGTCCTTCCTGCTGCTGAACACATGTTTAGCTGTGCAAAGTTAAGGAAGAGCATTAACTGGAACATTGAGGTTGAAAATGGCATAATTGGCATCACATCAGCCTTACACGTTGATTGACTTCACAATCTGCTTACTTGTGGCACAAGCTCCCTACACCTATGCTAACACACTCACCAAAATGGTCCAGTGCGGCCAGTACCAGAGGTGTATATGCATGCACTGCGGACGCCATTTTGGAACTAAAGCAGCACCTGTAGCACTGAAAATACGGGCACTATGCAACCGAATTTTGCGGCCTAAGGGTTTACTGCTGTAGAACATACAAGGTTGATTAATACTGTTCTAAGATTCACTCTGGCATCCTCCACAGACAGACTTATAAAATAGAGAGGAAATCATGCATGATCAGAAAAGCAACATACACTTACGGCGTTATCTCCTAAAATATCCAACTTTTTCATGAGGTCTGCTATTGTAATGTCCTGACAAAACAGGAGAAATGTTTAAAAAGATATATTTAACAGATGCTGTAAACACATTAGTCTGTGTCATTATGAAGATGAATTTGAACTGGGTCTATTAGGAAAATACAATAAGAGGTGGCATCTACCGTCACTCCTTCTGCCTCACAGTAGACTTGGAGAGGACTTGTCTCCTCTGGAAATGGGATGTGATGAAAGTTGATGGCAGGCGATCGTCGTTCTCGCTCCTGAAAGAAAAAATTTCTTATGAAGAAAATTGTGTTTTTTAAAAATTAAACATTAAAAAAAATTTAATTAAACATAAAAAAAAAATCCCAATCAATGAAAGGAAATTTAAGAGTTTTTGGTATGTGAAAATAATAACTACTTCTGCAGATTAAGTACAGTTCATGAACTTGATTTGGGGCAATAATTTTACAATTGATGCACCAACGTTTCCAACAACTAACTGCCAAGTAAAATAAGGAGGGCTCGACAGTGCTCCTTTGAACAAATGAGGAGAAAACATGTTTTGTGAAGTTTCTGAAAAATGTTAGGCATCGAAATTGTAACTTTGGTTCAGAATTTGCCGTTGCAATGATGGTGAAACTGTTAGTCCGCACCATCATGACTGTGCAAAACGGACTACGACTTCTGGTGTCCACACATGCACAGTCAAATGCGGAAATCCGGAAGTTGCCTCCAATGATACCCTGCTTCTTTACACAGTGCGCTATTGCAGTCTTCACAGATGCGATCAACACAGAATCAGTGATTTGACATGGATATCAACTTTTTATGAACTATTCTCACTGTAAAAAGCACTGAAAATGTTAAGCCGCCTTGACTGAGGTATAACTAAGAGTTAATGGTGCACTAAGCCATAATTACAGCTTAACAACTTCTCTGGCCCTAAAAAGATAATTTTACAAGCATGGAGTGTCATTCCCTCAGAAGAACATGTAAAAGTTCCACGATTTTTAAAATAATAATTTTTTTTAAATTTGTATATGATATTTCAGGTTCGACCTTAATTCTCCAAGTGTGCCACAATCTTTATTCAATTTTCTGTTAAATTATTAAAATGTGAATTATAATCCATGCTTTATACTTCCTGGTTTGCTGCCTGTGAGAATTCTTCCCGCTGATTGGCTGATCAGCCAGCTTGCTGATTCAAAACCACATCAGAACAGCAGAAATGATCATTCTAAAGCCTGATAAAAAAAACTGTGGGCAGATTTCTTTGAGGTTAGCAGCCACTGACTGAAAAATCTGGGCCATATGATTTCCTTTGCAATAGCAGAACAATATGCTCCAATTATGATTCGTGTGCACTAGTGCAATGTGCCAGCTTAGAGCTGACAGGGAAGAATTCTTCTGCCCCCTGTGTGTGGTGATGCAAATGAATTTGTGAAGATTGTCTCCATTCGGTAGCTCTAGTGAAATTGTAAAGATGTTTTAAATGAAGGTGCTTGTAATTTTACTAATAGTACACATCAGAGGCAATCTTCAGGAATGAATTTACAATGTTGCTACAGATTGTAAACAGAGTAATTCTTCCCCCCCCTCTCTCTACATCAGGAGAATAATTCTGATCAATGAAAAAGGAAATGGTGAAAACCCCTCTAGGTTGTCTTACTTCAAGTTCTAGAATACGAAACTCTAAAAGCTCGTTTTGATCTTTCACGTCCTGTACATCGTGTCTAAGGCGGTTTTCTTCATTCTCCATTTGCCGAATCTGTGAAAATAAAAATACAACAATCATTTTAACCCTTATTCCCTGTTATTGTAACAAGGATGCCTCAACCTTGAATCATGATGCAAAAAAAAATAGGAAATTTAGATAATGAAGTGGTGTTTTATAGTTCTACTTGCATTCAAAGAAAAAATACCTTTTCTAGTAGTTCTTGGTTCCAGCGATAAAGTGCTTGTTTCTCCTCGATCCATTTCATGTCCTTAGAAATATAAAGGACAAAATGTGTCTTGGAAGTTCTCATTCTGATTTCAAACAAATAGCATTTAAAATGCATGCTGACCATAAACTCGTCTACAATGTATGTGGTTTGTATGCTGTTTTTAAATATCAAAATGCAAAATGATTAGTTTCTTTCTCTACTATTTCTAGTCTGGTTTTCTGAGCCCTCGTCCCCCTCCTTCTTCTCCTCCTCCTCCTCATCCACATGCTGCCCTTCCATGACATTATCCTGAGACAGAATCAGCTTTCACATATATGCCAATGGCACCCAGCTTTACCTTTCTATCACCAAAGCTTAATCCCATAAGTGCTGTAAGACTGCTTGTCCTCATTTTGCTGTTAATAATTTGTTCACATTTCATGAATTGGATATTTATTGGTAACCTAACAGCTAAGTGTTTATTTTATCTAAACACAATTGGTTTGCTCTATGAATGCCTCACAGGCTATAAGCAGGATTTTCACCCCGGGGGGCAGAAAATGGAAGTTGGGCCCCTTTCCGGGTCCCCAGGGGCAAACGGTCATCGGTCCAGAGTTGCATGAGGGCACCCCCTTAAGTGGCATGGAGACGGGTGTGGCGACCAATTAGCAGCTGCGGGAGTGGGAACAGAGGCAGCAATGCTCAAGTGTGGGCTTGATTTAAACAGACCATGGCAGCGTTTGAATGCTTAACTTCAGCTTGGAAGAAACTATATTGTGAAGAAATTGAAATGTCTCAGGAGAGCCAGAGGCCTGGAATCTGAGGCAGAGCAGCCCCTTGATTCTCTGATGTGGACCAGGGGGTCCTCCTGGAGGCTGTAAGGAAGACAAAGCAGGCTTGGATGGACATAGCTGACAGTCTGCAGAAGAAGTGTGGTCCGAAGAAGTTGGATCCAGTGCATGAAGTGAGTACAAATCCTAGCCCTCAGGACAGGCACCTGGGTGTTGACCGACCAGCAGACACACAGCTGAGGAGCCTCAGGGTGCATGCTGCTCCTGAACATGGCAGGAGTGTGTGCTTAGGCCACTGACTGACCATGACTGGGGAGGCGGTGGCATAGTAGTAATGTCACTGGATTAGTAATCCAGAGCCTAGGCTAATGCTTTGGTGAAATGGTGATATTTGAATTCAATTAATAAATCTGGAATTAAAACCAGTCTAATGGAGACCATGAAACCATTGTCGATTGTTGTAAAAATCCATCTGGTTCGCTAATGTCCTTTAGGGAAGGAAATCTGCCTTCTTCACCTGGTCTGGCCTACATGTGATTCCAGACCCACAGCAATGTAGTTGACTCCTAAAATGCCCTCTGAAATGGCCTAGCAAGACACTCAGTTCAAGGGCAATTAGGAATTGGCAAAAAATGCTGGCCAGCAACTCCCACAAACAAATAAAAACTCTGAATGGCTCAGAGCCATAGTGCTGCTGAGGACCTGCCAGCACTGCTAGATGCAGCTTCTAATGAATTAAAGTAGCTGGTACAGCCATAGAGGACAGCAGTCAGCAGTGCCTTATCTCTCTCCCTCTTCTGTCCTTGTTGGAGAAACAGGCTCATAATGCAAGGGAGAGGACCCAGACTGGTGGAGGGGTTCCCTACTTTCAAGTGATCACAGCGATGGAGGAGGGAGCCATGGAAATAGCCAGGATCATAGACCATGAGGAAGTCGGCCCTGGTCAAATGGGCATCCATGGTGGAGATGGTGATTACAGAAGGTAATGCACTCATTAAGGGGTTTCATTGCACTCAATCTCATCTATCAGCATACCGAAGACTTGAGTTTCATTGGGAAGCCTCAGCACTGCAGAGGCTTCTGATCGCAAAGGCTATCTTGTATGATCTATCCTTTTATCTCTCACAGACATCGAGGCAAGAAGGCCAACCCCCTCACTATAGCTGGGCCAAGTGCAGCAACAGTAGAACTCCGAACAAGCACTGTCACCCCTTACAAGTACGCCGTCCATCTGCGCAGATACACTCACCTGGGGGGGGTGGGGGGGGTGGAGGGTCCTCGTGCGTGATTAGATATGGTGATACTGGGTGAGGAGCATTGTACTAGTGTGCAGGAGAAGGTGCCAGAAGCAGAGGCAGCTGTGGGCAGTTCCCCTCGGACAATGGAGGACAGATACAGCCCTGCTCAGTTAAGCACAGATGCAGGGCATCAAGAGTCACTGGAAAGGAGGCTCTACATGGAACAGCAGCAGGAGATGTGCTCCCAAATGTCGGAGTTCCCTGAGGCAGTGCGGGATGAAGGGCAGAGAAAGGAGGAGTACATCAGCTCATGTGCTCCTCTATGGCTCAGGGCTTTGAACGCATGAGCTCCTCCATTGAAACAGTGGCTAACCTCATGGAGAGGTATGTAGCAGCAACCTGGAGTGCGTGCAGGAACCGCGCACTGATGTACACAGGTTGCATTCCACACTATGTAGCCTGGACTGGTCAGTGGCGCTGATGGCACAGAGATGTTTGGAGGTGATGCCAGTTGTACCTCAGCTGGTGCTCCCTTCCAGCCATCTGGAGTGCCAGCCAACGGCTGAGGATGTCACCAAGCAGGATGAGGGTGCCACCCCTCACAGAGCACCGTCATCATCTTCGGCCTCCTTGGCCCCTCTGACAAAGGGAGCATCTGTGCAGCACGGCCCAGTGACAGTTGCTGCCCCTGCAATGATTCAGGTGCTGCAGCCTCTGGAGATGCCCACATAGGCGCCCCCATGACGACGACAACTGCCACGTGCATCTCAGCCACAAGCTGAGACAAGTGAGCAGGCTGCCTCCACCGCCTCCGAGGCTACAAGGGTAGCACCATGTAGAAGTGGCCGAGCACAAAGGCCACCACCTCAGGCAGAGGACTAAGTGGGTCACTGGGGTATCTTCTAACTGTAACTGTGAACTGTTTTCCTTCATGAGCACAATGTAAATAATGACACTTGAAGGTGTAAGAGACTCCTTTTATTAATGGCAGGACAAGAAACGAGGTATGAAGTGGTGAAAGGGAGCAAGGGTTCGTCAGCGACAACAGTGAAACCTCTGAGCAGATGTGCCTCCTTAATTGGCGGTAAGAATTTATATGTTCCAGGCTACGTCTTCAATGGAAGAGTTCTATACCATGACGTTCCTCCTGGGTCAGAGGGGTTCAGCTGAAACAAGCCTGAATCAGATGATCCCTGACATTTATGGCATTCTGATGAGACCTTCCAGCCCACCCACTGGGCTCGGCCACCTTCCTGTGCAGCCGGGGAACCTCAGTGTTCTGCACCTTCCCCCTCCGCCTCCTCTTCTTCCTCCTCTTCCATGTCCTGCTCCTCCTCTTCCTCTGATGAGCTATGTCATTCCAGAGGCTCATCGCCCTCAAGCTCCACATCTCTCTGGAGCGTAATGGTATGGAGAGTGCAGCGGACCACCACAATGAGCGAGACCCTTGCAGGAGTGTCATGCAGGGTGCCACCCAACATCTTCAGAAGTCCAATGGTTTGCTCAGTGGTTGTGCTAGTGAGCAGATGGTTCTGGATGCATTGTATTGCCTCTGTGCCTCTGTCTCTGGCTGTTGGAGAGGGATGAAGACATCTCTTCAAGGGATATCACTTGTTCCCTTGAATCCATCCACAGAGTTTGGGAGGTGGAGTGAAGATCTGTGGCAGCTTGGACTGCCTTAGGATGAAGGAGTCATGGCAACTGTCAGGAAATTGAGCGCACACATGGAGGAAGCTCTTATTGTGGTCACAGACCAGCTGAACATTGAGGGAGTGGAAGCCTTTCCTGTTGATGAATCTGACTGGGCAGTCAATTGGTGCCTTGATGGCAACAAGGGTGCAAGCGATGATGCCCTATATCTGGAGGATTCCAGTGATGGTGGCGAACTTACTGCTCTCTGTGCCTGCAAGACTGCATCTGTCTGGAAATGAATGTACTGACCAGCTCTGGTAAATAGGGCTTCAGTGACCTGTGAGATGCAGCGGCATGCAGCCATTTACGAGATGCCACTAAGGTCCACCGCTGGTCGTTGGAAGGAGCCAGAAGCGAAGAGGTTCAAGGCCACAGTGATTTTGACGGCTACTGGCAGGGGATGTCGACCAGTGCTGTGAGGTGTGAAGTCTTCCGTCATGAGGGCACAGATGTATGTGACCATTTGCCTGGAAGGTCGCAGTCTCCTGCGGTATTGGTTCTCAGTCATCTCCAGGTAGTTCCGTCTTTGGTGTAGATCTTGTGCTGAGGGTATGGCCTCCGTGACATTCCTGTCCCTCTTCCCTCTCCTGTGCCCTCATGATGCCCAGGGCTCTGTCCTTCCTGCAGAGGGTGTTGCTTCACATCGTCACTAAGCCCAAAATCTGAGAGACGTGCCCCCATTGTCAATTGTTGCCTTCCTTATGCTCAGGCGGCCCACCAAATTGTGTTTAGCAACCTTTCCCCCTCCTCTTATGAATCCACAATGCCAGGAGGGTGATGACCCCCTGCACTGCCTGAACGCTTGCTGCTCAGTTTCCCCGCCACCTGTGCTCAGCCAATGGCTGTTTCCTAATGGTCGAGTTCCCCTCTGCACCCTTCACCCTTTAGTGAGACCCAGCTAATTCCCTGGGGCGGCCAAGACTGGCTCCGCACTGTGCGTCCATCTCCATTCACCTGTTCTGTCCCAGACAGCACGTGCAGGCCATGTACCTCCACGAACCGAGCTCTCAATGAGCTCTTTAACAATGATAATTGGCCTTCTCAATGGTTCAGGCAGAAACTCGTGGCTGCCCTCCCCCTACCTGGTGAAACTGGCCAGCCCTGGGAACGGCATTGGGAAATGAGCGCACTCGCCGGCGCTCGAACGTTTGTCCCTTTCCCGCCCCCAGTGGGGCCTGGAAATTCAGCCCTACATGGTAGCTTTTGAAAGGTCGATATGACAGACACACTGCACACAAGAGTTTTAATTGTACAGATACTAGTCTGAATATCATGGAAACAGAATTATTTCAAAATAATACTGTCCAATTCACAGGGCACTATAAAGAAATTATTGCCTGATTGTAAACTGGGATTGTAACAAATTAACTCTTACACTGCATATAGGCTTGGGAAATTCTTATTTCTTTGGACCAACCATTTTTTTTTCAAAATAAGAATTGCTTCCAGTTTAGCAATACAAAACAGAACCTAATGGTACAGTAATTAAGCTACTGAAATCTTCTCAGTGTAAAGATGTGACTAATACACCACAACGTTACTTTCATTTGCTCTTTTTCCCATCCTCTATTATATTAGTTTTTACATATTTCTAACAACCTTATCCTTCTATTCTATTATTTTTTGATTAAAGGTAAATTTTAAATGTTTTCCTCTGGTGGGAGATGAGGTAAAATATTAGCCTCTAATGTTTGAAAAAAGTAGATCCAAAGGCCAGTTTTTAAGGCAAACAAAACCTAGAACTCTGAAAGTTGGCCTGGTTATACACTGGACGTGATTTGTGAATCTCCGAGATGATTGTACATCAAATAGAATTCACTGGCATTGGACACACTATCAACAGGTTATTACGCTCAAACAAGATAACTCATTATCACCCAGCAAGGGTTAAAAGCCTGTTTTATGTCATGCAATTAATTATTACCTGCCCCTGTTGTGCAAGAGCCTTCTCTAAATCTTCAATTTTAGTTTGATACCTGTGGTTTTCTGCCTGTAGTTGTTCACGAGTCTAAAAGGAGGATAAAAAGAGGGGTAAGGTGAACAATATTTTATGCTACAGTCATTTTTTACAGCATGTCAGTATCAACACTCTCAGCTCAGATACAACTTAATAGGCAGAATTTTACCGTCCCCCCGGGTGGCAGGCTTGGAGGTGGGAGTCCGGTAAAATTCCGGGGAGCCGTGTCAGGGCAGCTCCCTGACACAGTCTCACCGCTGGGGAGGTTTCCCAGCAGCTGCTCCGCAGGAGCTTGGCTGCCTGCCAAATGGAGGTGGGCAACCAATTTGAATGATTAATGGCCCAATTAAGGGCAATTTTCCTGGGCCGCTAGCATTTTGCCAGTGGCGGAATGGCACCACGTCGTGTGGGGAGGCCGCCAGCTGCATGGAGGCAGCATCCTAGTGGTGAGGGGCCACTGCAGCTGGAGGCTTCATGGCACAGAGAGAGCGCCACTGGCAGCAAATGACACCCTCGTGACCACAACACTGCCATTCTCTGAGCCCTGCCAGCTTGGCCCATGTAAAAATGTATTTAATGCTCACCCTTCAAAATGGAGGCAGCCTCACATTCTCCTTGCTGCCTCAGCAGCGGCCTACTCTCTCAGTGCCACTGCGGAGACTGCAGAGCTGCTGGCCCTCTAATTGGGCTGGGAGTGTGGAAGGCCCACCCACCGTCCTTAATTGGCTGCTTCCCCCACCTGTTGGCTCTTAATTGCCTCCTCCTAGCAATATAGCGGTAAAGTCTCATCTCCCACCCAAGTGTGCCAGAAATTTACCCCAACGACAGGACCTCCATCGCTTTGGCAAAATCTCGCTCAATGTGCCCATTTGGAAAGTGAAAAGCTCTCTACTTTGCTCCACCAATATGCCTCAATGTCTATTGCACACAAACAACCAATACTATGGTCCTCTTGATTCTTCCATTTCTAATACACACCATTCTTTTTTGCCTTGATGGTTGAAAATAAAGAATGTATAAAGTAGCAGAGGAATGACTGGTGAGGCTAGTGTTTGATGTAAATTTAGCTCAGTGTTGCTGACCATATATCCCATTTGTAGTGGCAGCACCAGTGAGTTATGAAGGACAGGTAAACAAGAAATGAAATGAATGAGAGATTTGAAAAAGCATATTGTGTTACTAATCGAGAAATGTAGATTGCAGAAAATCCAAGCTGCTTTAGAAAAATATTCTTGTTTTGGGCTTGAAAAAAATTGGATGGAACTGAATTTAGAAATCTCTTGTAAATGAAGCGAATCAGTTAATTATTTTGATATAAATTGCTGACCAATCACATACATAAATAAATACTGCACTAACTGGACACAGTATAGTAACTACATTGCAGGGCAGCGTTTACTTTGCTGGGGCTTCATGCAAACATTCAGCTTGGGATCCCTACATTTTACTAGACAATGGTACCATACCATCTACTTTTCTAGTGGCAAATCAGTAAATGTCTGATTGTGGAAACCCATATTTGCAATGTCACCAATTAGGAATAGAGGCAAATAAAAGCAAAATACTGTAGATACTGGAAACTTAAAATAAAAACAGTAAGTGTTGGAAATACTCAGCAGGTCAGGCAGCATCTGTGGAGAGCAGAACAGAGTTAACGTTTCAGCTCTGTGACCTTTCATCATAACTGGCAAAGGTTACTAATACATTTCTAACTGATGCCAGTTCTGATGAAAGGTCACAGACCTGAAACGTTAATAATGAACACACAGAGGAAAATATTCCCACTGTGATGAAACAAAATTTCATATTTCTTCCCACATTCAATATGAAGTCAGATTACTTCCATCAATACCTTAACTTCTCGTTCAGCATCCAAGGTTCCACCGACTTGCTCCTGTAGCAAAGCGTATGCCCTCTGTAAAGCCTGATACTCCATGGTCAGCTGACGAAAGCGAAGTTCAGTCTCCTCTTTTGCCATTCCCTAAATACAAAAATAATGAACACATTCTGAAGTTTCAGTTATCTACCAGCTCAATCATATATTGGTCAAAAAGTATGCATCTCAGTGAATGTTACACTGTTGAATTTTAAGTAATAACATCCGGGAAGGTGTTAAAGTATGAATACCCTATTTGGTTCATTATTGTCAGTTTATTGTGAAACTTTTAACTTCCCAAATGGTGTAACATCTTAGTGATCGGATTTTTTCCAGCAGAATTTTATGTTTCATTTAAAAGTGACACTGATTTCAGGGGGACTGGGTTGGCATAGAGCACTTGAAAAGTGTTAGCTGTTCTGCCAAAGCAGGAAACAATGCTGATTTCTGATTTTAATTACGCCATTAGACGAGCTACTAAGCTGAGTTAAGGTGTTTTCCACCAAGAGGGATTGAAAATTGAGAGATGTTGCATCTGCAGTAGTATCACATAATTCAAAAGCATTCAATACAACATCTACAAAGATCTGGTTATGTGTGCAATACAAGAACACAAGAAATAGGAGCAGGAATGGACCATATGGCCCATCAAGCCTGTTCCGCCATTCAAAATGATCACAGCTGATCTTAGGCCTCAACACCTTCCTGCCCACTTGCCATATCCCAATCTGTTCACCACAAAATGGCATGTGAAAAGAAATGAAGTAAATAAGAACAACAACTTGTATTTATAAAACGCCTTTAATGTAATAAAATGCCCCAAGGCACTTCACAGGAGCTTTATAAAGCAAAATTTGACACCACGTTGCATAAGAAGATTTTAGGGTAAATGGCCAAAAGCCTGGCCAAAGACGTCAGTTTTAAGTAGTGTCTTAAAGGAGGAAAGAGAGGTAGAGGGGCGCAGAAGTTTAGGCAGGGAATTCCAGAGCTTAGGGCCTAGGTAACTGAAGGCATAGCCACCAACACTGGAGTGATTAAAATCAGGAATCTTCAAGAGGCCAGAATTGGAGATATCTCGGAGGGTTGTGACAGAGATTACAGAAATAGGGAGGAGCGAGGCCATGGAGAGATTTGAAAACAAGAATGAGAATTTTAAAATCGAGAAGGAGAATGACATCTAGTATATCTATATATTGATATATAATTTACATCACATATCCACACACTTGTTTTCCATTACAGAGGGGTAAACATTGACTTTGTGCAATTGTGCAAAATGAGTGAACCATTGCTTTGCTCACAATTTTTATTTCCAACACTGCTGACTCGTTATCACCTGCTTTACACTATCATACAAAATCTGATCTACCCCACTGTCTGTATCCAAAAATATACTTTTGTTTTACAGGCACATTTATTTATACTGCTGCAGTGGGAAAAGAGAGCACAAATTATTGTGACTTACTGCATTATAGTGACAACAGACAGTGACAAAAAGAAATGGGATTGGAGATGGGTAGGTAGGTGAGGTGGTGAGATGAATAATGGACCAGTGAGTGATCGAATGAAAGCAGCTAAACATTCAGCAGCAGTAGCTGCATACATAATGGCCAGCAACTGGAGCAGCCATTTAGCAATTACTGGGGAATAGGGCCACAGCAGCCAAGACAATACTGCCATTAAACAGAAGGGGCTGGCAAGTTGAGTGAGCCTCAAGTACCCAACCCATAGTACTTGGCAAAAAACAGAAGGGGGTGTTGATGGGGGGGGGGGGGGGTGGTGGGTGGTGTAAAACCCAAAAACATGGGTTTCTGTGGGCCCCATGTTAGTGCAATTTATAATTACTAAGATAATTGCCATTGTTTAGGGAATGCACTGCTACAGTGCCACTTGGTGGCAAACTATGAGTACTAAACTTAGAATTGGCACAAAGAGCTGGGCCTAGAAATTGGTTTGCACCAGCCTGCCAGCATGAACCGGTAATGGTCCCTGTGCAAGAATGGGTAGGCCCGATATTGGGCCTCTGGCCTAATTTACTTGAGAATAGCAAGCTGCAGATTACCGGTGGGCATCCCCAGTCAGTGCATGGACAAAGTTGCCTTCAGGTAGGTCCTGGGAGAGTGGGAGAAGCAATCAGGAAGGAGTGGGATTACCAACAGAAATGGGGAAGTAATTGGGAGGGAGAAGGTAAATTGTAATCTGCTGACAGTACTTTTAAATTTAGTAACTGAAAAGTTTTACATATTCATGATGCTTTTTAAAATAAGTGCAAAGAGTATATGTTAAGGATAATATATGAAAAAAATCAATCAGTGTTAGTTGAGAGGAAATCACATGTTTTTTTGTACTGTTTATCCATTCAGTTCACAATTTTCAAACAAATCTCAATTGAAAAATAAATTATACATATAAAGTTATACATAATTGAAAATAAAAATATTAATTGGAAACACTCAATTTAATGGTGGCTGCAATCTCTACAAAAATCTTTTTTTTTAAAGAAAGGATTGATCTGATTTCTGTCACCTCATCCAGATCATCTTCAGGAGTACAAGGGGTTCGATCCGTCTTGTCAGTTTGGTATGAAATGGATGAACCATCGGAATCAAGCGAGGCTTCGTCATCATAACCAAAAAAGGTCTCTACAACTGGCTTCTGTAGATAACAAAGTTAAAACTTATTAATGTGTGGAGCATTTGTAAGAGAATTGCAAAAGCAAGTGAAACAAACTTTAATTAGCATATTTTTCAACAAGTATCCAAAACCAGAAACAAACTGTATCCCATTACCTTGAAATTTCTATTGATTTCTGCTTAAAATATTAGTAAGAACATCAGTGTTTTCTTGGAGACTTAGCGGGATTTCACCTCCCTCTTAGGACTCCACTGAATACCTGTTGCCTAAGGGGCCTTGGCGCAAGGATTTTTTACCAATTATTCTCATGATCCCTAATTTAGGAATATTAGGAATGTAACACTTTTAGAATTAAGTTCATATTTTGTATCTTTCATTTCTTCCATAGGGTGGCAGCACTGAGCATTCCTAACATTTCCATCGCTGACCATGGAATTTGACTAGTTTTCAATAAAGTTTGGAATCAGGTATTAAACTAATTCTTGTTTTATTTACTT
This sequence comes from Heterodontus francisci, assembly GCF_036365525.1. NCBI lineage: Eukaryota > Metazoa > Chordata > Chondrichthyes > Heterodontiformes > Heterodontidae > Heterodontus > Heterodontus francisci. Next base: position 45,452,360 of record NC_090390.1, read on the forward strand.
GAGTAGAATGTAGAATATCTGAGCATTGTAGATCTTTTAGTAACAGTCAAAAAATGTTTAAAGAATCGCTACTTAATATTTTCTTAAATGTAGCATGGTTAAAGACATTTCTTATTTTAATGAACGAAACTAAAACTAAATAATTTGGTGCTTTGTCATTTTCATTTTTTTTACATCTTCAAATAATCAAAGTTTTAAAGTTATTTAAAAATCATATATTTATCAATCCTATCATAAATATGAGCAATGTTTTTTGTTAAAAATATTACTTTTAGTCGTAAAAATGTAATGGCCATTTTAGTGTGTAGCCCAGATATTAGAAACTGTTGAGACACTTGCTAATCTTCTATATCCCAGGTAGATACCTGCCCACCTACATCCTTTGTGAATGCAGTTAAGTAGGATGTTTTCAAATGATCTTTAAAGTGATATATCAATCAAAACAGAAATATTTTTAAATAAACTTTACATGAATAGTTTGGGACACTGCATTTTGAAAATATTTTATGGGAGTTCTTAATGTTTCTGTTATTAAATACGACAAGTACTGTATTTAAGGCTTATATTCACAATGACAACTGCACATTTCCTTATCTGCCTAATTGCCATTAACCTATATAAAGTTCTATGATATAGATTGTATAAATCTCTTTCAGATCTTTCACTAGAAGTAATCCAATAAAAGGCAGATGCTGATACACTGGAGCCAGGGTTGAACTTCGTAAGTGCACTTAAGAAAATGTCCACAGGTCATTCTATCAGTCAGGATTTTATGCAATGAACCAGGCCGACAGGACCAGATCTTTGTAACATCTTGAAACAACTCCCATTAGTTCTGTAACAAAAGTTGAAAATGCATTGCAGATCAAATAACATTTAAAAGAGAAAATATGGTCAAGTTGGAAATTTTCAGCATTTCTTTTTTCAGAATTAGAACACTCTCAAGAGTTTCCTTTTAAAAATCTCTGATCAGTTCTGTTGTTTATCAGTGAGTGACAGGGTCAAACACTAAGGTCAAATGCACCTGATTCAAAAACAATATTCAAAGCACCTGCAACCTTGTCTAATTTATAGGGAGGATAAAAATCCAGTTTTATTTCATTTGTGAAAGGAAACCCACCATTTTGCTAGAGGTTCAATGGTTTTCAATTTAAAAACCAGTAATTTGCTCTAATCGGTACATTTGACGCGGTGAGATTGATTTTTCTTATCCTAACACTCTGTCTATTTTAGTTTCTGGGGCATTAGGTTGAGGAAAGAGAGGCAGAAGCCTGTAACATTCTGTCTCTGACCCCTTTACATTTGACACACATTTCCTGGGGCATCCCTGGCAGGTGAAGGAAGCTCCTACCTGCTACTGGTGGGACTATTTGAATTTTATATAAAGGACTGAAATTCTGCCAGTAGAGCAGACCAACCCAAGGAAAGTGGACATTAGAGGTGGGTTCTGACCATTCAAATCAGAGAACGTGTAAATGTCCATAAAGGTAAGAAGGTGAATTTTTCAGAACAGATAGATTGCATTGCAGAGCTAGTAGCCATTTGGCTGCTGTTTCCAACATCAGTTATCAGGCCTCCGTTTCACTGCCACTGTATGCTGCTTAAGACTGATAGCAGCATACAATTTGGAGTGAGTGCCAATTCTCAAACAGTAGTCCTGTCTGGCACTTACCATAATGGTTTAAGAGAGTTGAACCCAGGAACACAGCCAGATTCAGCCAAAGCGAACACAGACACCCACTTAAAACATATTGTCTAACTCATTCAGAGGCAAGGGCAGAGCAGGAAAACTGCCCTCCTTTTCTCTAAAAAAAGCTTAAACTATTTGACTTTGCCATCTTCATTTACAATTGTGGTGCTTAAGGTTCTATTTCCCCATTGAAATAATAGTTACTATGTGAAAGAGACAAATTATTATTAAGGATGAGATACCTGGACACTTGGAATCTATGATTGGGCAGAGTCAACATGGATTTGTGAAAGGGAAATCATGTTTGGCAAACCTGTTGGAGTTTTTTGAGGGTGTTACTTGCAGCAACGATGAAGGAGAACTGGTGGATGTGGTGTATTTGGATTTTGGGAAGGCTTTTGATTAGGTCCCACACAGGAGGTTAGTAAACAAAATTAGGGCACATGGGATTGGGGGTAATACACCCGTATGGATTGAGAATTGGTTAACAGACAGAAAGCAGAGAGTATGAATAAATGGGTCATTCTCAGGATGGCAGGTTGTTCCTAGTGGGGTACCGCAAGGATCAGTGCTGGGGCCACTGCTGTTCACAATCTATATAAATGATTTGGATGTGGGGACCAAATGTAATATTTCCAAATTTGCTGACGACACAAAACTAGGTGGGAATGTAAGTTGTGAGGAGGATGCAAGGAGGCTTCAAGGGGACTTGGACAGGCTACGTGAATAGGCAAGATCATGGCAGATGGAATATAATGTGAATAAGTGTGAAGTGATCCACTTTGGTAGAAAAAAACAGAAAGGCAGAGTCTTTCTTAAATGGTGAGAGGTTGGGATGTGTTGATGTCCAAAGGGTGTCCTTGTTCATGAGTCACTAAAAGCTAGTGTGCAGGAGCAGAAGCAATTAGGAAAGCAAATGGTATGTTGGCTTTCATTGCAAGGGGATTTGAGTACAGAAGTAAAGATGTTTTGCTGCAATTGTACAGAGCCTTGGTGAGACCGCACCTGGAGTATTCTGTACAGTTTTGGTCTCCTTATCTAAGGAAGGATATACCTGCCATAGAGGGAGTGCAACGGAGATTACCAGACTAATCCCTGGGATGGCAGGATTGTCTTATGAGGGGAGATTGCAGAAATTGGACCTTTATTCTCCAGAGTTTCGAAGACTAAGAGGTGATCTCATGAAACTTACAAAATTCTTACAGGGCGTGACCGGGTAGATTTGGATAGGATGTCTCCTCTGGCTGGTGAGTCTAGAACCTGGGGACACAGTCTCAGAATAAGGGGCTGACCATTTAAGACTGAGATGAGGAGGAATTTCTTTTCTCAGAGGGTAGTAAATCTGTGGAATTCTCTACCACAGAGGGCTGTGGAAGCTCAATCATTGAGCATGTTCAAGACAGAAATCAATAAATTTATGGATACTAATGGCATCAAGGGATATGGGGAATAGTGGGGATAAATGGCATAGAGGTAGATGATCAGTCATGATCTGTTTGAGTAGCAGAGCAGGCTAAATGGGCCGAATGGCCTACTCCTGCTCCTATTTCATATGATCCTATAAAAGCACAGCCTTTGATTTTACCTTGCTCGACTTTGTAACCTTCTTCCTCTGTTTTCTGTAATGCAGAAGCTTATCCCGGTCCTGTTACCAAAACAGATGAAGGTCATTCAGAATTAAAGTACTTCAAAATGTGCATTCTTTAGTGTAAAGTACATTGACTTTTAGTCACCATAAAATATGGAACAACATTAGAAAATTTTATTCAGGCATCTTGTATTTCAACAGTGATGATTCATTTATTTCTATATATTACTAATACTGATGTTGTAAAAAAATTGATAAAAAGTATCATTCAATACTTTCTGTCAGATTACATTTCAAATCATGTTCTTTAAATGCCAGATGAAATGTCATTCGTTGATATGACTGCACATCATTTCTCTTAAATTTGTTTAGATTCTCACCCCATTGGGTTAATTTTCCTTGCAATGTTTCTTCATTTGAAATCCCTTGTTTTATTTTTACTTTCTATGCTTGCCACTGTAAAGCATCAGCTGCAACAGCGGAAGAAAATTGAACCATTCTACATCTTCTCCGTCTAGGTTATTTAACTGTGTAGGACAAAAATAACCTTTTGAAACAAAATCATGGCAAAAAGGAAAAGTTGACCATAGTACCCATCATGCTCTGCACGAACCAAACTGGGCTGAAAACAAAATCTCCCGTGCAAATTGCAGTATTTCTAAAATAAATCTGTTGAACATGCTGAACTGGGAAACTAAAACAAATGCTATCAGGAAAAACAACAGAGATAGTGCAGGCAAGTGACAGACACAGTATTTTGAATTTATAAAGATTAGGCCTTGGGAAGATGGTACAACTTAGATAAGATGAAGCGTGGTGTTCCAGCAAAATATTTTAAAAAAAAATTCTGGAAAATTGACTGCAGGGAGCTTTACATAATGGAAGATTACTGGAGAAAGCAAAAGAAATATGGACAGCTTTCTGGGCGGGTTCAAATCATATGGTTTAAAGAAAGGGCACAGAATACAATGGGACATTGTGCTTTTAAAAGAAGCTTCATAGGATGGTGTGGCCTGCCAAGGTTCATCCCCTGAAAAGCAGTATAAGAGGGTGAATACATCAGAGATGTTTACTGCAGCCACGAGAGACCAGAAATGCAGTTGAGGGTAAGAAGAACCCGACCGAGCATCGGAAGTAGTCTGCAATCAATGGGAGCTGGCCACCACGGGTGACTGTATGACTAGTTGGTAACATATTTGAGCATTCTAATGATAGATATCATTAAAGCATTCATCTGCTGGGAGTAAAGTAACAAAGCAGCTTTGTTGTTTTTTAACTATTATTTTCTTTTTCTCAACCTGTTAAATTTGTAATCATTTTCTGTAACCATTTTAATTTTTCTGTAATCATTTTAAATCAGTGTCCATTTTAAATCTGTAATCATGGGTACATATAAATTAACCCCATTAACAACCTTTTTAGTGAGTCATCAATTTGTTCCCTTGCAATTTGTGGGTCAAAATGACCAAGAAGTTTAAGTGAGTGTTTAAAACAGGAAAGTCTTACAACTGAGAATGGAAAGTTGGGAACCTTGTTGGTGCATTTGTATAACTGCACCCAATCAAATAAATATCAAAGTTTCAAATATGTTTTGATTTTGAATCCAAATATATTTACTGAGAACCTTCCATTGATCGCATGATACCTGCCTGATTGCTGTAACAGATATATTCATATATTGAAGGACCACTGGTTTTGGTGTCATTGGGATTTGCATTAATTGGACTCTAGAAAATATACTAAGAAGTTATGCTGCCAGGATTTTGGAAGCTAGGCTAGGCAAGGAAGACAATCATTGAGTAAAGATGATGGTGTGCAGAGGCGTGATGGTTCTGGCGATAGTGGGATGGAGTGTGGGGATAAGTACTGAAGAAGTTTTTTGAGGCATTCAAGAGATTATGTGGGAGTAGAAATTAATTTAGTCTTTTTAGAAAGGTAGAAGTAATTTTCTTAAAGTATAAAATGGGTATACATTAGTTTTGAGCATGTCCAGTTGATAGCGAGCAAGCATCTCATGTATTTTAGTGAAGCTCACACAAAGAATTTTTGTAACTGTAATGAAAGAAGTGTCATGAAAAATAATGCCCAATAAATCCAAAAGCCAGAAGTGTAGCATAAAATAAATTATTCAGAGCAGTTACAGATGAACTAGATTGCTGTCAATTTTTCACTTCATGAAATTCATTTTCCTCAGGATCTGTATGAGAGCAAACATTATTTGATGGACTGTAATGAGCTTGACTTGTTTATCGTTAGCTTTCACCAACCTCTTAAAAGCTGCCTACACATACAGAGGCTGGACTTTTATGTCAAGGCGGAGGCCCTGCCACTGGCCAAAAACTTGGGGGTGAGCCCGCCTCCACCAGGCCTGGAAGCCACACAGTGATTTTACATGGCCCAGGCCCTTAATTGGCCTCGGGCGGGATTTCTGCGCCTCTGAGGCAGGATGTCCCAACTTCAAGTCCCTTCAGTCTCAGCAGCGCCACCGGGAGCAGTGGCCACTGCTGGGACTGTACCCAGCAAGAGAAGCAGCAATGGAGGAGGCTCCGGAATTGAGGTAATAGTGTGGGGCCTCACTGGGGACAATCGGCTGGGCCCTGGCAAGGTGGGTGGGAGTCAGTTGAGGGGGAAGGGAATGTGCTCCGCGGGGGCATCTTGTGCCATGGAGCACAGAGTGCCCGATCAGGAGGGCTCCACCCCCAGCCCTCGAGGAGGCCACCAGGTTTTACTGGGCAGCCTCCTGAGATGCTGGTACATTATCAGTGGTGGCAGGAGGAGGCCTTGAAGTGGCAGTTAATTGGCCATTTAATGGCCTTAGTTGGCCTTGGGCGGGCTGGTCGTTTGCTAGTTCCTCCTCCGCTCGTAAAATTACAGCGGGAGCGGGAAGGCGACGGGAACGACACCCGCTGCCTCCCACTCAATTTTACGCCCACACCAAGCCACCAGCCCGCTCCCATGGGGGGTGTAAAATTCTGGCCAGAATGCAGCTGAAGGCTGTTGTGATGAGTACAGATGTCTTACTAATTTGGTAATGGTAGTACCTCATAGTACAAAAGACCTAGAGAGAGACTGGGGCACAAATGGAAAAGTCAAAGGGCTGAATTTTACTCTTGACAGACGGGAGCCGAACACCGACTGAAAGTTCGGTGGCGAACCCGCCTCCGCCTGGCCTGGGGATCTGGTCTACATTTTGCGGTTTAGTTGGTCTGAGGTGGGATTTCCATCTCCTTGAGGCAGGAAGTCCAACCTAATGGAGATATCGGCCAATCACCAGGCCAGCAGCTCTTAGTCCCAGCAGTGAGAACATGAGGAAGGACGGCCCTGGGAAGAGGTAAGTTTTTGGGGCCTCGCTGGGGGAAATCGGTCAGGCCCTGGCGAGGCAACAGTGGTTGATTGAGGGGACGGGGGGCGTGTTGGGTGTTGGAGGTGGCTGGGGCATCGGGGGGCGGCCCTCTGTCGTCCACAGGGTGCCTTCTTTTGTCAGGCGGCTTTTCTCAGGCCAGGGCTGCCCGATCGGCCAAGGGTAAAATCTCCGTGGCAGCGGGCGGAGGCTGTTAACTGGCCACTTAAGGGCTTTGATTGGCCTGGGGCGGGCGGGCCAGTTTTCGTCGCCGCTGCCCCGCGTTAAAGGGCGGTGGAGGCGAGAGCGGGTTTGGAAGGGCCCCCTGAGCCTTCCACTCCATTTTACGGCCCCCCATGCCACCAACCCACTCTTTGGGGGAGTATAAAATTCCAGCCAAAGATTTTTCATTGGTGAGCGCATGTTCCAGTAACTTTGTTCAACAAGTAAAGCTAACTTCTAAAGACAAAGGAACAGACTACAAAGTAAATACAATGGATAAGGGTTTTTCAAGGGCAGGAGAAATAGTGCATAAAGCGTCATTGCTATTTTCTTTTTTTCATTCATGGGATGTGGGCGCTGCTGGATGGCCAGCATTTATTGCCCATCCCTAACTGCCCTTGAGAAGGTGGTGGTGAGCTACCTTCTTGAACTGCTGCAGTCTTTGGTATACCAACAGTGCTTTTAGGAAGGGAGCTCCTGGATTTTGAGCCTGCGACAGTAAGGGAATGGCGATATAGTTCCAAGTCAGGATGGTGTGTGGCTTGGATGGGAACTTGCAGATGGTGGCGTTCCCATGTATCTGCTGTCCTTGTCCTTTTAGGTGGTAGAGGTCACGGATTTGGAAGGTGCTGTCGAAGGAGCCTTGGTGAGTTGCTGTAGTGCATCTTGTCAATGGCACACACGACTGTACATTGATGGTGAAGGCAGTGAATGTTGAAGGTGGTGTTTGGGGTGCCAATCAAATCGGCTGCTTTGTACTGGATTGTGTCAAGCTTCTTGAGTGTTGTTGGAGCTACACCAATCCAGGTAAGTGGAGAGTATTCCATCACCCTCCTGACTTGTGCCTTGTAGATGGTGGACATGCTCTGGGGAGACAGGAGAGGAGTTACTCGCTGCAGAATTCTTAGCCCCTGACCTGCTCATAGCCACAGTATTTATGTGGCTGGTCCAGTTCAGTTTCTGGTCAATGGTAACTCCCAGTATGTTGATAGTGGGGGATTCAGAGGTGATAATGGCATTAAATATCAAGGGGAGATGGTTAGATTCTCTCTTATTTGAGATGACCATTGCCTGGCCCATGTGGCGTGAATTTTGCTTGCCACTTATCAGCCCAAGCCTGACTGTTGCTGCATCTGGACATGGGCTGCTTCAGTGTATGAGGAGTCAAGAATGGTACTGAATATCGGGCAATCATCAACGAACATCCCCATTTCTAACCTTATGATGGAGGAAAGGTCATTGATGAAGCAGCTGAAGATGGTTGGTGCTAAGACACTCCCCTGAGGAACTCCTGCATGATGTCCTAGGACTGAGATGATTGACTTCCAGCAACCACCTTTCTGCTAGATATGACTCCAACCATACTCGGTCAAATGTTGCTTTGATATCACGGGCAGTCACTCTCAACTCACCTCTGGAGTTCAGCTCTTTTGTCCATGTTTGGACCAAGGTGGTCATGAGGTCAGGAACTGAGTGGCCCTGGCGGAACCCAAACTGATCGGCAATGAGCAGGTTATTGCTGAGCAAGTGCCACCTGATAGCACTGTTGACAACCCCTTTCATCATGTTGCTGATGATTGCAAGTAGACTGAAAGGGCAGTAATTGGCTGGGTTGGATTTGTCCTGCTTTTTGTGGACAGGACATACCTCGGCAATTTTTCACATTGCCAGTGTTGGTGCTGTACTGGAACAGCTTGGCCAAGGGCATGGCTAGTTCTGGAGCACAAGTCTTCAGTACTATTACCGGGATGTTAACAGGGCCCATAGCCTTTGCAGTATCCAGTGCCTGCATTCGTTTCTTGATATCATGTGGAGTGAATCGAATTGGCTGAAGACTGGCATCTGTGATTCTGGGGACTTCAGGAGGAGGCTGAGATGGATCATCCACTTGGCTCTTCTGGCTGAAGATGGATGCAAATGCTTCAGCCTTGTCTTCTGCACTGATGTGCTGGGCTCCCCCATCACTGAGGATGGGGATATTTGTGGAACCACCTCCTCCAGTTAGTTGTTTAGTTGTGCACCACCACTCAGGACTGGATATGGCAGGACTGCAGAGCTTAGAACTGATCCGTTGCTTGTGGAATTGCTTAGCCCTGTCTATCGCATGCTGCTTCTGCTGTTTGGCCTACAAGTATACAAGTAGCCCTGTGTTGTTGCTTCACCGGGTTGACACCTCATTTTGAGGTATGCCTGGTGCTGGTCCTGGCATGCCTCCTGCACGCTTCGTTGAACCAGGGTCTGTCCCCTGGCTTGATGGTAATGGTAGAATGGGGGATACGCTGGGCCACGAGGTTACAGATTGTGGTTGAATATAATTTTGTTGCTGCTGATGGCCCACAGCACCTCATGGATACCAGTTCTGAGTTGCTAGATCTGTTCGAAATCTATCTCATCTAGCATGGTGGTAGTGCTACACAACACGATGGTGGGTATCCTCAATGTGAAGACGGAACTTCATCGCCACAAGGACTATGCGGTGGTCACTCCTACCAGTACTGTCATGGACAGATGCATCTGTGACAGGTATATTGTTGAGGACGGGGTCAAGTAGTTTTTTTCCTCTTGTTGGTTCCCTCACCACCTGCCGAAGACCCGGTCTAGCAACTATGTCCTTTAGGATTGGCCAGCTCGGTCAGTAGTGGTGCTACCGAGCCACTCTTGGTGATGGACATTGAAGTCCCCCCTCCAGAGTACTTTCTGTGCCCTTGCTACCCTCAGTACTTCTTCCAATTGGTGTTCAACATGGAGAAGCACTGATTTATCAGCCGAAGGGGGCAGTAGGTGGTAAACAGCAGCAGGTTTCCTTGCCTATGTTTGACCTGATGCCATGAGACTTTATGGAGTCCAGAGTCAATGTTGAGGACTCCCAGAGCAACTCCCACCCGACTATATACCACTATGCTGGCACCTCTGGGGGTCTCTCCTGCCGGTGGGACAGGACATACCCAGGAATGGTGATGGTTGTGTCTGGGACATTGTCTCCAAGGTATGATTCCGTGAGTATGACTATGTCAGGCTGTTGCTTAACTAGTCTGTGGGACAGCTCTCCCAATTTTGGCCCCCAGATGTTAGTAAGGAGGACTTTGCAGGGTCAACTGGGCTGGGTTTGCCGTTGTCGTTTCCAGTGCCTAGGTCGATGTTGGGTGGTCCATCTGGTTTCATTCCTTTTCTAAGACTTTGTAGCAGTTATGATATAACTGAGTGGCTTGCTAGACCATTATAGAGGGCATTTAAGAGTCCAACCACATTCCTCTGGGTCTGGAGTCACATGTAGGCCAGACCAGATAAGGATGGCAGGTTCCATTCCCTAAAGAGCATTAGTGAACCAGATGGGTTTTTACAACAATCGACAATGGTTTCATGGTCACTGTTATGCTATCTTTTTAATTCCATATTTATTGATTGAATTTAAGCTTCACCATATGCTGTGGTGGGATTCAAACCCATGTCCCCAGAGCATTAGCTCTATGTAGACTCTTTGGATTGATATAAAATATTAGGTTGCAGTTAAGTTCTTGACATAAACATGGAGATCTTGCTTAACCACAGGAAGTTTTATAATTTTTTGGCCATAACCTTGTAGAGAATAGATTGTCAATCCACTATGCTGCATACTATTAGAGTCAACTGAGTCCAACAGTAACACATTGTTTTCCATTGTAATTTCCATAATTGAATATTTTTAAGCTTTAAAAAATGCTGTTGGAACAAATAGCGTCGGCCTTTCTTAAGGATTTGCACTTTATTGCCAGGTTTTTGGGGCATATTCATTGTTTGTTTACTGTTGTGGTTGTTTACTATTGATCAGATATGATTATTAAACCAAGGACCTGGGAGATAGACTGCCATTTTAGCATCTTTGCAAAGCTAAAGTTTCAGTACAAATGCGCCTCAAGACATTTAAAATAAATGAGTCAAGGAAGTACTGGTTAATGAGTATGTCTTTGAGGCCAGTCACTTCTCTGAGATTAGGGTTTTGGAGGATATGTTGAAGCTTTTTGTGCCTGATCGTAATTCAAATCTCAAAATTGCTGTAATTTGATTGAGCTTTGAAACTTGAAGTATGATTTCAGATGAATTTTCAACAAAAATGGTACCGAGCAACTCTGACTTATGTACAGATGCTTGACCTGTGGCTTTGTCCTTCTCAAAAGTAAGGACAATGGGGGTTTGAGCCCATATTGGAAACAAGTATAATGATTGTCATTATATAATGGCGCCTGTTTGAAAACCATGCAGTTTGGGGCTGTTCTTAGATATATACATTGGCGAGCAGGCCTGGTACATTGATAGAATTTCCTGCCCTTTTTGTTTGCGGATCTTTACCCAGTTACCAAAACATTTCTGTCTTTTGATAATCCTGTGACACATCTTCCATCTGTAGAGATTCAGAAGGACATGATTCTATACTTGACCTTTGGGAATCTAAAGAAACACCTCCAGCTTTGGCACCTTGGTCCTGCTGAAAGAACAGAGCCAGGGATAGATAGAATTAAAAACAAGAAATGCTGGAACCACTCAGCAGGTCTGGCAGCATGTGTGGAAAGAGAAGCAGAGTTAACGTTTCGGGTCAGTGACCCTTCTTCGGGTTCCGAAGAAGGGTCACTGACCCGAAACGTTAACTCTGCTTCTCTTTCCACACATGCTGCCAGACCTGCTGAGTGGTTCCAGCATTTCTTGTTTTTATTTCAGATTTTCAGCATCCGCAGTATTTTGCTTTTATTTCAGGGATAGATAGAACCTTGTGTACTACCTACTTCGTTAAAAATGCTTCCCAGATACCTAGGATGCCAGGTTTGTTCGAAACTACAACGCCAATGCGATTATGTGTACTTCTCATTTTCTTGAGCTAAAAATACTGGATTGTGTTACTTACTATGACACTCTTGACATAGCCAGCTGTCTCCAGTGCCTAACAAAAGTAAAGATTGCAGTTAAGAATCAGAAAAATTGCATTGGCAATTGAGCAAAAGGCTGGTTAAAAGTACCACATGTGGAAATTTAGTACAGTATCATACTTTTACAGTTTTCTTCCTTGTCGGCTTCACCTTTTCCTCATGTTACAACTGAGACTGCATGTTCCAAATATCAATATTTAAAAGGTTTCATCCATGTGGCAGGAATTGATAAATAAGGACACCCATGATAACAACTTGCACTTATACAGCAGCTTAAATAAAGCCAAAGAACAAAAAGCATTCACCAGACTGGCAAATTGGTTTAACAACAATGGCAACAACCTGCATTTATATAGCAGCTTTAATTAAACAAGCACTTCACAAAGGAAGTAATGGACATTGAGCACGAGATAGGAGACAAGTTGGGGCATATGACCAAAGGCATGTTTGAAGAGGTAGGTTTTAAAGAGACTTTGAAGGTGGGGAAAAATCTGGCAAGACACAAGTGTTAAGGAAATTAATTCCAGAGTGCAGAGATGTGTATGAAGGCCCTGTCAGCAACGGTGGAGTGAGAGTAAGGCACAGTAGACAAGCATTAGAAAAACAGAAGATGCCAGTTGGGACATAGAGCTGGAGAAATTTGCAGAGGTAGGATGCAGCACTGGAGGGATTTGTAAATGAGAACAAGGATTTTGAATTCAATGCTCTGGAGGAAGGGGAACCAGCAAAGAGCAGCTAGGATAGAACTGATAGTTGTATAGGACTAAATTGTGGATAGGATATAGGGAAGAAAGGTCAGGATGAGTGAGAGTTCATGTAGTGCAGAGCTCGGAAGGTCAGTAAAAAGAGCACTGAGAAGGTTGAGCCCAGCAGTGAGGAAGGTGTCGATGAGACTCCAACATGTTACACCAAAAATTGTTCAATATTTGATCTCAATTGTGAGAGATACTAAGCAAAAGGCTTCAGAGTTCAAGCGGGGAGGAAAAGGAATGACTATTCTTCCTAGGTTGGTTGTGCACATCTCCTTGTAAACAACTAAAAAGAAGCATTGTTGGAAGTGAGGGAGCAGTGCTAAAACCTCTTGACTGTGGAAGGTACAAGACAGTGCTAATAGCAGTATAATGAAGGGAAGAAAATAATAAAATGTTATAATACACCACAGTAATCAGTGCAAAGTTGAAGTATTCCATTAGAAATGATATAAAGTGAGATCCAGTGAACATTTATCAAAAGGAAATTAGAGTTTTCCTTAAATATTTGAATAAAGCATAATTACTAAAATGTATTATGTTGCCCTTTGCATGTCCTTTAACTCCAAATTCAGAAGAACATCTAGAATATCAGTGTTCATTTTACACATTAGGTATCTGCATGCATTGTCGAGAAGTTGCTAACTTGTAGTCAAATTATGCTGAATTGTGGGCAACTTATACATTGGTTGCAATCCATCAGGACATGGATTGACTCAGCTGACAGAAATGAGAAATTTGCCTCACCATCATTCTAGACTGGATTCCAATCCATATCCTCACGGCAAAGCATTGGCGTTTGAATCCACAGCAGCACACAATTTCACCACCACTTGATTCTTGCAAAAATTTAATTCCAGAATATCATGAATGAATATACATAAATATTCACAGTCTACCTGTTGCAGTGGGAAACATCTACCTAAAGCTATTACACGTGTACAGACTAGTTTCACCGTCTAGGGGGGATTTCCCTACTGTTCTGTGCAAGGGAACTCAGCATTCTCCAGAGTCATAACAGGACAGAAAAAGAACTGAGACCTGTTGTGTTAGGTCTATCCTGCAATTTTCTACTACTTCCCCCCAGGACGGAATTGAGCTAGGCACGGTCCAACCTAGGGATTTTAATGGGTTAGGAGAGGTTGTTCCTGGCCTCTAAACGCATTTTTCAGCTATTCTCCTTGGTGAACGCCCTAGCCCAGGGGCACCCATGTAGAACCTTGCTGACCCAATGGTCTGTGTTTGTCAAAGGGAAAGCCTGAAGAACATGCAAGCAAGTGGTAGAATTAATTTTAAGAGGCTCCAGATCCCTTGTGAAATGTCCACTTGGGACATTGCTTGACTGGGAGCCAGTGTAGGTCAGCGAGCACAGTGGTGTTAGGGGAATGGGACTTGGTGTGAGTTCAGACATGGGCAGCAGAGTTTTGGATGACCTCAAGTTTGCGGAGGCAAAGTGACAAATGGATTGTCAAGGTTGTAACTTTTAACTGCAGTAGGTGAAATATTCCATTGTTCTCCATTGTGTATTAATGACATGGGGTCAGGATTTTAAGGTTTGTAGCTTTGGTAGGCTTAATAATTTGAGTACTGCAGTTGTAAAGTAGCAATAAAAACCTGCTACTTGATGGTGGGAGTAACAAAACAGCTAAGTCCAACTGTTACCCGTCCTAACATCCAAACATGCACACCTTCCACAGGAGGTTTTAGAACAGCAATTGATGTTTTTCCCCCTCCGAACCCAGAGACAGGGGACAACCGTAGAGTAGCCAATGCTGCCGCAGCTGAGATCAGAAAAATCAGTGCAGACCAGGGTCCAATGCTGGGACCTTCTGCTCTGTACAGTCAGCAACAGCCATTCAAGGAAACCATCTTATTTAACCAGAAATTTTTGGTCATGGGTGAATGAAATTTAGAAGCTGACCATTGCCAATTTACTAATTTTTGAAAAATATCTGAAGCCGAAACTATGTAAAGAAAACAATGAATGGAATGAATCTAAAAGTAATACTGAAGACAGCACGGTCCCTGTGTTTTAGCTAATTCATATATTACCTTGCTGAGATCATCAATGATGTTTTGCTGTTCAATAACTTGCATTCGAAGAAGTTCAATTTCTTTTTCTTCATAACTCTGGTCTAGATCATTTAAGGAGCTTGGTCGACGTATAGTCCCCACTCTTTCCTTCTACACAGAGAATGAACAAAAAAAAGATGAAAATTAAAACACATTTGGAAAAAGTCAGAAAAATAGCACAGTAACCATTCTGCATACTTTTGCAGCCTATTTTGTTATGACATTTGCCTCTCTTTTAAGAATAAATAATAAATGGTTTGATCATTCATAAACCAAGATCCTGTTGCAAACATTAGAGAACAAGTTGAAAATGCCAGCAGTCAGCGGACGATATCATCTAACCCAGGGCGCCTGAAAGGAAGGAATGACCTTACTACTGTGCACTTTTATAAGCTGGGATCTCCACAGCTGCACAGAAATGTCTGGATAAGTTGGTTATTATAATTCCCCAGTTTCAGAAAGAAGTGGAACATGTTGATTTTGTTTTCATGTACATGTCCTCTCTCTCAGAAGGTTGAGATTGATCCATTTTGACCCTTTCCCACAGCACTAAATGAGTTGTAGATGTGCACAGACTTTGACAGTATTAGCAGAGCCACAACATCACACTGAAAATAAGTGAACAGAATTTGCATAACGACAGTAAATGAATGTTACTACTACAGCACTAACGTAATTCATTCTATTCCAAATACTAATTTAAAATGGAATTCAAAAAGATTTTAAATGCATCTCATAATGCATAAGAAAGTGCCAGTTTAGTTGGATTCTTAGGGAAGTAATTAATTGCAGCATCAATGACTATTCCTTTTTGTGAGCTTACCTTGGAGGAGGCAGTGAATGAACTGTGTTCTGATCAATGTACAAGGTGTAACAACCAAGGTGGGAGAAGTGCACTGTCTTTTCTAGTTCCACTTCACCACAGGTCACAACATATATTTAAATGTTTACCCAGTTACCTATACTCGACTCTATCGCAAAATAAAATACACCAATCAGGTTTCTTTAATAAACAACAGAATCAACAAAATTATCAGTTTATTAGCAAACAAGACTTATCCAGTAACAAAGCAAAGCATTAACACACAGACTGAAATATGAAAGTTCCATTTTTAAATTCCGCACACACATACTCACACACACACACACACTGGAAAAAAACACAGAATTTTCTGCAGAGGTCTGTTACAAAAAAGACAAAAGAAAAAAATACTTTGACCAAATACTTGCTAATTCTTGAAGAAAAAAAGAGAAGATATGGAAGAAATCAGTTGTTCCTTTTGGTCTGGCTTCCGGATATACAGAGACGGGTCACTGGGATCTTTTCTAAGGCAGTTCTTTTCAGGCGGTGTTGAGAATTAATCTGGCAGGT
The DNA here is from genome assembly GCF_036365525.1 of Heterodontus francisci. Lineage (NCBI taxonomy): Eukaryota > Metazoa > Chordata > Chondrichthyes > Heterodontiformes > Heterodontidae > Heterodontus > Heterodontus francisci. The sequence continues at coordinate 45,468,292 of NC_090390.1, forward strand.
TTTTCCAGCTTCTCAGGAGAGATGCAGCACCAGGGATTTTAGCTCTCCCACACTGGATCTTTGCAGGGTTTCTTCAAAGAGGTAGAGAAAGAGGTGAGCAGGGTGGTTTTTCCTTGGCAAGTTGATCTCCAACTGTCTTGAAAACAGTTCACACCCCAACTGAACAGAAAACAATATCCAAACTCCAAACAGAAAGTCAAAATTCTTGACCTCCATAGACCCTGACATGCGGCTTCTCTGTAAACATCTTTCCCAGGTTACCGAGGTCTCTGTTGTTTACTGAGCCCAAAGCACATGATTTCCAGCAAAGGTTGTTTTCAAACAACATCTCAGTGTCCTTTCAGTGAACTGTCAACAACAAAGCAAAGTCCAGCATTTATGAAATCTTCAGTCTTCCAATGAATCCTTCTTCACAATTTAAATACGAGTCTTCAAAAAAATACTTAACAAAAAATATAGAAGCATCTTCATAACAAAGGGCAGGATGTCAGTGCTGGGGGCTGGAACACTCTTCTGTCCAATGTCAGAAACAAGCAGTCCCTCATCAGGTATAGCATGGATTAAATGCAAAGTCCCATTTTCTCTGCCTCAACAGTAGGTAAATAATTGCTCGAGTTGCTATTTACAGTGAAATTATAAACAACTCTCCCTGAATGCATTTACAATGTTGCTACACACAATAAACAAGGGAATTCTTCCTCAATGTATCTCAACTCCCAGCTTCAGAAATGCACCAGCAAATGCATAGGTGTGACTTTGCTTTTCCTACATCATCTTCATTTCTGAGTGAAGCTATCAATCTAGTGCCAATCTGTGCTGAATTATGGATAATTTTTACTGAAGTTCTGTGGCCACTTTAAACAGGGTTCAGAGTACACAAAGTCACTTCACTTATAAGTGATTGTTTCATGATCTGGCACTCTCTGTGGGGATCAGTGCTCTCAGGACGAGTATGTCGGTAAATTATAGAATCAAAGCTGTGATTTTTTTTGTCCATTAATTTTAAATTTTATTGGACAAAGAAAAACTAAGGACTGTGGGTCTGGGATTTGCCAACTTGCAAGCTTTCTTCCCCTTTCAGTGTATAGGATTGTGCAATTATTGCCTTTATTTTTTACAGCTACTTGCTGGTTGTGTAGTACCCACAGACTGATCTACATTCCTTAAAGCAGCAGCCAACTGTTGTTCTTTTATTGGGGCATTATTTGCTTTGAGCTTTTCCAGAAATTTTAATTGGTTTCAGTCAGAATTTGATTTTGCAGCAAGGTTTTTTTGAAGAATGGCTTGCATCTTTTCAATGACTTTTCCTTGGGGATTTTACTTGGCTTTCATTCCAATTTGTTTCACAATTGGATATGAAATGTTTGATTGGGACAAATCCAAAATGTCATTGTTTGTACTTTATGGATCAAATTAATGGGAGAAATTGTGCTTGTGCAAAATTTATGTAAATTTGTAAATCTGCTTTCATGAATAAATATGAAAAATGGATTTTGCACAGTTGCTACTAATAAGAGCTGAGTCATAAAACATAGGCAATTAGCTTGTAAAATGTGATTGTGGTCAAATCCACCTATGAATAACAAAAACAGAAAATGTTGGAAATACTCAACAGGTCTGGTAGCATCTGTGGAGAAACAGAATTAACATTCCAGGTTGATGACCTTTCATCAGGACTTTATTTCAGATTTTCAGCATCTGCCTATTTTGCTTTTGTACCACCTATGTACAATTTTGGTATGTAAGGTTGGGTAGACTGCCAAAGGCAGAATTTGAGGTTTTGTCAGGGAAAGGATGGATTTGAAACTCTTTTTTTAACATTAATGGATAAACATAAGTAAGTGGATGGACCATGGCATTGTTCAGAGTAGGATGCAGAATATCATCTGTCCCTTGCATGCCTCCGATATCTTCATACCATTGACTGTTTTCTGTCTTTTTCTGCTCCTGTGAGTTTCTTCTGGCTGTGTGTGTATCATCTTTTGTTTCTCTCTTTATCATCTTGTTTTGTAATTCTTTCTGTGTCTTTTTCTTCCTTTGTTTTATTCTTTCGCCTTTTCTCCCTCCTGTCTTTTGGCATTAGGAGGTGTGGCGCTGGTTGCTGTTAGTGGCTGAGGAATCTGACCGGGGTACAGGCCAGTTTTGGGATGATGGGTGATAGCAAAACAGCAATTCAAAGGGAGAGAAAATGTACTTTGTTTGCTGGCATAACTGTACACCCCATCTCTTCGCAACTGTTTGACGGCATATCTTTGGTCCTATTGCCTCCACTATCCCTTATCTTTCCCACAGTTCCCTCATTCACACTGTCTGTTCCTCCCTTCAGCTTTGCAATACTGCCGCACACTTGTTTGGCCCTCTTCATTGTTGAATCCCCTCTTACCACCTTTGCAGCCTGATATTGTCCTTTGAGACCCTGTCTCCTGCCCACTCTTTCACTTCTGAATTGGTCTTCCTCTGTTACTTCATCTCTTCCTATCTACTTCACCTTATTCCTCTCCCTTATTCATAATCCCTCTTCCATATTTTCAGAATTTTCCTCTGCCTCCCTCAGTCTCTTTTCTTGTCCACCATTTATAATCCCCATGCTGACTTAGCTCCTATTTCCCTCCTCCTTATCCCCTAACAGGCTCCTTCTACAGTATGTGTGGGCCTTTGGATTATTTACAGTACATAGTAAATTATATTGTAGTTAAAAGGGCATTAAACAACAAATTGTAGCCTGAGATGATCAATTGGCAGGGCATAGGGGCTGGAAGCAGGAGCAGGAAAAAGACGGATAGTGGTGGGACAATAAGAGTGGTGACACACGGGTTGTGAGTGGGACAGATAAAGGTGGCTGGGAGCAGGTCAATCGCCTGAGGTAGGTGGGAGGATAACAGAAGGCTATGGCGAAAGTGGAGGTGTCAGAGCTGCCACTGGATGTGAGCCATGTCCTAAGGAGATGTACAGCAGCTAGCAGGAATACAGATAAATGAAAAATGCAGAGACCAGGATGGTGACAGCAAAAGCAAGGTGGGGGGAGTTTCCAAAGAGGGAACATCTGGAACAAGGCAAAGAACATCAGGGGCAGGCTGAAGTGGATGGAGAAAGGCCAGGGAGGATCACTGAGAGTTCCAATAATTAAGGAGTGACCTAAAGTGGTAAAGATTCTGAAGGAAAACAGATTGATCAGCATTTCACTGAACTCTAAGAGCCATTGCTGCAAGTGGATCTTGCAGATGATAGAAACGGGACTACTTAATATGGCAAGAGGTAGGGGTGCTGCAAATGTCTGCTAAAGATTGAAAGTATCTGCAATAGTTTGGGATTCAGGCAGCACTGCAAGTCAGTGATCAACTTAACACGGGAAATCCAAATAAGAGGACCACTTGCTGGTGTTCAGAGTAAATGTCACTCGGGGTGTCACGACTGTTGTGGTCATTGTAACATGAGAATTTCTGTAGTAATGTCCATATAAGATTTTTCATCGAAATGAATGACTCATGTAATGATTTAATACACAATAGATCTGGCAGTGTACCTGCTGTGACCCTGACCGCTACTCTGCACAATACTTCATTCCTTTGGAGCACTGAAGTGCAGCAAGTAAAAAATTCATTGGGGAAAATAAAAGTACAATTACCTTACCTAAAGGAATTCAATTAATATGGTTTAAAAAGAAAAGGAATGCTTTACTTTGGAAAGAAAATGAATTTGCCATTTGTGCTGCATTACAGTAAGCTATTCCCTCCCTAATGCCCCTTTAGAGGATTGGTGTGTTGCCAATTGGAAAATGTGTTACGAGTTCATTTGAAAGCTCTGATTCCTATCTGATACCATTAGAATTATTCAAACCCCTTGAGGAGTCTGAATCACAGTACATCACCAATATCATCACAGAACAGAATTTGAGAATGCTCAGCTCTTCTTAAATAAAATCAAAATACTGCAGATGCTGGAAATCGGAAATAAAAACAGAAAGTGCTGGCCTGAACTTTTAACTCTATTTTTCAGCTCTTCTTATCCTTGGTGGCAAAGTCAACATCTTACAAATTCTATAACCATCTAATTGTGGAATACAACAGACTTGTTTAGCAGGCTTTGGACCGATTCAATCTCTTGCTGTTGTATTCAGTATAATCCAAAACCATAAAGACCCATGGGCTTCAGGTTGATATCCTACTCCATTGACAGAGTGCACTTTGTACATTGGACGGTTGTGGCAAGGATGTCAGTCCTTCACAAGGTTACCAATTAAAACTACACCATAAGATTTGCTGCTTTGGGATCAGACCTTCAGAACCATAAGAGCTGCTGCAGCTCCACCTCAAGCTTCCTGTATCAATTTGAAAAGATTACAAAGTGTAAGTGAAATGCTTTGATCGCTTCTATATATGAAGAAACCTATTTAGAATAATGCTTCTAAGTTAAAGAATATAGCTTTGCTGTTAAAAGAAAGGCTTTCTATTTAAACAGTGTAGCTTAATTAAGCCGCTCTAGGATTGAAATCTTGCAGTCAAGGCTGTCCTTACCATCTTAGTTACCTTATGCTTTATGGGATGGTTTTAGGGAGGGTAGACTGGAAGATCCAGTTCAGGTGTTATCACGCTCAAGGGAGTGGAACCGATGGCTACCAAGTGAGAGACAATAAACATTATTGATGGGAAAACCTTCCCAAGGGTATGTTTTACTAAATATAAGTCTGGACTTGGAGATTAAATGTTAGAGTGTTCATGGAGCTAAACTGGACACGCTCAAGGCAAGGCCTGTGAGATTGATCACCTTAGAATTTTGTGGTGTATACCAAGAGTTCATTCACTGTTTAACTATAACCACTGCATTTTAATTTCTTAATGCTTTGTTGTTATTTCTTTAATATGTATAATATTCCCTCTAGTCTCTGAGGGTCATAGGCGAAATCTAATATAAATAACACACACAAAGAATTGTGGGGGTCAAAGCTTCATACAAGCTCATTCTTTCTCTGGAATTAATTGATGGAAAATCATTTGAATTCCTGAGATGCACTCCTGATACACGAAACTCTGTATCAATGTGCTAGCTCATAAGTACATTCTTAACAGTACTAAGAATACTGTTCAATAGTTCAAATACAAACTTGTTCATCATTGTTCAAGAAATCACTGGAGCATACAATAGGCTATGGGGGATTGGTAAGTTGCCTGTTATGAATTGATACACCAGGCAATTTTCTGTGGCCCCAATAAACACCATGACCAAATTCATTAGACATCTGCACTTGTCATAGTTGTCTTCAACCACACTCCATTGTTATGCCACATATTAAAAAAGACCTTTAAATTGAACAGTTTAAAAAAGACACAGTCAGACTTTCCATGCTATCAATAAAACATTTTTGCTGTGCTTTTAATTTTTGATCCTGAGGGAGCTACAGGGTACAGTGGGGTAGAGTAGAATAGATAGACAACAGTCAAGTTAAAGGTTAAACTAAAGTTACAGGAAACTGGAACTTCCCCGAACCTGTCAGCGGTCTACGAGTTAATAATTCCTCTCTGACTATTTGATTCTGAATAAGGTTGGAACAGTTGCTGGGTAAAATCTTACTCATGCCATGTTATGGATGTACAAAGGGCATTGCTGTGCACACTGCATTAACAAAATATTATACAACAATACTTAGAGCATGGGAGAGATGCTGATTGAATACTCATAACTTAGTTTGGACTATTTCCAGTTAGCATGTCCTCTTGTTCAATTGTTTGTATTAAGATTGGCAATGGAAGCCGATCCACTCGCACTAATTTAGGAGTATTGCTGATACAGAGCCCAGACTGGTGAACGTTGTAAAATAGATGAATGGATGTTACTGCATCTCCAGCACAATATCAAACTGCCCTCGCTCCATTGACACTGGAACTCTGATACAATCATACATTCCCATTTTTCAGGAGATCTCTTTTGCTATTGCTAAATTGCATAAGCACCACATCGTTAATAGCATTTGGCCCACAGATTATTGCACTGCTTGTATAACAGAAGGAGGAAGAAAGAGGGTCAACAGCATACAATCTTTTATATATGTCCATTAAAAAAATCAAAAGTGATAAATTTGATCATTATGAAACATGGGGAATATAATTGTTAGGCCTTAGGGACATTTAACGAATTATGTTAAATAGATTTAATGTACATATGTTAATGAGGTTCAATTATAAAATAAACCTTCCCATTATAACCCACACCAGAATTCCCATTTTTTCCATGTCTGGAGAATATAATTATAATCATACAGACAGTACCATGTCAAGAAATTTATGGCTGTAATTTAGAATAATTATAAAATTAATTTTCCCTCAAAGTCTATTACATCGTGCAGCATGCAACGAGTAAAAGTGGTATTGTAAAGCTCCAGATTCTGTAAAATTTCTGCTGAAATTTGGTAAATTGTCAACCATTGTAAACAAAAAGATAATGCACAACAAAAAATGTTATTAATGGAGGGATCATTATTAATTTTTACAGCATCTGAGAAGGCTCAGTAGCTATATAATACATACAGTGCAGCTAAATAGTACATATCTCATGCAGTTCCCATTTGGTATATATGCCACTTATATGTGTATACAAATGTTAGGCGTTAGTTTTAAACAGGGTGCATTCTGCTCGTATTTATATATTTTTAATAATCTTGTGTCATTCATGCTGTTCCACAAACTTTACATCCTGTCACAATTTACGGTAGACATTTGCCATTGTTAACTGCCTTGTGAATATTTATATTCAATGTTGTTGTATCAACTGTCATAAATGGCCCGGGATTTGTAGGATTTTTGATGGTGAGCTGTCAGCGTGCACCATCATTATCCCTTTGAATCTGACCGCAACTTTAGGATTTAGGACAAGTGTAGATTAACATAGTAATTCTGGAGTTACAGTCTGTCATTCACTGTTCCACCAAAGACTGCGTGGTGAATGCACCCCCACCGCACCACTCCCAAGCCTCAGGGCCAGCAATCAGCGAAATCCCCTTTTCCGCTTTCATATCGATGTTAGAACCCCCATTGTTCAATAAGGTGTGCCTTGGTATTTAATATTAATCTGAGTAATAAATACTGCTGAAAAACCAATCTGGCTCTGAAAACTATGTGGAATGTTGTTAAAAGTCTTGATTAAAATTAATGACTAGAGCTTTATGAATGAGATATTTTAAATAACGAAAATAATTAAGTTTTTCTCATATATAGAAACAGAAAATGTTCGAAATGCTCAGCAGGTCTGGCAGAATCTGTGGAGAGAGAAACAAAGGGCAGAATTTTCCCTGCGGGCTTCAGGACCCAGCGGTCAGGCTTAAAAAGGGGAACAGAAGCCAAATAATGGCCAAAGGGAGGGATTGCCATCCAATTAAGGACAGCAGGTGGGCTCTCAAAGCTGCAGGGCCAATTGGAGGCCATCCAGCACTGAAGAAGCAGCAGGATGCCCTTACAGGTAAGCCATTACGGCACAGAAGGAGACCATTTCTAAACATGCTATATAGGTGTGAATTTAACCTGATTACATTGAGAGATGCTGTACTGCAGCAAATATCTTGTTACTGCCTGCTTGGCAAATGTGTGACAGTAACATTTCATTTTCTGCTGGTGAAGTTAATTTGGTACAACATTTGCTGGGAGCATAGGAACATGCAAAGTTATTCTTTGTGCTAATATTTTCTGACTGCTGACATTGCTGTCCTTGAGAGGGTGCAGAGGAGATTTACCAGAATGGTTTCAGGGATGAGGAATTTTAGCTACAAGGTTAGTTTGGAGAAGCTGGGGTTGTTCTCCTTGGAACAAAGGAGATTGAGGAGAGATTTGATAGATAAGCAAAGAAAATCTGATCCCATTAGTTGATGGTACAAGGACTAGGGACCTCAAATTTAAGGTTTTGGACAAGAGATGCAGGGGATGTGAGGAAGAACTTTCTTACGCAGAGACTGATAATGACCCGGAGCTCAGTGTCTACGAGGGTGGTGGAAGCGGAGATGATTCATGATTTCAAAAGGAAATTGGATGGGCACTTGAGAGGAATAAACTTGCAGGGCTACAGGGAGAGTGTGGGTGAATGGGACTGACTGGAATGTTCAACAGAGAGCCAGCATGGACTTAATGGGTCATAGAAGGTGGGGGTGCACCAAAATTTAGGCACCCTCTCTCCAACATTTTTAAATCTAATATAAAAAAAGCCTTTGTAGCTGGGCCACCATTGAGGGGGGAGTTGGGGGGGGGGGGGAATCCTCTTCACAGGGCTGCCTGTGGCTGATGCTGAAGCCAGGCAGACAGGGAGGGCCTCTAAGCCTGCCTGGAGCATGGACGATCCCCCAGTCTATCACTGGGAGGCCGCCTCTAGACAGCTGCACTATCCCCCGCCGCCTGTCGGGCCCTGGAGGCTAAATGGAAAATCCCAGTCTGCCTCTGACAATAGTCCTTAATAGGCCTGTACTCACCTTAATTGACAAGTGGTGGGTATCCCTGCCGCCCCCACACCCCCTTCCCGCCTCCGGGAAAATGGACTGGGAATGGAACCGGAGAACTGGCATGCCGGCCGGTGACACGTAATTCCGTACTCACCTGCCTCCATGCCCACCTCTGTGCCCACCCCCATCCGGGGCTAAAATTTCAGCCCAGAGTTAATGGGCTGGTATTTATACTCCTGCCACCGAAATTGGCGGTGGGCGAAAACAATGACGGTCCACCCGCGCGGCCCGGATGCAGTGGAATCACTGCGACATTAAGCGCAGCGGCTCATTTAAATAGCTGGGGTGAACCGCCCACTCTGATGAAGTGGAGAGGGCGGGCTGTCCGTCCCGGGCAATGGTGTCAGCTGCCTTTGCGCAGGCGCTGACGCCATTTTTAAAGGGCTTTGAGCCCTACATTTTAATTTAAATATTTTTAAGAGAAATTTAAGGAAAAAAATTGAAAACATTTCTTTCTCCCCCCTCCCACTCCCCCAATAACCACAAAACTAATTACTTCCCTTCCCCCCCCAAAAACACTTACCTTGTCCACCTGACACCGCCCCCCCCCCACCAAGTGCATAAACTTTACAGTATAACCCTTCCCACCATCGCTTACACCAATGATATCCCCCACCTCCTGCACTGAGAAACTTTCCTGCTCCCCTCTCCCCACTAACGTTATACCTCAGTTCCCCGGACAGGGATCCGAAGGTGTGGGAGTGCTGGCCACTGGTACGTATGTCACACCGGGACAGACGGCGGGAATGTGAAGGTAATCAATTCATTCAGTTACCTTTATTTCAGTACGTTAATGGCGGTCCCGTAGCCAAGTGGTGGGGGTGCCGCCACAAGTCCTCGCCGCCGGCAGTATCGGGCCAGTCCCTCATGGCGTCGGGGTGCATGGCAGCCCTCTCCCAGAGGCATTTTCCAGCAACCCCCTCCGCCCATGCCCCCTGCCACGACCCCCGACATCGTGGGTGTCTGTAAAATTCAGCCCAATGTTTCAGGTCTTTGACCTTTCATCAGTATTTAGTAAAGCTTTTCATGATATTTCAGCTTCTACCTTCACCCCATGCATATGCACAAATCTTTGCTTCGCGTAACAATTTTAAGAATTGTTTTGATTATTAATGCTTTTCATTTCCTTGTAGGCCGTCTCTGAGAATTCTTTAATATGACTTGCTGCTTGGACAGCTTGATGACTGCAGCTCAGTGCTGGGATTCCCCATTAATTCCCATTAAATCAACTGTACATTGTGAGAGTTAAAGTTCTCATTATAGAGGTCGCTAGATCTCAAAGTGTGGCTTTCTTCAAGGTCAGCAGTGAGCGCCTTTGCTTTGTCACTGACTGCAAAATCCAAGCCTATGCACTTGCAATTTCTGGGCACTGGATGCCTCTCTGGAGCAAGTTTCTTAAGTCATAGAGCCATAGGGCCTGATTTTCCTTCCGGGATCAGGAAACGGACGTCAGGGCTGTTTCTGGGTCCCAATCCCACCAGCCACCCCCCCCTCCCCACCTCACCACCCAGGGTGGGGGAGAGGGGGGGAAGTAGTCACATACCCTGATTTTCACGGGGCAGGCTTTTAATTGGCTGGAGGGCGGGTTGGGTTGCCAATTAGCGGCCATGGGGACGGGAACAGAGGTGGGGCTGAAGTCAAGCAAGCCCGATTTAAACCCACCACAGCAGCCATTAGTATGGGGGCTGTATAAGAGATTTACTTGATGTCTTACACATGGAATAGGAAAGGCAGAGGGCTGGAAGCAGGGACAGGGCACCCCTTGCTTTGCTGATGTCGACCTGGAGGTCCTCCTCAAGGCACTGAGGGAGAGGAGGGAGGTCCTCTTCCCAAAGGGTGGCAGGAGAAGGCCATCCTCGCAGACCAAGCAGACCTGGATCGAGGTCACTGAGACTGTGAGCAGATGGAGTGTGGTCCAGAGGAACTGGATCCAGTGCAGGAAGAGCTTCTATGATTTGCTTTGATAGGGTGAGTGCAACACCAGACCCTCAGGACAGGCCTCTGAATATTATATCTCCAGGAGACACTCCAGCTGAGCAGCCTGAGGGCACATGTTGCTCCACGAAATGGGAGGAATGTGCACCCAGTGCAATTTCTGTCCTTTCAGCAAGACTTGCTGTCATAGGATTTGCAAGCACTGATACATGCAGTTTCTTATCAATACGAGCCATTGGGATTGGCCATATATGCCAGCAGTGGCTCATTGCTCTATTTCTCTCCCTCTCTCTCTCTTATCCTTGCAGGAGAAACAGGCTCAGAATGCCCCAGAAAGCACCCAGACAGGAGGAGTGGTCCCCATCCTTCACGTAGTCACCACCATGGAAGAGGGAGCTGTGGAGAGCACCAGGGTCACTCATCGCGAGCAAGTTGGGGAAGGTGAGATGGGCATCCCTGTTGGAGACAGTGAATAGAAACTAGAATGCATAGATTAAGGGGATGCATTGCACTCTACCCCATCCGACAGCATGTCAAAGACTCGGCTGCATTGGGAAGCCTCAGCACTGCAGAAGCTTCTGCTCTGAATGGCTAGTTCTCACGATTGCTTCCCGTGTCTCCCACAGGTTCTGACATGGTGGCGCAAAGACCAATTCCTGAACCATCGCCGGGCTAAGTGCTACCAGAGTAGACTTCAGAGCAAGCACTCTCACATCTGACAAGCACACCCTCCACCAGCTCAGATACAATCACTTCAGTGGTCCTCGCATGCGCATAGATAGGGTGGCACTGGGTGAAGAGCACATCACGAGTGCACAGGAGGAGGTGAGAGGCAGAGGTAGCTGTGGGCAGCATCCCTCGGAGGATGGAGGACAGACAAAGTCCTGTTCAGTTAAGCACAGATGCAGTGCCTTGGTGAATCACAGAAAAGGAGGCTCTATTTCGACCAACAGCAACAGATGTACTCCCACATGCCAGAGTTCCCTAATGCAGTGTGGGGTCATAGGGAGAGGATGGAGGAGTCCATCCAGCTCATGTGCACTGCCATGGCTCAGGGTTTTGAACACATGAGCTCCTCCATTGAGAGTGTGTCCACCCTCATGGACAGCCATATGTGGCATCATATGGAGTACTTGATGGAACTGCGCACTGACATTCACAGAATGCAAGCTACACTATGTAGCCTTGACTAGTCAGTGGCACTAATGTTGCAGAGCTGTTTGGAGAGGATGCCAGTTGAATCCCAGTTGGTGGTCCCCTCCAGCTATCCAGAGCACCAGTCAAGGGCTGAGGCAGTTACCGAGTAGGATGAGGGGCATCACCATCATCAACAGCTTCCTTGGCCCCTCAGACTAAGGGACCATCTATGCAGCAGGGCTCAGGGACAGAGGCTGCCCGTGCATTAACGCCAGTGATGCAGCCTCTGGAGGTGACCCCACCGGCATTTCCACAATGAGGACCGCCACGTGCATCTCAGTCCGCGAGCAGAGAGTAGTGAGAAGGCTGCTTCCACCTCCTCCGAGGCCACAAGGGGAACACCAGATAGAAGTGGCCAAGAGTGGAGGCTACCTCATAGGGCTCCTAGTGTTGTATGCGTTGGAAGCAAATTTTCATCCATAGCAAAAAAACAAATTCTATTTCTTTCTTAACTAAACTTAACTGACATATTCATCATCTTTACTTGGGTAACTCATTGCATGTTGGGCGTTCTTTAGGTTTTCGTAGTCATCTGTCATAATTTCAGTGTTCACACTATTTTTCCAGGGTTTCTGATGTTATGGTGGAGGAGTAGAACATTCACTATGGAAATTCATCCCCATCATACATCATTTTCATATGAGAATTACATTGGCTAGTCAGTAGATTACAGGCACGGGAACCATTTTATACAATTTACAATGCCACTCAATCTCAGTCATGTCAATATAGGAATTCCACACCATGCCACAATGGAGAAGATTGAGACACAAAAATTCCCAATTGGGTTTCATTATTTTTTGAACCATAAAAGTGACATAAAGCTGAGTTTTCCCTACAGAGGTGGGAAACAGGAGTTGGAATTGCTTTTGGGTCAGAAATCCCTGGGAAAGCTTAATAACTTTACAGGGGTGAGCCCTTAATTCATATGGAGATGGATTCCCTGTCCAATTGGAACCTGTGGGGGAGGGAACAGAGGTGGGCCAGATGAAGTGGGGGACTGATTTAGAGTCCCCATGGCAGCCATCACCGAGGCTGCTGATTGTCTTAAGGGAGAAGTCTGCTGATTGTACCAAAGCCTTCCACAGCACCAGAAGGAAACAAGATGTCACAGGAGAGCTGGAGGCCAGGCACCCGGAGGCAGGACTGCTCCTCGCTTCATCAATGCTGACCTGGATCTAATGCTAGAGTCTGTGAGGGAGAGGAGGGAAGTCCTTTCCTTGGAGGGTGGCAGGAGGAGGCCACCAGCCAAAACTAAAGAGGCCTGGGTTCAGATTGCTGCCGCCGTCAGCAGTAGAAGCAAGGCTGGAAGAACCTGGATTCTGTTCAGTAAAGGGTTCAATGATCTCATATGTTCTGGCAAGGTGAGTGCAACTCCCAACACAGGACTCAGGGCTTGCACCCTCCAGCAGATACACCACCTGAGGAACCTCAGGGTGCATGATGATCCTGAATATGGGAGGGGTTTGTGCCCAGGCCTCTTACTGACTCCTCAGAATGGCTCATAGCCATAGTGTTGCTGAGGGCCTGTCACCACTGAGACATACAGCTCCTAATGGATAGGGGTAGATGACATTGGACACAGAGGACAACAGTGCCTGATCTCACTCTCTCGTGTCCTTGAGGAGAAGTGGGCACACAATGTCCAGGAGAGAGCCCAGACGGGAGGAGGGGTGAGGTTCTTCTACTGCATTGCCTCAATGGAACAGGGAAAGATGGAGATAGCCAGGATAGTGGAAGAAGAGGCAGTCAGGCTTGGTGAGTTGTGAGCTCATGGTGGAGCTGGTGATAACAAAGGACAATATGGCTATTCAGTAGGTGCAGTGTGCTCCACCCCGTCCAATAGCATGTCACGTACTGAGTAACATTGCACTGCAGTGGTTTCTACTCTCCTAGGCTAGCTCTCATCATCTCTTCTTGTGTCTCCCACAGGTGCAGATGTCCAACCCAGGGCACCCTCTCTCCCTCCCACTGTGAGCCCAGAGGAGCAAGAAGGAGATGAAGAAGCACCGTCACACCTTACTAGTGCACCATCCACCAGTGCAGATACTCTCACCTTGGTGGGTGGTCCCATCCTTGTAGACAGGGTAGCACAGGTGATGATCATGGCACTGGGGGGCAGGAGGAGGTGACGGAGCCAGAGGCAGTTATGGTCAGTCCCCATTGGAGAAGGGAGGACAGACACAGCCTTGGGCACAGATGCAGGGCGTCAGACGTCACTGGAAAGGAGGATCTACCTGGATCAGCAGCAGGAGATGTGCTCCCACATGTCGAGTTCCCTGAGGCAGTGCGGGGTCTTGGGCTGAGGATGGAGGAGACCATCCAGCTCATGTGCACCACAATGGCTTAGGGATATGAGCACATGAGCGCCTCCATAAACAGAGTAGCCAACCTCTTGGAGAGGCATATGCTGCATCACTTGGGGTTCATGCAGGAACTGCGCACTGACATCCACAGGATGCATGAGATGCTGTGTAGTGTGGACCGGTTAGTGGCGCTGGTAGCGCAGAGATCTTTGGAGGGAATGCCAGCTGCGCCCTGGCTGGTGTCCTCCTCCAGGCATCCAGAGTGCCCAGCAAAGGCTGAGGATGTCGCGTGGGGGTGGTGAGATGGGGGGAGAGGTTGCCATCTCTCCCAGGGCGCCCTCATCATCCTCGGCCTCCTTGGCCCCTCTGACTGAAGGATCATCTGTGCAGCAGGGCCAAGTGATGGGGACTGCCCCTGCAACACCTCCATGAAGCAGATGACTGCCACATGTCTCTCAGCTGTAAGTCGAGATGAGTGAGCAGGCTGCCTCTACCTCCTCCAAGGCCACAAGGGGAGCACAGAGTAGGCGTGGCCGAGCTCGAAGGCCACCGCATTGCGCGGAGCACTGAGTGGGTCACTGGGTCTTCTTACTGTCTCTATCTACTGTTTCCCTCTCTTTGCACTATATAAATGCTGACACTTTAAGCGACATGTCTCGGATTCCTTTTTTTGCTGCCATGGCAGGAAAAATGGTATGAGGAGTTGAGAGAGATGACGGGATCATCCACGGAAAGTGCAAAATCTCTAGGCAGATGTGCTTCCTTCACTAGTGGCAAGTAATTAGATGTTCCAGCCTGTGTCTTTTATATATGTGATAGCACAGGTATCTCAGACTCTCTTCCACATCATGCCTGGTATCCTGGGTCAAAGCGACTCAGGTGAAACACTCCTGAATCAGATGATTCCTAGCATTCGAAGCATCCTGGTGAGTCCTTTGTGCCACCTTCCTGTGCAGCCAGGGCACCTCTCTGCTCAGCGTAACCTCCCTCTGCCTCCATGTCCTCCGATCTCTCACATCCTGCTCCTACTCTTCAACTGATGACTTGCCCCCCAGCCCTTGCATGGCCTCATTGTCCTCAAGGTCCACACCTCGCTGGAGGGCCATGTTATGGAAGGTGCAGCAGACCACCACAATGATCGACCTTTTCAGGAGGGTATTGAAGGGCACCACCCGACCGGTCCATTGCATCTTCAGAAGCCCAATGGCCTGCTCAATGGTTGTCCTAGTGACCAGGTGGCATGGGTTGTATCACCTCGGTGCCTTTGCCTGGGGCTCTCATAGAGGGATGTGTATCCACGTCTTCAAGAGATATCCCTTGTCCCCTAGGATCTATCCATGGACCTGGGGAGCTGGAGTGAAGATCTGAAGCTTTGTGGAGGAGCCATGGCAGCTGCCAGGAAAGTGAATGCACACATGGAGGAAGCTTTTGTTGTGGTTGTAAATCAGTTAAATGTTCAGGGAATGGAAGCCCTTCCTGTTGATGAACCTGATTGGGTGGTCACTGGGTGCCTTGATGGCCACATGGGTGCGACTGATGATGCCCAGCATCAGGGGGAATCCAGCAGTGGTGCTGAAATCCACTGCCCTCTGTGCCTACAAGACCACATCTGTCGTAAAATAAATATCCTGTTCAGCTGTGGCAAAGAGGGTATCAGTGACCAGCGAGTGCAGTGGTGTGCTGGCATTTACAGGATGTCGTTAAGGTCTGCAGCTGATCCTTGGAAGAAGCCAGAAGCGAAGAATTTCAAGGCCGCAGTGACTTTGAAGGCTACTGGCAGGGCATGCTGACCAGTGCTATGAAGTGTGAGGTCTTCATTGAAGAGGTGAGAGATGTATGTGATCATCTGCCAGGAGAGTAGCAGTCTCCTGCGGCACTGGGTCTCAGTCATCTCCAGGTAGCTCCGTCTTTGGGGGTAGATCCTGTGTTGACAGTATGGTCTCCTTTGCCTTCCTGCCCATCTTTCTCTCTTGTGCCCTCCTGTTGCTCAGGTTTCTGCTCTTCCTGGGGAAGGTGTTGTCCCTCATTGCCACCAGGCTCAAAATCTGAGATTCATGTCCCAATTGCCAGCTGCAGCCTTCCATATTGACAGGTGGCCGTCCTATTATTATTGGCAACCTTGCTCCCTGGTCTTCTGCCCCCACAATGCCAGGAGGGTAGTGGCCAGCTTCAATGCCCAAGTGTTGACTGCCCATATTCCCTGCCACCATTGCAGCATTAAGGGCACCTCCTTTCCAAAGGCTGAGTCCCCTTCTGCGCCTCTGACCCTCTGTACCCGCCTCTCTTCAGCTGTTCAGCCCCAGACAGTGCGCGAAATATGTGCGCCCCCGTGAAAATTTCATCTTCCCCCTTTAATGTACTCAAAAGGAGCTATTTATCAACTTTAATTGGCCTTAATTGGTATGCAAGTGGGATCGCTGTCCCACTCTCCCCCTGCCCTGGTGAGTATTGCCAGCATTGGGAATCGTGTCTCAACACGCCAGCTGGCACCGGTATTTTTGGGCCCTGCCTACCTCCGTTTTCAACGTCAGCAGGGCCTGAAAATTCAGTCCATGATACCAGTATTCAAGGTCAATTTAGGATTCAAGAAGTGAGAAATCAAAGGTCAGAGTATTGATCTCTCTTGAGAGGCTGGAGCAAAGTGAATGGTGAAGCGTAGAACATATGCCCGAAGATAAAGTCCCGAGCACACTGAAAATTGGGCTTTGAACCTTATCAAGATAATACCAGCAAGATGTGAACGCCTAACCCAATTTGAAGGGATGGGGGTAGCAGCCTTTGAACTGCATCTTTAAAATGCTGAAGACATGTTGATAAAGCTATGAATAAAAAGTGATCTTAGGGTTTATAAATAGGGGCATCAAATACAACCGCAAAAGGATAATGATAAACCTATAGACATGTTTACAGTGCATTTTGTACATTGTATCCAGCTTTGGGAGCCTTACTTTGGGATGATGCCAGGGCCATGGAGAACTGTCGAGGAAATTATCTAAGATTATATGAAGAATAGCAGATTAGAAAAACTAGGACTCTTTTCATTAGAACAGAGAAAATTATCAGGACATCTGTTAAGATTGTCATGCCCAGTACATGCATGTCCTATTCATAACTTTAAACATGGATCTTCTGGAAATAAATTTTCCTTTTGTTTTAAATGAACCACATTGGACATTAAAAGTAAACATGGGCTGCAAAGATAGTGGCTGGAGGTCAGCTGACTTTCGGCTTGCGTATTCAAAAACTAACTCAATGTTTGAGAGGACAGAAGAATACCTTCCGGTCTAAGAGGTGTCATTAACGCCCATCCTGAAACCATAGGGAGACATTCCTGAATTGAATGATTTTCTCCTGAAACAAAGAAGGTGATTGTCTTAACCCTCCTCAGGATGACAGTCTTCGAACAATAAACAGGATGAGGCTAATCAACCTCGACACCCACCATATTTGGAAAAGGAACTGTGACATGTCACATGGTAGGGCAAATATATCGGTCTCCTTTTAAAAAAATCTTTAAAATACAGACTGCAGAAAATACAGCAAGCAGACCAGGTAGTACCATCGTGACTTAAAAGAACTAGAGGCTGTAACATCTTCAAAGTCTCTGAGCCTGTTTCTTTCAAGTCCATCAGTACAGAAAACCAACCTCCTAAGAGATGAGATTACAAGCCACTAACTTCAAGACCTGTATGGGCAGAGCTGAGAAACACTAAGGGACAAAAAACGTTAGTGGGGGTTGTATATAGACCCCCAAACTGTAGTAGTGATTTTGGGAATGGCATTCAACAGGAAATTAGAGACGCATGCGATGAAGGAACATCTGTAATTATGGGTGACTTTAATCTGTATATAGATTGGATAAATCAAGTTAGTCACATTACCGTAGAGGAGGAATTCTTGGAGTGTGTACAGGATGGTTTTCTGGACCAATACGTTGAAGAACCAACTAGAGAACAGGCCATCCTAAGCTGGGTATTGTGTAATGAGAGAGGAATAATTGACAATCTAGTGGTGCGAGACCCCTTGGGGATGAGCAACCATAATATGATAGAATTCTTCATCAAGATGGAGAGTGACGTAGTTGATTCTGAGACTAGGGTCCTGAATCTTAGCAAAGGAAACTATGAAGGTATGAGGTGCAATTTGGCTATGACGGATTGGAAAACATTACTTAAAGGGATGACGGTGGATTGGCAATGGCAAACATTTAAAGAGCGCATGGATGAACTGCAACAATTGTTTATCCCTGTCTGGCGCAAAAGTAAAATGGACAAGGTAGCCAAACCATGGCTTACAAGGGAAATTAGAGATAGCATTAGATCCAAGGGAGAGGCATATAAATCCGCCAGAAAAAACAACAGACCTGAGGATTGGGAGCAGTTTAGAATTCAGCAAAGGAGGACCAAGGGATTGATTAAGAAGAGGAAAATAGAGTACGAGAGCAAGCTTGCGGAGAACATAAAAACTGACTGTAAAAGTTTCTATAGGTATGTGAAGAGAAAAAGATTGGTGAAGGCAAATGTAGGTCCCTTGCAGTCAGAAACAGGGGAATTTATTATAGGGAACAAAGAAATGGCTGACCAACTAAATGCATACTTTGGTTCTGTCTTCACAAAGGAGGGCACAAATATCATACCAGAAATGTTAGGGAACACAGGGCTTAGTGAGAGAGAGGAACTGAAGGATATCAGCCTGAGTAGAGAAATGGTGTTGGGGAAATTGATGGGATTGAAGGCCAATAAATCCCCAGGGCCTGATGGTATACATCCCAGAGTACTTATGGAAGTGGCCCTAGAAATAGTCGATGCATTGGTGGTCATCTTCCAAGATTCTACAGACTCTGGAACAGTTCCTACAGATTGGAGGGTAGCTAATGTAACCCCACTATTTCAAATGGGAGGTAGGGAGAAAGCAGGGAATTATAGACCAGTCACCTTGACGTCGGTAGTGGGGAAAGTTCGAGAGTCCATTATCAAAGATTTTATAGCAGAGCACTTAGAGAACAGGGGTAGAATCGAAAGGAAAATCATGGTTGACAAATCTACTAGAATTCTTCGAGGACGTAACTAGTAGAATTGATGAGGGGGAGCCAGTGGATGTGGTTTATTTGGACTTTCAGAAGTCTTTCGACAAAGTCCCACATAAGAGATTAGCGTGTAAAATTAAAGCGCATGGGATTGGGGGTAGAGTATTGTGATGGATAGAAAATTGGTTGGCGGACAGGAAACAAAGAGTAGGGATAAATGGGTCTTTTTCCAAATGGCAGGCAGTGACTAGTGGGGTACATCAGGGATCGGTGCTAGGACCCCAGCTATTCACTATATATTAATGATTTAGATGAGGAAACTAAATGTAATATCTCCAAATTTGCAGATGACACAAAATTGGGTGGGAGGGTGAGTTGTGAGGAGGAGGCAGAGAAGCTTCAGGGTGATTTGGACAAGTTGAGTGAGTGGGCTAATGCATGGCAGATGCAGTATAATGTGGATAAATGTGAGGTTATCCACTTTGGCAGCAAAAACAGGAAGGCAGATTATTATCTGAATGGCTATAAACTGAGAGAGGGGAATATGCAGCGAGATCTGGGTGGTCTCGTACACCAGTCGCTGAAGGTAAGCATGCAGGTCCAACAGGCAGTAAAAGAGGCAAATGGTATGTTGGCCTTCATAGCAAGAGTCATAGTCATAGAGAGCTACAGCACCGAAACAGGCCCTTTGGCCCACTGAGTCCGTGCTGATCATCAACCACCCATTTATATTAATCCTACATTAATCCCATTTTTCCCTCTCACATCCCCACCTTCCTTCAATTCTCCTACCACCGACCTACACTAGGAGCAATTTTTTACAATGGCCAATTTACTGATCAACGCACGAGTCTTTGGCATGTGGGAGGAAACTGGAGCACCCGGAGGAAACCCACACGGTCACAGGGAGAACTTGCAACTCCGCACAGGCAGTACCCAGAACCGAACCTGTTTCGCTGGAGCTGTGAGGCTGCGGTGCTAGCCACTGCGCCACCCTACCTATCAAGGATTCGAGTACAGGAGTAGGGATGTCTTGCTGCAATTATACAGGGCCTTAGTGAGCCCACACATGGAATATTGTTTGCAGTTTTGGTCTCCTCAGCTGAGGAAGGATGTTCTTGCTATACAGGGAGTGCAGCGAAGGTTTACCAGACTGATTCCTGGGATGGCGGGTCTGACGTATGAGGAGAGATTGAGTCGGTTAGGATGATATTCGCTGGAGTTCAGAAGAGGGAGGAATCTCATAGAAACCTATAAAATTCTAACAGGACTTGACAGGGTAGATGCAGGAAGGATGTTCCCAATAGTGGGGGAGTCCAGAACCAGGGGTCCAGAACCAGGATACGGGGTAAATCTTTCTGGACTGAGATGAGGAGAAATTTCTTCACCCAGAGAGTGGTGAGCCTGTGGATTTCGCTACCACAGAAAGCAGTTGAGGCCAAAACATTGTATGTTTTCAAGAAGGAGTTATATATCGCTCTTGGGTCTAAAGGGATCAAAGGGTATGGGGAGAAAGTGGGAACAAGCTACAAGTTGGATGATCAGCCATAATCATAATGAATGGCGGAGCAGGCTCGAAGGCCCGAATGGCCTACTCCTGCTCCTATTTTCGATGTTTCTATGTAAGACCTGCTGAAAATCCACCTCTTTGAGAGAATCCTGCACCGACTTCAATATAGGACTCCGGCTCTCGAATCTACCAGACTACACATTCTTTACCGGGCCCGCAACGCATGCCTTTTCCCCAAGATGAGCCAAATCATGAGAATTATGAACTATTCCTTTGCTTGTAATTTGTAAAAGTGCACTCTCCTTGTAACAGCTTTCTTTTTTGTGTATGTGTGTGTATGTGTGTTGAGTGGTGAGTGAGACTTTCGGGGTAAACACGTGAATAAAAATAATCCTCTTTATTTAAACCCATGAAAAATGTGCTGGTGGTCATTCAAATCGGTCATACACTCAAGGGTTAAGAAACACACACATCTTTCTTTTCTAAAACACATTGAATATGGACAGAAAAGGGAAAAGGAACTGGGGCTTCTGTTCTCTCTGAATATCTTGTTACGGACAGAATTGAAAGTTATAAAGGATTTTGACAAAAGTTATTTTCATGAGTCAGGGAGTCAGTAATTTGTGAACGTAAAGTTAAGGATTGCCAACAAGTTGGACGTTGAAAATGGAATTGTTCGCAATTCATGTAGGTCATCATATTGTGCAGTACATTTTTATTCATTTCTGGGATGTGGGCATTGCTGACAAGGTGGTGATGAGCCGCCTTCTTAGAGTCATAGAGTTATACAGCACAGAAACAGGCCCTTCGGCCCGTTGTGTCCATGCCAGCCATCAAGTACCTAACTATTCTAATCCCATTTTCCAGCACTTGGCCCGTAGCCTTGTATGCTAAGGCATTTCAAGTGCTCATTCTTGAAGTGCTGTTAGGGAGGGAGTTCCAGGATTTTGACCCAGCGACAATGAAGGAACAGTGATATAGTTCCAAGTGAGGATGATGGTCTGAATTTTGCCACCTGCCAGCAAGCCCCGCCGTCAGGGCTGAGAGCGGGAGGCGCCCGCTTCGTGGGCGATGGGACTCGAGGCGGCATATTGCTGGCAGTGGCCAATTAACGGGCTGCCACTGGGGCCAC
This sequence comes from Heterodontus francisci, assembly GCF_036365525.1. NCBI lineage: Eukaryota > Metazoa > Chordata > Chondrichthyes > Heterodontiformes > Heterodontidae > Heterodontus > Heterodontus francisci. The sequence goes on from NC_090390.1 coordinate 45,489,874, forward strand.
CATCCAATTAAGGGCAGCGGCCTGCCCTGAAGTGCTGCTGGCCCAATTAGAGGGCCGGTGACTCAGCAGCCTCAGCAGTACCACCGCTAGTGGTGGCCATTGCTGACATTACAGCTCCAGGAAGAGGGCGCCTCAATGGCGGGGTGCCCTCAAACAGAGTTCAGGCCCCGGCAATTGTGGTGGGGGTAGGTCCTGAAGCACTGGTGGGCCTGAAGGAGGGCACCTCCCATCCTGGAACCAGTGGGAAGCCACCAGGTTTCACTGAGCGTTTTCTCCACGTGGTGGCGGGCCTCCCAATGTAGGCAAAATGCCTGAAAATGCAGGAAGTGGCCCTTACTTGGCCACTTAAGTGACTTGATTGACCATCTGGCCAACGGCCAAGTCGGCAACTTTCCTGCCGCTGGAAATATGGTGGGACGATGTCGGGCTCCCCCACCGCCAGGAAAACTTTGGCCAATGTGTGACTTGGAGAGGAACTTGCAGATGATGATGTTCCCACATACCTGTTGCCCTTGTTCTTCTTTGTGGTAGAGGTTGCAGATTTGGAAGGTGCTAACAAAGAAGCCTTACCGAGTTGCTGCAGTTGTAGATGGTACACACTGCTGCCATGGTGCATTGGTGGTGGAGGGAATGAATGTTTAAGGTGCTGCATGGTGTGCCAATCAAGCGGGCTGCTTTGTCCTAGATATAGGGCAACATGGGTGAAATCTACAATCTGGGCCTTCAGCAATCCTGCCACTCTGTAAAATTCCGCTGTCCTCTTATGTGCTGCTGCCTGTTCATAGGGAAAGAGATTAAATTACTTTCTTGAGCAAGCAAGACATCTATCACTTGCTTCATATTTATTTAATGCAGATTGATAAATGTCTATCATGCCAGTGTCACTTTGGAATGATTCAGAAGTATAGAAGTTAAGAGGCTGTTTCCAGCTGTTGGCAATGTCATGTATGTAGGCTGCAGGTCATTCTTCATCATGCGACGCAAATCAGTCACAACCTCCCTTGTGAATTGCAGCTTGCACAAACATATCTACATATTGAACAATGTGCACCTCACCCGGTAAATGCAAGGGTGTGACTGAGTGGGCACAGAGCATCTCTGATGCAGCCTGATCAATCAGGTGCCTGACCATTTGTCCATTTTTACCTCCAAAAAACACAAGTACAGCAGGGGGGCGGGGGGGGGGGGGGGGGGGGGGTTCCTGGTTGGAAGCTGATTGTGCTACTATTAAATAAGGCTGGTGCAAAAATTCCAGGGGCATAATAGTTGCCACAAAGGTACATCACCAGCTAAGTGAACAGATGAAAAACAAAAGATGTAAAATTCCCCTCGCAGTCTTCAGCAGATCTTCTTTAAAAGTAAGAACATTTGACAGGATAGACCTCCCTTTCATAAGTCTATTCTGACTACCCTCTACCATATCATTCCTCGGTGTTTCACTATCCATCTAATAGCCATAACACATATTAGGTCCATCACCTGCAGTTTCGTGGGTCATCCTCTGCCCCTTTTTAAAGGTTGGGATGAAGTTACTTACTTTCCAATCCTGAGGGATTACGTTTGTTTCTCCGGACCTCCCCAAAAATAGTGGTAAGGACATGAATCCTCTTGCTAGCCACTTGATTAATGGCTTGTATGAAGTCCACCCAGGCCTAGTGCCTTGTCTTCCTTTAATTTCCTTAGCCTTTCAGCAACTACTTCATCTGAGATTTCCATCTCTTTTCGTACTTCTTCAGCTCCAATACCATCACTCGAGAAATTCAACTTCCAAGAGCTCAGTGATGAAGAATGCATTCAATATATTTTCCATCCTTCTTTCACTTGTTACCATGTCAATCATTTGCAATCGTTCAGTGGTGCCCCACAACTGCTACAAATATAGTTATAGAAATGTTTGACACTTTAAATTTTTCTTGCTACCCTAACCTTCTTTTCTATTTCAGTTTCCCTGGTCAATTCCTTTACCTCCATTACCTTGTTTGTTTTGTATGAAGTGGTCCACCATGTTATCCACACGTTTATACTTAAAAACAATTTCTCTTTTTCTATGGAACTTATTTCTTCCTATCGTGACTCTACTTTCTCCCCCCTTGTCCAGTCTCTTCCAACCTACGCCTGCAACTCTTCTGATGCCCTCTGCAAATTTAATTTTCCAGTTTCCTGACCCTAACTCATCTCATTATCACCATTGGCATCCAGTCCCTCTACACCTCCATATCTCACCAGAATGGCCAGCGAGATCTCTGCTTCTTCCTTCAGTGAAGGCCCAACCAATCCCCATACACCACCATCCTCTACCTGGCCCACCTTGTTTTTACATGGAACAACATTGATTCCATCCACTTCTCCAAATAAAAGCTGTTACTATGGGAACCTGCATGAATCCTAGCTATGCCTAACTTTTCGTGGGATACATGGAACGTTCTTTTCAATGGAAAATTGCCCAAGTGTGTCCTGCCCCCAAAAAGTAGGACAAATACAATCTGGGCAATTACTGGCCCAACAGATTACTCTCAATGATCAGAAAAGTGATGAAAGGGGTCATTGGCAGTGCTATCAAGCAGTTACTCACTAATAACCTGCTCAGCAATGCTCAGTTTGGGTTCTGCCAGGTCCACTTGGCTCCTGACCGCACTACATCGCAAACAAGGACAGTAGAGCTGAATTCTCAAGCTGAGGCAAGAGTGACTGTCCTTGACATCAAGGCAGCATTTGGCTGTGTGTGGCATCAAGGAGCCACTGATATTAAATTAACTGGCCTGTTGTTGCTAGGACTGACCTTACACCCTTTCTCTAATAAGGGTGTCACATTTGCCACTCTCCAATCCTCTGGCATCTCCCCCGTATCCAGGGAAGATTGGAAGATTATGGAAAGCCCTTCCGCTATCTCCACCCCCACTTGCTTTAACATCCTGGGATGCAAGCCATCCGGATCTGGTGACTTATCCACCCGAAGCATAGCCAGCCTTTTTAGTTCCTCCTCCGTCTCAATTTTTACCCTATCCATTGCCTCTACTCTATCTGCTTCTACTGATATTTTGTCAGCCTCCATTTCCTTCGTGAACACTGATACAAAGTACTCATTTAGTACATTAGCCTTTCCATGCACCTCTAAGCATATACTACCCTCTCTGTCCCTAATAGGCCCCACTCCTTCTCCTACTACTCGCTTACTATTTACATGCTAGTAGAAGATCTTTGGGTTCTCTTTTATGTTGACTGCCTTTCTATTCTCATATTCTCTCTTTGCCAGTCTTATTTTCCTCTTCACTTCCCCTCTCCACTTATTGTATATGGCCTGGTTCTCACTTGATGAGTTCACCTGACATGCATCGTATACCCTCTTTTTCTGTTTCATCATCATCTCTATCTCCCTTGCCATGCAAGGAACCCTGTTCTTGGTTCCCTTGGTTTCATCTAACTTATGCCATGAAAACATGCTGACAGTGGCATGAAAACACAAACGGTAGATGATTTGAAAATGTTTTAACTGAATAAAACTTTGCTTCACAAGTTTCCTTCTTACGGAACATGGATGATGGTCAAATTTGTCATGAAAAAAGGCAGAAAGAATCCAGTTAATAACAAAATCAATTTTCTCTGGGAATTTTCTCAGGAGCTCTCCTGTTTGTCACTAGAAATTTGGCGGAAACCATGTTTGCAAGTTTAAATGATGTTTTTGTCGAAGTTAGAGTCGAAGAGTGGGAGAAGTTCTAAGGAGATTCCTGGCATTCATCCTATAAGTCAAGTGCCACAAATATGTGTAATATGACCATCAGGGCATCACAGTGTTTTATATTGTTTCTCTGTCATTACAGTGTCACAAGTAGGATGTTGTCTACCCTCTGTGTTTAGGAAATGTTATCAAGTACGGCAATTTATAGACAAGCCTTATGATAAGAATAAGTTACAAACTCTAATTGCAGAAAAATTACAAAGAACTGGGTGGAGAATTCTAGAAGGCAGGATCTAAGTGACTGAATCACTGGCCATCAATGTAGCAGAGGGCCTAAGAGGTTGAGATGTCTGGTATTGAAAGAGTAGAGAATGAATGCAGGGACATAAAGCAGGAAGAGATCATTAAGGTAAGGGCATTGTTGCAGACAGAATTGAGAGACAACTGAAACCACAGTTCTTTTTTCCTTTTCTGTCCGTAAGCAGTGTTGGAATCTTACGAGTGCCGTGGCGTTCCCGATGGCGGGACCGAAAGTTGTCGTAACTTTCGCTCCTGCGGCAAATCTCGTTTCCCACATGGTTTTGTATGTAAATTAGCCAAGCAGCAACGGCCACAGGGAACAGGATCATGTGGCGGGGGTGGCCTTTCATTGGTGGAACCCGCTGTCACTGCCCCAAGCACTATGATCGCCACAGGTATAAAGCATTCTGTGCTTTCAGCCTCGAGGAGTAGCAGCCTTCCTTTCATGTAATGTCTTCAGAATAACTTAAATTGAAGCTTTTACTTAAATCAAAATGTTTTTGCCTCTCTTATTTTGTGAAAGTCACCACGAACATCGCATCATTTATTTTCCCTACAGCCAAAGTGAATGACATGGCAGCCAGCAGTCAGTGTCCCACCCACAGTTCAGTGGTGCCTCCCTGTAGGTTCTCCTCCAGGCCGTCAGGGAAATATGGGAGGTCCTCTTCCCTGCAGATGGAGCCAGAAGACCCCCCCACCCCACCTTACCAAAGCAGCCTTGATGGAGGTAGCGGAGGAGGTCTCAAATTCGTAGTATATGGGTGCAGTGCCATGTGCAAATCATTGACTTGCTCAGATCAGCGAGGCTAAGTGGGCCTGGCAAAGCTGCTCCATTGTTTTCATCCATGGCTCTGTGTCTTTAAGGCAGAAGGTGTGCAAGAAATGCAGTGGAATGCGTGAGCAGCCTTGGTGCCATTCACTAAATGATGAAGATTGGCATTGTTTATGAGAATAAGCAATGTTTATGCATGTATGCAATGGTTGTTTTTCTTTATTCTTTCATGGGACGTGGGCATCACTGGCAAGGCCAGCATTTATTGCCCACCCCTATTTGCTCTTGACGCTGAGTGGCTTGCTAGGCCATTTCAGAGGGCAGTTAAGAGTCAACCACATTGCTGTGCGTCTGGAGTCACATGTAGGCCAGGATGTCGGTAAGGATGGCAGATTTCCTTCCCTAAAGGACATTTGTGAACCAGATGGGTTTTTATGACAATCGATGATAGTTTCATGGCACCATTACTAAGACTAGCGCTCAGTTCCAGATTTTTTATTAATTGAATTTAAATTCCACCAGCTGCTGTGTTGGGATTTGAACCCCTGTCCCCAGGACATTTCCCCAGGCCTCTGGATTACTAGTCCAGTGACATTGCCACTAGGCCACCATCTCCCCAATGTTGTGCTGCATCATTTGCCATGTCATTAAATCTACATTGTCTGTTGCAGGATAGACAAAGCCACAACCATTGTGAGCATGCTAAGATGGGTGGAGCGGTTCCTGACATCAGGCTGCTGACCATGGCTGAGGAGGCCGCTGAGGAGATCGCGAGAGAGGAGTGAGGCAGGGTGAGCGGAGATGGCGAGGCAGCAGCCACAAAGTGTGAGGATGAAGTGTCATCTCTGCTTTTGGAGCCGTAAGTGGAAACTGAAGGAAATTGTGTGAATTCATGTGAAGCACATGCTTAAAGTGCCTCTGTTTGTGTCTCCACTGCAGCTGCCCACACTCGAGTCACAGAATGTCATGCGGCCCAAGAATCCTCCTCTGGGGAAGAAGAAGAAGCCAGTGCCCCAGAGGGCGCACCGTCACCTGCCTCTTCTTCCACCTCCGTCAGCGCAGGTACATCCACATGGTCTGCGGGGGGGTTTCAGATTAGAATCTGGGTAACAAGCTGGTGTCACGACACAGACACATCCCAGCAGGTAAAGGACGGTGTGCCAGTTGGGTCCCTTGACAATCGGAGGGCTGCTGGGGACTAGGCCCCTGCTCAGCCCCACACACATAATGATCCTCTGTTTGTTGCTATGAGCAGTCTGCTGGATGTGCAGCAAAGCCATGTGGAAAATGTGTCGGAGATGCCTGAGGTCATGTGTAGCTTTGTGCGTACCATGGAGGAGTCCATGCAAGTCATGACGTCTGCCATGTCCCAGGCATTTCAATGTATTGTTTCTTCAGTCAAGAGTTTGGTGAGCTCCGTGGCGAGTCTGGTTGAACACTCGAGCCATATGCAATCTGACCTGCACTCCATCGCTGTAGCCATGGGCTCCATTCAGCATAGCCTAAGCGAGAGGGGGGTTATGGAACCTGGACCTCCCTTCAGGTGCTCCTTCCCCTCAGGAAGACAGGCAGGTGCCATCTGCACGCAGATGGAGGAGAAGCACGTGCCAGCTGCCCCGGGGCCTTCCTCTCAGGACATCCCCAGGGTAAGCGGCGTCTCATCCTCCCCCCCGACACTGATCCCCTTACCTCAAGGAGGCCAGCACATAGGAGATGCTCAAGCACCATTGCTGCAGTCCCTGAGCAGGATGGAGCCATCAAGTCCCCTTCCTCCAGACAACACCTGCCACGGTCATCCACAGCAACGGGGCAGCACACTGAGCAGACTGCCTCCAGCTCAGCTGCTAACGTCAGGGTAACACCCAGATGCAGTGGGAGAAAAAGGAAATTGAAACAGTTTTGATCACGAAGGTGGCACGGGTGCTATACAAATTGTCACGATTGCAAAGATGGATTAAAACATTTTTATTTCATGCAAAATTTGATGCACCTCGGTAATGTCTTGCTTGGTTACAGATGGATACAAAAAAGTTTTTTGGAGGCCTATGGAAGAAATGCAATGATGCATCTCAGGAAATGTCCACTGTCCATATCTTATTGGAAATTGAGCCTTCAATCTTCAATGATGGCTGTTTTCCGATTGATGATTAATAACTTTTTCCAATACTGTCATGACCTACTTTTGATTTCAGCAGTCATAACTTAACACTGCTTGCAGTGATGTGTAACTGCGTTCATCATAGCCCGTAGATGATTTCAAATGCCAACCACATGAAAGTGCAGCAACACTTCGTTAACATTACAGAAATAATTAAGACCTCATGCAAAAGGGAATTTCTGTGGGGAATTGTTATGTTTCTCCTCCCAACGTTCCTTGATGTGGCTTATTGTTGGCTGAAACATGCATAAATAAGGTTCTCTCTGATGTCCCTTGCATGTCTCTCCATGACCCTCCTTTCGATGATGGCATCGTTGTCATTGTTGTTCTTCTCCTCACCCTCTTCATAGTCATCCTGTTTTCCTCCTGTTCCTCCACCTGCAGAATGTTGCTGCATCTAATTGCAAGGTCGTGCAAGGCACAGCAGACAATGGTTATTCGTGGCACCCTCTGTGGCGTGTACTGAAGAGCCCCTTCAGACCAGTTAAGGTAACGGAATTGCATTTTCAGCATGCTAATGGTGTGTTCAGAGTTGGCTCTGGTGGATGCGTGTGTAGCATTATACCTCTCTTCAGCAGTGCTTTGGGGATGACGTACTGCTGCCATCAACAATGTACAAAGGGACCCTTGTGACCTTGTCACCCAGGATCCATCTGTCCATTTCAGCTGGTTCCTCAAAAACTGCTGACAGCTGGGAGTTCCTCAAAATGTAGGAGTTATGACAGCTTCCTGGGAAACATGCATGATTCTTCTCCTGTGGTCGCAAACCAGCTGTATGGTTAAAGAATGGAAGCCTTTGTGATTGGCAACGACAGCAGGCTGGTCTCAGGGAGCTCTAAAGGCCACATGAGTACAGTCGATCACCCCTTGCACTCTACGGAAGCCAGCAATGGTGCTGAAGGCCGCAGACCTTGCTGCCTGGCTGTCCTCGTCTACAGGTAAGTAGATGAAATCATTGGCTTGATGAAAAGGGCATTGGTCACCTCTTTGATACAACTATGGGCTGCAGACTGTGAGATGCCACATATGTTGCCCATGGATTCCTGGAAGGAGCCACTGGAGAAAAAATTGACTGCAGCAGTCATTGCATCCTCAGGACAAGGATAAATTACCTTCAAATGCCAGAGAGGCAGTGTCAGTGCAGCAGTCACTTTGAGGGTATCTGGCGTGGGATTCCCACTGAAGCCGAGTGGCTGCAGGTCTTGCTGCAGGATCCTACAAAGTTCTGTGACCATTTCACATGACAGCCTTAGGTGGCTCTGACACTGCCTCTCTGGCATTTGAAAGTAATTTATCCTTGTCCTGAAGATGCAATGACATGCCTGTCTTCGATAAGGCCGTTCCTGAATGTTATCATTCGGAGCATCCTCACCTTCCTGTCAGGCCGCTCAGGCATCATGAGTTGAGAGAAAAGAGCCCTCCTTAGTCTCCCTCTTTGTTCTTCTTCCTGTGGTACTGGACAAAGTGGGTGTATGAGACCCATGTCGCTGTGGCTTTTCTGAACAATAAATGAGCAAAGCATGGCGATTCAGCCCTCTGTTGCTCGTGAGCTGAAGCTTTGAGGCAATGAACAGATCCCTTATATCTGCCTTCAAATTGCAGTCATGTAGAAGACACACCCACTGTCATCTGCCTCCTCCCACTCTACTGGCAATTCTTGAGTGTCCACATGGTTCCCATTATTGTTGGAGAAAATGGCGTGTGTGGAATTCAGGGCAAGTCTCCCCCACCTTCCAACCTCCTCCTGCAACCTTCCAGCTTGAACCCATCACCCTTGACCCACCCAATGTTACCATTACCCTACCTTCCATTACCATTGAGCTTCCCCCCATTACCGTGCACAGTGTAATCATCAATGTATTCATGCCATCCGTTCCCCCCGTTCCTACTCCCGTTACTATCGACATGCCGAATCTTATCCTTGAACCTCCTCACATCAAACTGACCATTGTTGCCGAGTCCCGTTCCACTCCATATGAAGCTGTCAAATACCCATCCATCAGTCTTGACCTCCCCCCCACAGAATCCATTTGCCCCCATTGACTGTGACCATTCCCTGTGCTAGCCAGTACCCTCAATTTGCCTCACAGCTCCCTGACGTCAACATCTTTCCCTTTAGGCTCTGACCAAATATCTTCACACTGTACAGATCTAATCCACCCACCAGTCTCACAGCATCTTCACCATCAAATCAACCATTCCACAACCTGGACGCTCCACTCCACCCTCCCCTGCTCCTCCATGTACCCGAGAAATCCCACCTTTCCCTCCCTGACTACCATCCCCATGTAGCCCCCGCCCACGCCCCCATCCCCGAGATGATTCACCCTTGCTGGTGCCGAGCTTGGAGGCAAACATCCATTCCAATACTGGCATTAGTTTAGCAGCTGAGGTAAAGAGAGAAGAGCACTGAGACTCAACTGCACAAATCCGCTTGTTGCATGCCCGGGAACGGGAATGGCATGGGAATATCACTTAATCTGGCAGGTAGGACTAAATGTTAACAATGTGTAGGGTAATGAGTATTCATGTTATTTAAATGTATGCAAAGCTGCGATCCGCCACCATGCTGGGGAACCCCGGAATTCCGCTAACCTGACGCCGACTTAATTCCTCTAAAATATCCCGCCGTCGGGAATCTGAGAAAACATCTCCCGCCTAATTATATCACCCTGCATGCCACCAAATCTGCTGTGGTGGACTGCATAAAATTCCCCCCAGTGTGTTTTGAAAAAGGAAGATGTGTGCGTTTCTTAATCCCCAAGTGTATGGCCAATTTGAATAACCAGCAGCACGCTTTTCGTGGGTCTAAATGAAGAGGACTATTTTTATTCACACGTTCACCCCAAAAATCTAACACTACGTCACTCACGCACCACTCACACACACTAGAGAAAGAAAGTCATTAAAGAGGATACTGCACTTTAACAAATTACAAGCAAAGGAATAGTTCATAAGTTACGTGATTTGGCTCATTGCGGTCTAGTTGAAGAAGGTGTTTTCACTCCTGAAGTGTAGTTAGGTGGATTCGATAAGCAGAGTTGTATATCGAAGTCGTTGCAGGATTCTCTCGAAGAAGTGGATTTTTAGCAGGTCACGAAGTTAGTTGCTTGTATACTTATTAGTAGGAGGTTGGTTTTCTGTACCGGTGGACTTGAAAAGGAACAGGTTTAGAGACTCTAAAATGTTACAGTCTCCAGTTCTTTTAAGGCACAATGGTACTGCCTGGTCTTCCTTCTGCTTTCTCGACAATCTGTGCCTTCTCACAGTTGCTTTTCCAAATATGGTGGGGGTCTAGGATGATTAGCTTCATCCTGTTTATTATTTTAAGGCATTCATCCTGAAGAGGGTTAAGCTAATCACCTCCTTTGTTTCAGGAGAAAACCATTCAATTCAGGAATATTTCCCATATGATTTCAGGGTGGGCGTTGATGACAACTCTTAGTCAGGAAGGTATTCTTCCGTCTTCTCAGACAATGAGTCAGTTCTTGAATACATAAGTCAAAGTCATCTGACCTTTGGCAGCCATATTTGCAGCCCATGACCACCTTTAATGTCCATTGTGGTTCATTTGAAACAAAAGGAAAATTCATTTCCAGCAGTTGTTATGTTGAATATAGTCCATGTTTAAAGTTATCAATACCGGGCATGACAGCATAGAAAGATCACTTAAAAGAGTGAGCACATTTTTATTCACTGTGTGATTTACAGCAGGTGTAAGTTTCACATAGTTAGTTTGTACCCCAATTTCTGATCTCCTAATCCACCATATTTGCCCACCAAAAATTGTAGAATTGTTGACCTGTAGCTTCAAAATACTCAAAGAAAGGTTGATGCTTTCATTAAATTAAGAGACAGGCCCATTTCCCTATCATGCACCCATTTTATACGACCAACTAGATGTGGGGTGTGACACAAGGTGATATGCATTGTGGGATCACATATGTCCACTTCAATACTCTTTAAATAAAACTCCCACCTGCTAATAGCCCAGCCTCTTTGTAAACTTCAAACATGCTCATTGGACAATTAGTTGTGCTGCAGATCAAGCGTGATGTAGGGCCCCTGATTTTCTTTCCTTTGTCTATCAGCAGTGAATCTCCATGTTACTGAAAGATCCTTAGAAAGTGCTAGATTTTTGCTGGCCTGCTACAGCGGATACTCCAGCTGATCACAGTGCTCTTGAAATAAAAAGGATAACTGTTTATAAAGGACAAAAATAATGCACAAACAATTAATTACGTAGAGGCTACATTATTAGGATTTGTTTCAGCATCATTCGTGACCTTGATTTCCATTATTGGGCTCAAAATGGGGTTGGTAGCCTTACCACCACCAGTGATGCAGCAGAATCCATTTTGAAAGGGACCTATTGCCAGGTGTCCAAAGCACCTGCCTGATTCCGGTGATTTTTTTTTTAAGAGATACAGCACTGAAACAGGCCCTTCGGCCCACCGAGTCTGTGCCAACCATCAACCACACATTTATACTAATCCTACACTAATCCCATATTCCTACCACATCCCCTCCTGTCCCTATATTTCCCTACCACCTACCTATACTAGGGGCAATTTATAATGGCCAATTTACCTACCAACCTGCAAGTCTTTTGGCTTGTGGGAGGAAACCGGAGCACCCGGAGAAAACCCACGCAGACACAGGGAGAACTTGCAAACTCCACACAGGCAGTACCCAGAATTGAACCCGGGTTGCTGGAGCTGTGAGGCTGCGGTGCTAACCACTGTGCCACTGTGCCGCCCCTTTTAATATGGAAATTGGTTCCAATAGTGTAAATAGCACCTCGACTCAGTTCTAAGGGTCTCTCAAAGTAAGTATTTAATTATTTTGGTGGGTCCCAGAGGAGCAGGTGTGCAACTCTTGGGCTCACAAAAATAATTGCTTTGGCCACTGCTGCCCCATCATCAATGATTATAGCTATGATTTACCTTGCTGGAAACAGCTCTGGCCTGATTTTTAGGCTTCAATCTGGTGAGCTGCCTCTGGGTCAGGGAGCCTATTTGACATTCTGTAGCTCCCCTGCCAAATTTAAATGAGGTGGGAGCCTTAAAATAATGGGGCCTCTTTGTCATCAGAATGGGTAGCTGGCCAACATGCTTCACTGGTCTGCCACCATAATACCAAAATCTATCCCATGTTGGGTTGCCAAATCTGGTTGAACATATTCCTGCAAGTTTCATCACATGATCTCCGGCTTCCTACCAACCTAAATAGTAAAATAGCCTTGAATCCTTATCTCCAATATTTTTGTAACTAATAAGCAAAGGTGTTCAAAGAAAATGAAAAAAACACACAATTGCCCCTATGATTTTTCTCCTAGGTTGTTCGCAGCTGTGCCCAGGAGCTTAATTTTTAATTCCTGGAGAGTCCAGGACAATCCTGGAGGGTTGATCACTCTAACCTCACAGTGCCTGAATTGAAATCTTAACAAGTACAGCTGGGTGAGAGAATTTGCAATTCATCGGAAATGTTGGCAGTCTAAAGATTAAAGAAACAAACATTTTTCTGGTACCGTTACCCAGTTATTTTAACAGTCGCAGCAAATAATACGCTGGTAGAAAGAAAGCAAAGCAGGCAAAGGGCAGAGCTGAAGTGCAGATTGGATGGGTGGAGACATTTGAATATTATTATAAAAAAGGAAAATCTCAATTGGCAAGTAAACAAACATTAATTCACCCACAGAAATCAAAAATACACATTGGTTTGATGAATATTGGTTTTACCAAATAAGTTCTAGTTGCTTTAATCACCATTTATTAAGAGGAAATGAGTACTGAGGTGCGGTGCAGTAATTCTGCTAACCTACCTCTCATTACTTTATTCTGCCAGTGTTGTTCGTGTTGGGTACCATTGGTGGCTTTATCTGTTGATTAGCATTACTGACAGGGGTAAAACAAATTAAGTACAGGGTAAAATTATCATGCATTGGACAATCCTAGCATTTGAGGTTTAAATGTTTATAATTCCTTCAAACAACACAGAAAAACACAACACAGTTCCCATATGATAAAGAACAAAATTTGCATGACAACCTACCATTCTTATGTTCTCTTGTGTGAGAAATTTGAGTTTATTTTCCATACGCCGAAGGGCATGGCTCATTTCTTCGTTTTTCCTGCTGAGGCGTCTCTTTTTGTCCAGGAGGGGTTTGTACTGACTTTCCGCTTCACGTAAACGCTTGAGCTAAAGTAAAAATATGGGATGAGATTGAACTGAACAATCACAAGTTTGCAAGACAAGGGCCTAAGCTTCTGCAATGAAAGTACCAGCATTAACAGAGTTAGATGTAAATGACCAGGCTAACATTTCCTGTTTGATTGACATCTACATAAATAGAGCACTTAATGGTCCCAAAGTTTATTTTAAAACTGAAATCACTGATTAGAAAATTTATCTACAAATTGAAATGCATCATGAACAAAAGGCCTGGTATCTTCCATCCCTATAATAATAATTTTTTTACAGGTTCTAAACATGTACTTGTTTAAATAATTATAGTCAATTATTTTAACATATAGATGTAACATCGTTCTAATTACATTATTGCCTCACACATGATGCACATGAAATAATATTGCACCTCTATTATTTATTAAAAATTCTGAGGAGGTTGCAATGTTCTCAAAATACATTTTGAGCTCCCACAGCAGGTTTTGTAAAAGGAAAAAACAGTTTTAAAGTGCCAACATTTACCGACAGTACCTGTTACGCCTGTGCTTTGATTGGAATCTACAACGTTAAAAGGTCTGTCATGAAATGTTAACTACAAACTTAGGATTAGAATGGTATTTGTGCTCTTAGAATCAAGATTATTGTAACTAAGTAGTTCCATATCAAAGATAGTTTTTTTTAATTGGAATTTCTCACTCTCTGGAATTCTATAAGCAGCCTCTTGAAGCCTCTATACATCCTAAATGACAAAAAGGACTCACCTTTGGATAACAATCTATCCCTCAGAGCATACTTTAGCCCTACTTCAAAAGATCTCTGTGTCTCCTACTCAAGAAATCAGCTCCCCACTCCCCTCTGATTCTGCAGAACTCCACATCCCAAGTGGACTGCTTTGTCCTGGGTGGTGTTGAGCTTCTGGAGGGTTGTTGCAGCTGCACCTCGCCAGCCAAGTACAGAGTATTTTATTACGCTCCTGAATTGTAATTGTACATAGTGGAGAAGTTTGGGACGTCTGGAAGTGAGCCCATGTAGCCACAGAATTTATGTGGCGCAACTCCAATTGAGTTTCTGGTCATTTTAAGAATAATTAATTCAGTATAATTCTAAGCACCCATATACCTGGTATACATTTCCATTATCTTACATAATGAAGGCTAGTTGTTCTGTGTTGCAAAGTTCATTGGTGCAGTGGTTCTACAGGAACAAAGTGATGCAAACCTTTGGACAAAATTGTATTCCTTTTCCTTTGCTCTTCTTTATTATTTGGTTTTGATTACCCAAATGATCTTCAAGATGGACTCGGAGATATGATAAAGGCTTAAAGGACAAATGAAAGTATGAAAAGTGGAACAAAAACTTAGTGAATTAGCAATTTGAAAATGAATGTGCTTGAGTAATTGTATCACAAACACTGAGGTGTGATGTAGCTATGAATATCTAACACAAACATTTTACAGGTAAAGCTGTATGTGAGTAGGGATTAACTTCCTAATGCATTGTTGATTCCTTGTAGAGTAGCATTTGTTTTGGTTGATGTTCTCTGGCTGCATTATACTATAGTTCTGTAACAAGACAAGTGCAGGTAGAAATACTGCAGTGTAACACAGCACAAAACATAACAAAACATCATGAGCTAAGATCTATTAGATGGCACTGTCACAGAGAAACTCACAATGAGAGTCCAGTGTAACTTCAATTTATTTTGTTGATTTCTTGCCTTTACATAAAGCTCACAAATAGTGTTACTTTGTGGACCTCAAGTAAATTCATAGACTGAGTACATATCTCGTTTGGTGTAGTGCAATGTACACTGCGATGTGCACTGGGATCCCTCTCTCATATACACCCTTAGTTGTAATTACTGCATGACCAACGAAGACTAAGGAATGGGGAAGAAAGAGAGGGAAATCTACTCTGGAAAAAAATGAATTGTTAATGTGGATTTGTAGAGATATTTTGTTTGTAAGACTAGGGAATGCACAAGCTAACAGATTCAGAAATATTTTCATTCATTGAATTGTCAACGTATGCAAGAAACCATTACGGTTACAATAATTATTTATGCAGTTCATAAAGATTTATATTTGAGGAGGAAAAGAAATGAATAATGGTCAGATTGGGTTGTGAAACATCATGTGATCCTAAGTGTCGCAATTGGCTTTTTCTTGATTTCACACTTCAGGCTGAATTTTGTTGAGCTCCCGACGTTGGGCTCTGTGGCGGGGGTGGGGCAGGGTGGTGCCGGAAGACCGCAGCGGCAGCTGCCCACCACGGAGCCCTACGACGGATTGCAGATCGGCAACAGGACCTGACTTTAAATATCTAAATAAACCTCATAAATACATTTACATACAGTTCCCTGCAATCTCACTGGCTGTCCGGGATCTTCTGTGCAACGGGTGGCACTCTCACGCCTTCACTTTCCTGTCTAGGGAAAGCTGGAAGCACCAAGGTGGGGAAGCGGGGAGCTTAGGATTTTTAATGTAGTGGGAGGGTGGGGGAGAGGGCAACTCTGCAATTTATGTGTTTGGTGGGTTGGGGGGTGGGTGGGTGACAGAGCAAGAATTTATTTGCAGTGTAGTGGGGGGGAGGTGTGGTGTTCAACTCTGCAGTTTTTGTGGCAGGACTGGCAGCCCTTTAAAAATGGCACCAGTGCCTGCGCAGAGGCAGGTGACGCCATTCACAGCATCGCTGAGGCCGCCCTCGACACGTGATTGGAGGGGGTGGCCATCCCTGCATGGCAGCGAGCGGCCCACACATGCGGGCCGCCATTTTTTCCACCCGAGGAAATTCAACCCTTAGATTTCTATTATAAAATTGTTTTGTTAATTGTTTGGGAGAATAAACAGTCAAGCATCTCTAAACTACAATGGTTTCCAAATTGTGAGTTCATTTTAACTACCCACAAAGACCGGGATTTAACCCAGGGCGGATGGGAGCCGGTCACCGAATGAAAAGTCGGTGGCGAACACGCTTCCACCTCGCCTAGGGATCTGACCCGTATTTTGTGGGTCACCGGGCTTTAACTGGTGTGAGGTGGGACTTCCACCTCCTTGAGGTCGGACGTTTCGCCTAATAGAGCTGCTGGCCAATTTGTGGGCTGGCAGCTAACTGTACCAGCAGCACCACCAGGAACGGTGGCCACTGCTGGGATTACAGACCAGCTTGAAGAAGAAGATGTCGGAGAGCCCGGAACAAAGGTAGGTTTTGGTTGCCTCGCCAGGGGTGATCGGGCAGGCCCTGACAAGGGAAGGATGGTCAACTGGGGGCATGGGGGGGAGCGTGTTGGGTGTTGGGGGTGGTTGGGACAGCGGGGGTGGCTCTCCGTCGAGCACAGGGGGCCGCTCACGAGGGCCCCACCTGCTTTTGTCAGGCAGCTTCTCTCGGATCTCGGCCGCTTGACTAGCCATGGGTAAAATCCCCATGGAGGCGGGGCAGAGGCCCTTAAGTGGCCAATAAGTGGCCACCGCTGTCCTGCGTAAAGTGGCAGCAGAGGTGGGAGTGGGAGGGCAAGGGCTCCCAGAGCCTCCCACTCCATTTTACACCCGCCCCCACCACCATCCCACTCTTTTGTGGGGCCTAAAATTCAGCCCAAAGAGGAAATCTACTCCTTATTTATGATTGAAACTATGGGGGAAATTTTAACTCCCAAGAATGGTTGGGTTTGGGTCAGGTGGGAAGCAAAAAGATTTGAAAAATCTCAAACCTAAACTCAACCTGCCTCAAACCCGCCCATTTCAGATTTTAACAGAGCTGGGACAGGGAATGACAATCAAACACTCCCAGGAGTAGGGTTCCTCATTTAATGAAGCTGAATTTCTCTGATTTTTTCTTTGCTCCAGACTTAATGCTAGCTGGCCGGGTTGCCAGCCTTAGGAAACCCGGCTGCTTCAGGTCGGCGAGGACTGCTGCCTGGAAGAAGTACTTTTCCAGCACTGCACGTGGGCCAGGAAGAGCAGGAGTGCTTCCCCAGTGGTCACCAAGCAAAGCTATTAACCTCTCCAGCACTCACACCCGTCAGCGATCCACAGTCCACAATCTCATCCCGGCTCCCCTCCCCCAGCATCCTCCACAGGTCCCCCACAATATTTTCCCTTCTTCTCCAATCTCTCCAGCCTCTGAGATCCTCTCTCCTTCCCTGATCTCTCTGGGACTCACATCAATTAATTAATGACCTCATTGTTAAGGCACCCCTAGGTAGCAGCAATCATAATATGATTGAATTTTACCTTCAGTTTGAGGGAGAGAAGAGTATTATTGTATTATAGAAGACTAGTATTTTAAACTTGAATAAGGGCAATTATGAGGGCATGAAAGCAGAGCTAGCTAAAGTGAACTGGCAAATCAGGTTAAGGGATAGGTCAATAGAGATGCAGTAGCAGACATATAAGGGGATATCTCAGAATACACAGAATAGATACATTTTAACAAGAAAGAAAAATTCCAAGGGTGGGACCCACCATCCGTGGTTAACTAAAACAGTTAAAGATAGTATCAAACTTAAAAAAAAGCCTATAATTGCTCAAAGATGGGAGGCAGGTCAGAAGATTGGACAGAATATTAAAAAAAGCAAAGAATGACTCAAAGATTGATAAGGAAGGTAAAATTAGAGTACGAGAGAAAGCTAACTAGAAATATAAAGACAGACAGTAAGAGTTTCTATAGATATTTAAAAAAGAAAAGAGTTAACAAAGTGAGCATTGGTCCTATAAAAAGTGAGTCTGTGGAATTAATAATGGATAATAAGGAGATGGCAGATGAATTGAACAGATATTTTAGATCGGTCTTCACTATTGAGGATACAAGTAACCTCCCAGTATTAGCTGTAAGTCAGGAAATGGAAGGGACGGAGCAACTCAAGAAAATTACAATCACCAGGGAAGTGGTACTGAACAAATTGTTGGAGCTGTGGGCTGACAAGTCCCTGGGTCCTGATGGAATTCATCCTAGGGTGGAAAAGAGTGGCTAGTGAGATAGTTGATGCGTTAGTTTTAATTTTCCAAAATTCCCTAGATTAGGGGTAGGTTAAAATAGCGAATGTAACTCTTTTATTCAAAAAGGGAGGGAGACAGAAAGCAGGAAACTATAGGCCAGTTACCTTAACATCTGTCTTAGGGAAAATGTTAGAAGCTATTATTAAAGATGTTATAACAGGGCATAGTCAACATGGTTTTGTGAAAGGGAAATCATGTTTAACCAATTTATTGGAGTTCTTTGAGGGAGTTACATGTGCTGTGGATAAAGGTGAACCAGTGGATGTATTGTATTTAGATTTACAGAAGGCATTTGATAAAGTGCCACATCAAAGGTTATTGCTGAAAATAAAAGCTCATGGTGTAGGGGGTATCATATTGGCATGGATAGAAGATTGGTTAGCTAACAGGAAACAGAGAGTAGGCAAAAATGGTCATTTTCTGGTTGGCAAGATGTAACAAGTGGTGTGCCACAGGGATCTGTGCTGGGGCCTCGACTTTTTACAATTTATCATGACTTAGATGAAGAGACCGAAGGTATGGTTGCTAAATTTGCTGATGACACAAAGATAGGTAGGAAAGTAAGTTGTGAAGAGGACATCAAGAGGCTACAAAGGGATATAGATAGGTTAAGTGAGTGGGCAAAGCCCTGGCAAATGGAGTATAATCTGGGAAAGTGGGAAATTGCCACTTAGACAGGAAGAATAAAAAAGCATATTATCTAAATGGTGAGAGATTGCTGAGCTCTGAGATACAGAGGGATCTGGGTGTCCTAGTGCATGAATCGCAAAAGGTTAGTATGCAGGTACAGCACGTAATTAGGAAAGCTAATAGAATGTTATTGTTTATCACGAGGGGAATTGAATACAAAAGTAGGGAGGTTACGCTTCAGCTAAACAGGGCATTGGCGAGACCACATCTGGAGTACTGTGTACAGTACTGGTCTCCTTATTTGAGGAAGTATGTAAATGCATTGGAGGTAGTACAGAGATTTACTAGACTAATACCTGGAATGGGCAGGGTGACTTACAAGGAAAGATTGGACAGGCTAGGCTTGTATCCGCTGGAATTTAGAAGAGGAAGAGGGGACTTGATTGAAACATGTAAGATCCTGAGGGATCCTGATAGGGTGGATGTGGAAAGGCTGTTTTCCCTTGTGAGAGAATCTAGAACTAGGGGTCACTGTTTAAAAATAAGGGGTCGCCCATTTAAGACAGAGATGAGGAGAAATTTTTTCTCTCAGAGGGTTGTAAGTCTTTGGAATTCTCTTCCTCAAAAGGCAGTGGAAGCAGAGTCTTTGAATATTTTTAAGGCAGAGATAGATTCTTGATAAGCAAGGGAGTGGTTATCGGGGGTAGGTGGAAATGTGGAATTCAGCCACATTTCAACCACACTGAATCTGAAATCAGTTCAGCCATGAACTTACTGAATGGCGGAGCAGGCTCGAAGGGTCGAATGGCCTACTCCTGCTCCTAATTTGTATGTTCGTATGTATGTTCCCATCAACGTCCTCCACACCCTCAACTCCCGATCTTTCCAGGCCCCCTAAAAATGCACCTCCCCCAACTCCCAATCTCTCCAGGCCCCCCCATCAATGAGTCCAAAAATGGTAATTGGCTCCTGTCAACCTGAGAGAAACCCATTCTTCCAGGTTACTCAATCGCAAATCTGCCCCTCTCTCCTCCGTGCCCGCCTCCCTGTAAACATCGGGCAGATGATTGAAAGAATAAAGGATATGATAAAAACTGCATATACATCCTCTGGCTGAAAACCGTACTGGTCAAGTGGCAAAGGGTCAGTTTGTATACTGCATCTGTCTCTCCATCCCTTTGAACCTGCCATGTTAGTCTACCTAATAGCCTGAACAATCTTTCTCAATCCAAGCTTCTTACATTGTTGATGGTTCAAAAATGTAGTGTTGACAGACATTCAAATCAAATATCCACACATGCAATAGGTTTCACTTGTTCTCATCTAAAGTGTCAAGTCCCACCTGTCAATAATTTTAATGAAAAAGTTGACCTGAGTGCAAAATTTCCTATCTCTCACTTAGTACTGACCAACATTATTGGTAAAATTAATAACATGAAGAATTTCAGCACTCCTACTTGCTTGATGTGGAATCTCATAGAAAGTACTGCCTCATAACTGATTGCCTAATACTTACTTTACAAACTATACCCCATTTGACCTTAGATTAGATTATGTATGTATAGAAAATTGCTCTGACAGGAAGAACAAATGTTACTGATGCAACCCAGTGATTTCTAAGGGTGTGATGGCAATAATTCAATAAAGAAAATGCAAACATCTGGACAGACAGTTGAATAGTCAACATAACCAGAAGCACTTACAAGTTCATTTCTTTCTTCAGACAGGAGAGCATTCCGGTCTTCTAGTTTCCTGATTATTGCACTTAATTCAGCAATTTTAAGTTGGAATCGCCGAGTATCCCTTTCATCCAGCTGCTGTTCCTGAAACATAGATCAACTGCAAATAACTGGACATCAACATAACCTTGCGACTCTGATTGACCATAACCAAAGAGACTGAAGAATTTGTCACAGCTATTCAAGTAGAGGCAGGATTCTTTTTGCCTAGGCATTAAAATGTAAACTATGCCCTTATGTGATAGGGTGAACATTCAAGCAAATCAGCTTAGACTATATGAAGGAAATAATAAATGAGATACAGGAAAACAATGCAGAAAAAAAAACCTCAAGATTGGCAGTCCATTTTTTGAGTGATTTCCAAAGGTATAACCCTACCTCAAGACAGTATTATTAATTTAAGTGAAATGCAAAACACAATGCTTTACATGTGGTATTATGACGGTTGGAAAAACTAATTGTGTTTTTACAAAAAGTGACAACGTGGTTGCTAGTAGCTGCAGGCAACAAGGTGGGGTGGGGGGGGGGGGATGAAATTTTTTTATTGTTGATAATGCAAAATAGTATTTTAATACTTCATGTATGAGGACATTTAAGTAAATGTTGGAAAAAGTATTTACATTGGAAGACCCAGTTAGTGCTTTTTCTGTTCATTTAGCGGAATTAAAACTCATAGTGTAACGGGGGGCAGTTTGAATTGGTGCATTTTTTGCCAGTTATTTCCCATATCATTATTTTTGATACACTGCAGCACACTAAAAAAGAAAGACCCATTGAGAGCATGCTGATGGATGATTTTTTGATCCTCAAACCCTACTTAACAGGTGCAGTGATTCCTCACTCAACAGGTGCAGGAGAGCCTTTGCATCATATAACTGTACACTGTGCTTCGAAACATTTCCATTCCATGTGCTAAGAAAACTAAGAATCAGTGGAAAAAGAATCTTGATGAGAGTCAACAATGGGAAAAAAGTTAAAATACGTTAACAAACATGCGCGTTCATCTTAAAATTAAGCAGCAGTTTTTATCATTAGCAAATTAAGGGCAAAGCATAAGAGTGGCATAGTTACACAGGATAGTAATTGAAAGCACTGTCTTTAATTTATTATTATAGCATTACTAACTACAGAACCCTGAGAATGTGGCTGTCCTGTGTAGGATTAGATACTCTTGATCACTGGAAAATATTAGGAGGTTAGAGACATTCAAGAAGACCAGGCCAAGAAAATGTCTGACTAGTGTTAAATTCAGTGCAAGATGTTCAACGACTGCCTTCTGAAAATGTCTAAATGCAAATTACACTCTTAAAATAATTGCTGGTCTTATTTTATTTTTTCAATGACTTATGAGGTAACATTTCAAAACACTGCTATTATTAGATGATTAGAAGAACAAGCAAACTGCTACACAATGAAATCAATGTCCTCAAACAAAGCAAAAATAAAAAGTATTAGAGTAAACTTAAGTCTAGCATTAATTCTATTTCAACAGTACCAAATATTTGTAAAGAATTTAAATTTAGAATAATGATGTAATGTGATAGTATTGCATAAGTATTAATAAGTAAGTAGCAGGTATTAATATGCCCCTCATCAAGATTTTGATACAGAATTTGTTGAATAGGGCAGTTATAGACCACGTATGTGAAAGTGCTTACAGGGCTTCCTGAATGATCTGAGGCGTCTCCTGCACCACTTGCGCAAGGAAGTTCCCTTTTCGGGCTACTCAGATGTCGTTTTTCCCATGCTTCAGCCTCTTTGACCTGGGTAAGTTGTTCATCTAAAGCCTCTTTTTGGAGCTGGAGTCTCTGAGCATGCCCAGCCTGAGCCCCCAGCTCTTTTTCCAGCACGTAGACTGCTCTGTCTTTTAATTTTATCTCATCCATCTACAATGAGAACAAAACACAATCACACATGCATGCATTTTATGTCATCTGTTGCCTGTCGACAATTCTTTTGTAAAGTTAAAACTCAAGGGAGAGGAGGAGTGACTAGTATTTACTGGGTGGTGAGGCCGAGTGATGTAATTTTTATATTTCAAGCTTTTGAGTGTATTATTCATTCATTATTTGTAAGCCATTTTAGGCATCCCCAGTAATTTCTGGTCAATTTCACTCAGTAAGTTCATAGTCAGAAGATAGGTTTGGATGAAAAAGGCCCTTAGCCCAACTGATCTCATTCTTCAGGAACAATAACCCCATAAGCTAATAAAATATATTTTAAAAACTGATTTCTATCATCATACCACATGTTTTATGCATTCATAGCTAACCTTTATGACACATTCATAAAGCTGCCTCACAATTTTTGCAGGAAACTACAGCTGTGACTGTTACCATGAACCCTAGGAAAATTTGATCCCTACCAATGAAGTTTATTAAACTTTAACAAAGGCAATCAAATCTGACTAGATCCTTTACATTTTGGAGCAGGAAATATTTTCAATCTGCAAAGGAAAAAGGCAATGTAGGAATCCATTTCTATTTTACTGCATTGTGTAGTTCTTTGTTCAATTAGTTCAAAGCAACTGAAGGGTTTAGTTATATGTTGAAAATGAAGTAATTATACTTGATTTTTTTTTCCAAAACCAATAATTGTTTTGGTCAGTTGTGGTATACATGGGACCCTGGATACAGGAGTTGTGGTCCTTTATCCACCCTCCAAATAAAACTTTCGAGCAGTTGTTGTGCTAAGTTTCCTCAGTGAATATCTCCTTTTAGCTAGTAGAAGAGCCTGTATAGAACATTTTCACAGAATCACTGAATTGTTACAGCACAGAAGGAGGCCATTCAGCCCATCATGTCCACACAGGCTGTCCAATGAGCAATTCACCTAATGCCATTTTCCTGCCCTCTCCTCGTAACCCTGCAAGTTCCCATCTTCAAATAACAGTCTAATTCCCTTTTGAATGCTTCAATTGATCCTGCCTGCACCACACTCTCAGGCAGTACATTCCTGACCTTAAACACTCGCTGTGTGAAAAAGTTTATCTTCATGTTACTTTTGTTTCTTTTGCTAATTACTTTAAATCTGTGCCCTCTCGTTGTCGATCCTTTCATGAGTAGGAACAGTTTTTCCTTATCTACTCTGTCCAGACCACTCATGATTTTGAATATCTCTATCAAATCACCTCTCAGTCTTTTCTTCTCTAAGAGAAACAGTCCCAACTTCTCCAATCTATCTTCATAACTGAAATTCCTCATTCCTGGAATTAATCTCGTGAATCTTTTCAGCACTCTCTCCAATGCTTTCACATCTGTCCAAAAGTGCAGCACCCAGAATTGGACGCAATATTCCAGCTGAGGCCGAGCTAGTGTCTTATACAAGTTTAACATAACCTCCTTGCTCTTATACTCTATGCCCCTATTAATAAAGCCAAGGATACTGCATGCTTTATTAACTGCGCTCTCAACCTGTCCTGCCACCTTCAATGACTTATGCACCCAGGTGCCTCTGCTCCTGCACCACCTTTAGAGTTGTTCCCTTTATTTTATATTGTATCTCCATGTTCTTCCGAACAAAATGAATCACTTCACATTTCTTCATATTGAACCTCATCTGTCACTTGTCTGCCCATTCAACCAACTTGTCTATATGCTTTTGAAGTTCTACACTATCCTCCTCACAGTTCACAATGCTTCCAAGTTTCGTAACTTCTGCAAATTTTGAAATGTGCGGGTCATTTTCATGTTCAAAGCGCAGCACTGTGAATCAGTTCCTCATCACCTTATTCCAGGACCTCATGTGAGGGGTTAGCAAAGTGTTGCGCTCACCAGTGAAGTTGAGCATCCAGGTCCATGTCTACATGACAACAATCACTCCACATAAGATGGCAAATTCATGTGGAAGCTCATCATTACGGTTAATGGTCTCCTATTTGCCTGATACAAAAGCAAAATACTGCGAATGCTGGAAATCTGAAACAGAAACAGAAAATGCTGGAACTACTCAGCAGGTCAGGAAGTATCTGTGGAGAGGAACGTTTCAGGTCTGTGAGACCTTTCATCAGAACTGGCAAAGGTCACAAAGGAATTAAGAAAGAAACAAGAGGGAGGAAACTATTCTCCACCTTGCTCCCAATCTGACCTCTCTGTCCTTGGCTTGCTACAGTGTTCCAATGAAGTTCAATGCAAGAACAAAGAACAGTACAGCACAGGAACAGGCCATTCGGCCCTCCAAGCCTGCGCCGATCTTGATGCCTGCCTAAACTAACATCTTCTGCACTTCCGGGGACCATATCCCTCTATTTCTTTCCTATTCATGTATTTGTCAAGATGTCTCTTAAATGTCGCTATCGTATCTGATTCCACCACCTCCCCTGGCAGCAAGTTCCAGGCACTCACCACCCTCTGTGTAAAAAACTTGCCTCGCACATCCCCTCTAAACTTTGCTCCTCGCACCTTAAACCTATGTCCTTTAGTAACTGACTCTTCCACCCTGGGATAAAGTTTCTGACTATCCACTCTGTCCATGCCGCTCATAACTTTGTAAACCTCTATCATGTCGTCCCTCCACCTCCGTCATTCCAGTGAAAACAATCCGAGTTTTTCCAACCTCTCCCCATAGCTAATGCCCTCCAGACCAGGCAACATCCTGGTAAACCTCCTCTGTACCCTCTCCAAAGCCTCCACGCCCTTCTGGTAGTGTGGCGACCAGAATTGCACGCAATATTCTAAGTGTGGCCTAACTAAGGTTATGTACAGCTGCAACATGACTTGCCAATTTTTATACTCTATGCCCCGACCGATGAAGGCAAGTATGCCGTATGCCTTCTTGACTACCTTACCCACCTGCATTGCCACTTTCAAGTGACCTGTGGACCTGTATGCCCAGATCTCTCTGCCTGTTAATACTCCTAAGGGTTCTGCCATTTACTGTATACTTCCCACCTGCATTAGACCTTCCAAAATGCATTACCTCACATTTGTCCAGATTAAACTCCATCTGCCATTTCTCCGCCCAAGTCTCCGACCGATCTATATCCTGCTGTATCCTCTGACAATCCTCATCACTGTCCGCAACTCCACCAACCTTTGTGTCGTCCGCAAACTTACTAATCAGACCAGCTACATTTTCCTCCAAATCATTTATATATACTACAAACAGCAAAGGTCTCAGCACTGATCCCTGCGGAACACCACTAGTCACATCCCTCCATTCAGAAAAACACCCATCCACTGTTACCCTCTGTCTTCTATGACCGAGCCAGTTCTGTATCCATCTTGCCAGCTCACCTCTGATCCCGTGTGACTTCACCTTTTGTACCAGTCTGCCATGCGGGACCTTGTTAAAGGCTTTACTAAAGTCCATATAGATAACATCCACTGCCCTTCCTTCATCAATCATCTTCGTCACTTCCTCAAAAAACTCAATCAAGTTAGTGAGACATGACCTCCCCTTCACAGAACCATGCTGTCTCTCGCTAATAAGTTTGTTTGTTTCCAAATGGGAGTAAATCCTGTCCCGAATAATCCTCCCTAATAGTTTCCCTACCACTGACATAAAGCTCACCGGCCTATAATTTCCTGGATTATCCTTGCCACCTTTCTTAAACAAAGGAACAACATTGGCTATTCTCCAGTCCTCCGGGACCTCACCTGTAGCCAATGAGGATGCAAAGATTTCTGTCAAGGCCCCAGCAATTTCTTCCCTTGCCTCCCTCAGTATTCTAGGGTAGATCCCATCAGGCCCTGGGGACATATACAAAGAACAAAGAACAAAGATAATTACAGCACAGGAACAGGCCCTTCGGCCCTCCAAGCCTGCGCCGATTCAGATCCTCTCTCTAAACATGTCGCCTATTTTCTAAGGTTCTGTATCTCTTTTCTTCCTGCCCATTCATGTATCTGTCTAGATACATCTTAAAAGACTCCATCGTGCCCGCATCTACCACCTCCGCTGGCAATGCGTTCCAGGTGCCCACCACCCTCTGCGTAAAGAACTTTCCACGCATATCCCCCCTAAACTTTTCCCCTTTCACTTTGAACTCGTGTCCTCTAGTAATTGAAACCCCCACTCTGGGAAAAAGCCTCTTGCTATCCACCCTGTCTATACCTCTCATGATTTTGTACACCTCAATCAGGTCCCCCCTCAACCTCCGTCTTTCTAATGAAAATAATCCTAATCTGCTCAACCTCTCTTCATAGCTAGCGCCCTCCATACCAGGCAACATCCTGGTGAACCTCCTCTGCACCCTCTCCAGAGCATCCACATCCTTTTGATAATGTGGCGACCAGAACTGTACGCAGTATTCCAAATGTGGCCGAACCAAAGTCCTATACAACTGTAACATGACCTGCCAACTCTTGTACTCAATGCCCCGTCCGATGAAGGAAAGCATGCCGTATGCCTTCTTGACCACTCTATTTACCTGCGTTGCCACCTTCAGGGAACAGTGGACCTGAACACCCAAATCTCTCTGGACATCAATTTTCCCCAGGACTTTTCCATTTACTGTATAGTTCACTCTTGAATTGGATCTTCCAAAATGCATCACCTCGCATTTGCCCTGATTGAACTCCATCTGCCATTTCTCTGCCCAACTCTCCAATCTATCTATATTCTGCTGTATTCTCTGACAGTCCCCTTCACTATCTGCTACTCCACCAATCTTAGTGTCGTCTGCAAATTTGCTAATCAGTCCACCTATACTTTCCTCCAAATCATTAATGTATATCACAAACAACAGTGGTCCCAGCACGGATCCCTGTGGAACACCACTGGTCACACGTCTCCATTTTGAGAAACTCCCTTCTACTGCTACTCTCTGTCTCCTGTTGCCCAGCCAGTTCTTTATCCATCTAGCTAGTACACCTTGGACCCCAAGCGCCTTCACTTTCTCCATCAGCCTGCCATGGGGAACCTTATCAAACGCCTTACTGAAGTCCATGTATATGACATCGACAGCCCTTCCCTCATCAATCAACTTTGTCACTTCCTCAAAGAATTCTATTAAGTTGGTAAGACATGACCTTCCCTGCACAAAACCATGTTGCCTATCACTGATGAGCCCATTTTCTTCCAAATGGGAATAGATCCTATCCCTCAGTATCTTCTCCAGCAGCTTCCCTACCACTGACGTCAGGCTCACCGGTCTATAATTACCTGGATTATCCCTGCTACCCTTCTTAAACAAGGGGACAACATTAGCAATTCTCCAGTCCTCCGGGACCTCACCCGTGTTTAAGGATGCTGCAAAGATATCTGTTAAGGCCCCAGCTATTTCCTCTCTCGCTTCCCTCAGTAACCTGGGATAGATCCCATCCGGACCTGGGGACTTGTCCACCTTAATGCCCTTTAGAATACCCAACACTTCCTCCCTCCTTATGCCGACTTGACCTAGAGTAATCAAACATCTGTTCCTAACCTCAACATCCCTCATGTCCCTCTCCTCGGTGAATACCGATGCAAAGTACTCGTTTAGAATCTCACCCATTTTCTCTGAGTCCAAGCATAACATTCCTCCTTTGTCCTTTAGTGGGCCAATCCTTTCTCTAGTTACCCTCTTTCTCCTTATATATGAATAAAAGGCTTTGGGATTTTCCTTAACCCTGTTTGCTAAAGATATTTCATGACCCCTTTTAGCCCTCTTAATTCCTCGTTTCAGATTGGTCCTACATTCCCGATATTCTTTCAAAGCTTCGTCTTTCATCAGCCGCCTAGACCTTATGTATGCTTCCTTTTTCCTCTTAGCTAGTCTCACAATTTCACCTGTCATCCATGGTTCCCTAATCTTGCCATTTCTATCCCTCATTTTCACAGGAACATGTCTCTCCTGCACGCTAATCAACCTCTCTTTAAAAGCCTCCCACATATCACATGTGGATTTACCTTCAAACAGCTGCTCCCAATCTACATTTCCCAGCTCCTGCCGAATTTTGGTGTAGTTGGCCTTCCCCCAATTTAGCACTCTCCCTTTTGGACCACTCTCGTCTTTGTCCATGAGTATGTTAAAGCTTACGGAATTGTGATCACTATTCCCAAAGTAGTCCCCTACTGAAACTTCAGTATCTACCTTAATATTTTGCAAGACACCCAACACCTCCTCCTTTTTGATAATGAGATGACTGAGACTATCTGCACTCCCTTCCCTAGAATCATCATCCACCAAGTCCTTCTCTTTGGTGAATACTGATGCAAAGTACTCATTTAGCACCTCGCCCATTTCCTCTGGCTCCACACATAGATTCCCATCTCTGTCCTTGAGTGGGCCAACCCTTTCCCTGGTTACCCTCTTGCTCTTTATATATGTATAAAAAGCCTTGGGATTATCCTTAATCCTGTTTGCCAATGACTTTTCATGACCCCTTTTAGCCCTCCTAACTCCTTGCTCAAGTTCCTTCCTACTGTCTTTATAGTCCTCAAGTGCTTCGTCTGTTTCTAGCCTTCCAGCCCTTACAAGTGCTTCCTTTTTCTTTTTGACTAGGCTCACAATATCCCATGTTATCCAAGCTTCCCGAAACTTGCCAAACTTGTCTTTCTTCCTCACAGGAACATGCTGGTCCTGGATTCTAATCAGCTGACGTTTGAAAGACTCCCACATGTCAGATGTTGATTTACCCTCAAACAGCCGCCCCCAATCTAAATTCTTCAGTTCCTGCCTAATATTGTTATAATTAGCCTTCCCCCAATTTAGCACCTTCACCCGAGGACTACTCTTATCCTTATCCACAAGTACCTTAAAACTTATGGAATTATGGTCACTACTCCCGAAATGCTCCCGTACTGAAACTTCGACCACCTGGCCGGGCTCATTCCCCAATACCAGGTCCAGAATGGCCCCATCCCTAGTTGGACTATCTACATACTGTTTCAAGAAGCCCTCCTGGATGCTCCTCACAAACTCTGCCCCATCCAAGCCCCTAGCACTAAGTGAGTCCCAGTCAATATAGGGGAAGTTAAAATCACCCACCACTACAACCCTGTTACCTTTACATCTTTCCAAAATCTGTCTACATATCTGCTCCTCTACCTCCCGCTGGCTGTTGGGAGGCCTGTAGTAAACCTCCAACATCGTGACTGCACCCTTCCTATTCCTGAGCTCCACCCATATTGCCTCGCTGCATGACCCCTCTGAGGTGTCCTCCCGCAGTACAGCTGTGATATTCTCCTTAACAAGTAATGCAACTCCCCCACCCCTTTTACATCTCCCTCTATCCCGCAAGCTCAAGGAACAGTACCTCATATTTCGACTGGGCACTTTACAGCCTTCCGGATTCAACATTGAGTTTAATAAGTTTAGATCATAACTTCTGCCCCCATTTTTTTCTCTTTTTTTTTGGTTTGCTTTTGCCCCTCTCATTTCTTTCTTAATCCCTTTCCTTTGTGTTTGGATGGCTGCCAACCTGTCATTTACACGTCATCCAGTCACATCTTTTGTTTTTTTTGTTCTTCTTCCCCCTTCCCCCCTTTCACTTGCTCAAGACCTATTACATTTCTAATTTTTGCCAGTTCCGATGAAAGATCACACTGAAACATTAACTCTGATTTTCTCTCCACAGATGCTGCCTGACCTGCTGAGTATTTCTGGTATTTTATGTTTTTGTTCCTAGTTGCCTGATATAGAATGCACATTCTCTGACACATCCCATTTAATCTTAGCACATAGCGTGGGCAAGATTGGCAAGAACCAAGGCTTAGGAATTCCCAAGCGTGCACAGGGATATTGCTGGAGTTTAGCCAACTAAAACAATGCAGTTTCCCAATTTTTTCCCCCAAAAATATACTTTATTCAAAAAAATCTGTAAAAACGACACTACAAAACAGTTCAAAACAGCACCAAGTTGACATTCCAAAAAGTACAAAGGAAATCAGTTTTCTTCAATACAGGAGTTGCCTCAGAACCCTTCCATTTCATTTTACATACTATGTACATTTTACAGCAAACCCATATTTTCTGGATACAGCCCATGGGGTTTCCCATGTGTCCAGCCCCTCAGTTCACTATGGCAGGAGGACCTTACACAGTGGTCTTTCTCCATTGAACCTTTGCAGCGGCTGCCCCAAGCTTTAGTGTGTCCCTCAGTACGTAGCCCTGGACCTTGGAATGTGCCAGTCTGCAATACTCGATCATGGATAACTCTTTGCACTGGAAGACCAGCAAGTTTCGGGCAGACCAAAGAGTATCTTTCACCGAATTGATGGTCCTGCAGCAGCAGTTGATGTTTATCTCGGTGTGCATTCCTGGGAAAAGCCCGGAGAGCACAGACACCTGTGTTACAGAGCTGCTTGGGATGAACCTCGACAAAAACCAATGCATCTCTTTCCACACCTGCTTTGCAAAGACACATTACAGAAGGAGGTGGGCAACAGGCTCTTCCCCACCACAGCCACCTCAAGGGCAGCGTGTGGAGGGGCTGAGACTCCGGGCGTGCAGGAAGGATCTGACGGGGAGGGCTCTTCCCACTACCAACCAAGCTACGTCTTGGTGCTTGTTTGAAACTTCTGGTGATGAGGCATTCTGCCAAATGACTTTGGCAATCTGCTCAGGGAACCATCCAACAGGATCACCATCTCCTTTTCCCATAGGGCCTTGAGGACATTCCGTGCAGACCACTGCCTGATGAATTGATGGCCAAAGGTGTTTTTCCACAGAAACTTTTACACGAAGGATAGGTGGTACGGCACGGTCCAACTGGATGGAGTGTTCCGCGGCAATGTGACCAGACCCATACTTCGGAACACTGGAGACAGATAGAACCTCAGCACGTAGTGACACTTGGTGTTTACACACAGCTTGATGCAGCCGCACACAAAGGTGGTAATCAGGTTGAGGGCAACACTGGGTAAATTTTTCCCGCCCTTATCCAGAGGTTTGAACATTGTGCCCCTCTGGACCCGGCCCATTTTGCATCTCCAGATAAAGTGGAAAATGGTGACTGCCACGGTGCAGGAGTGGGGTATGGGCCAGACCTGCGCCACATACAGCAACAACATGAACTCCTCGCACCTAATGACTAGGTCCTTACCACAAAGGAGAGAGATCGCTGCTCCCACATTCTCAGTTTATGGTTTACCGTCTACTCGCTCCTTCCAAGTTTTGGCACATGCCCCAGCCCTTCCAAACCATATCTCCAACACCTTCAGGTAGTCTGACCTGACGGTGAAGGGGACAAAGGATCGGTTGGCCCAGTTCCCGAAGAACATGCCCTCACTCTTGCCATAGTTAACTTTGGCTCCCGCGGCCAATTCGCACTGGTAACAGATGCTCATCAGTCTGCGAACGGACAGTGGATCCGAGCAGAAGATGGTGACGTCATCCATGTACAGGGAGGCTTTGGCCTGAGTGCCTCCGCTGCCTCGGACTGTCAACCCTCCTTATGCCCGCATCCTACCTAATTGACTCAGCAAAAGGTTCTATACAGCAAACAAACAAGACAGGGGAGAGAGGACAGCTCTGTCTGACTCCAGAACGGATCGGGAAACTTTCTGATTCCCACCAGTGATTGAGACTGCGCTACTGATGTTTGTGCAGAACAGTTGGATCCAATTGCCGATTCCTTCCTCAAACCCCATTTTGGAGAGCACATTCATCATGAAGGTGTGTGATATCCTGTCAAAAGCCTTCTCCTGGTCCAAGCTGACGAGGGAGATTTTCAACCTCCTGTCTCGTACATAGGCGATCGTATCCCTAAGAAACGCAAGACTATCAGAGATCTTCCTGCCGGGTACAGTACAGGTCTGGTCAGGGTGAATCACCAACTCCAGAGCAGACTTGACCCAACTGGCGATGACACTGGACAGAATCTTGTAGTCAACATTTAGCAGTGAGATGGGCTGCCAATTTCTGATTTCCATGCTCTCCCCCTTCCGCTTGTAGGTGAGGCTGATGATGCCTTTCCTCATGGATTCTGACATGCTGCCTGCCAGAAGCATACTCTTGTACAGTTCCAGCAGGTCTGGGCTGACCCAGCCCCACAGAGTCGAATACAACTTGACCGGTAAGCCGTCGCTTCCGGGAGTTTTATTCGTTTCGAAGGACCTGACGGCATTTGTCAGCTCATCCAGAGTTGGCGGTTTGTCCAGTTTCTCCTGCATGCTGTCATCTAAGACCTCCGTGATAGATGACAGGAAGCACTGGGAGGCCGTGCCGTCCGTGGGCTTCACGTCGTACAGCTCAGCATTAAAGGATTTGCTGATCCTTAGTATGTCGGACTTCGAACACGTTACTGAGCCATCCTTGCCTAGCTAGTACCATCCTCCTTATCATGGCATTGTTCACTGAGTAGCCCTTATTTTCTGAGATTACAGTCACTCCACTTCAAAGTAATGATAAGGCTCTATATACATGCAAGTTGTTCTTTTCTTATCCTGTGAGATATGGGTGACTAGCAACTCAGTTGAGTTTACTGTTTCTTTGCTGAACTGCATTTAACATAATGTGCAAGGTTAAATATAAATGTAATAAGTACTAATATACTTAATGACAGTACTGCACATTTCTGCTTGTGAGGTGTTGAAGCAAATCAAAATCGAACAACCAACCAAGATATTTCTTCAGCAATGACACAGGAGGTTGTGCCCAAGGGATCACTAACCAGTTAAATCTTGTTTGTTTACTAACTTAGCATTTTGTTTTTCCTCATTAAGCTAAGTCTAGTCTTGTGATTTTTTGAAATTTAAAGTGGAAATGATCAGCATATGATTGAGCGATAATTATTTTTGTACAATACCTAGAAAAATGATTTAATGAGCTCCTGCAGTCCCTCTTGGAGCAGTTTAACTTACTGCAGCTGATTGTAATGGAAGGTGCCTTTATCAGCCCAAATGAATTGACCACACCCATGATTCGATACACAACGAAAGCAGAGGTTGCTCCACTTGTCAGAAATAAGAACCTACACCGAATGAAAGACTTGGAGACGGGGTATAATTTCACCAGCTTGATAGACGTTGGATCAGTGCAGAGCAGAGTTTCAGTTCCATTATTCTCATATCATCCTGCCAATTATTTCTCACATAGTAACTATTACAGTCGATTTCAGGTAAAGGCATATCCTATCCAAATGTAATGCAAGTCATGGGACAGTTATATGTTTAGCGCTTCTTATTCACTTTCAGGTAATAACTTCCAACAACAGTCATGCTTACCCTCAGAGTTTCATCAGCAGCTACAGAGTGGATATTTGCATTTAGAAATACTACAAGGAAACAGACTATTCTGGCCAACCAGTGCATATTGGTGTTTATCCTCTAAACACCTGTTCTGTTCAACATCATTCTTTTCCCAGGTTCAGACAGAGTGCAAGACACAGTTATGAGAATCAAACAATTTAGCTATTATAACTAGAAGTCACTTTTTAAGGAACACGTTGCAAAAACTGGAGGTACGTATTCTGGGGAGTCCTCAGTGTTGCTCACATGATGCTATTTTTAAATGCTAATGGCCTCATTGGGCAGGAGGCCAGCTCAGCGCCCAATTAGAGGCACCAAGTGCCTCCAGGAGGCAGCAGCTGCCCCCTGCCTGGTGCCAGAAGCAAGGGCAAACGACAGCTGTGATGGGGCTGTGGAGAGCAAGCAGCTCCTCAGAGGGGCAGCACTAAATATTAAATGGAATGGTGTCTAAACAGTCAGAACAAAGGTACTGAGCACATCCCCACACAGGATACCGGGGCTCTGGATAATTTTAAACATTTAAAAACAACACATTCCCTTTCCCCCGCAGCGAACCCGACAGCTGTGCATTAACGTGCACCAGACTATTTGAGTTCGCCGGAGTCCCCTTCCAAAATTGTGGTGCCCATCTCCCTGGCCCACTAACAAGCTTCGAAAGGAGCTTAATGGGCCCCTAACCAGAGGCTAGCAGCTTCCCTGTTCCCTCCCCCACTCACCCATCCACTGTGGCTTCCAACCTCATTGCCCTTTGAAAATCCGGCCCCTGGCCTTGGGTCTGAACTGGGTTTCTCCTCATCCTATAGATATTATTCAGAATCTCAAGAAAAATAGAGGGATAATCATACTTTCCTGTTACACGCTGAATACATGGAATAGATTTTTACTGCAGAAGGTTTTCAGATGGACACTGAGCAGGGCAATTGGTCTGCCTGCCCAAAGTCAACAGCTAGATGTCCAAAACAAAACCAAAAAGTGCTGTAAAAACTCAGTAGGTCTGGCAGCATTTGTGGAGACAGAAGCAAAGTTAACATTTCAGGTCTGTGACCCTTCATCAGAACTGGCAAAGGTTAGAAAAGAATTAGGTTTTAAGCAAGTGAAGTGGAGGGGGGTGGGGGAGAGAACAAAGGGGAAGATATTTGACAGGGCAGAGGATGATTAAATATCAAAGCTGTCCTAGGACAAAGGCAAAGTGTGTATTAATGCTTGTGGTGAAAGACAACGTTAGTCCAGAGAGAGTGTTAATAGCAGAATAATAAGCAGCTACATGACTACATGAAAATCTGGCACATGGTTAAAAAATAAAATATTAAAAAGAGGTCAGTCATGCTCTGAAATTATTGAACTCAATTTTCAGACCACAAGGCTGTACAGTGCCTAATCGAAAGATCAGGTGCTGTTCCTCGAGCATGCGTTGATGTTCACTGGAACACTGAAGCAGGCCAAAAGCAAAAATGTTGGTATGAGAGCAGGAGGGAGTCTTGAAATGGCAAGCAACCGGAAGCTCGGGAACATGCTTTCATACTGAGCGGTGGTGTTCAGCAAAGTGGTCACCCAATCTGGGTTTAGACTCCTAGAGATGACCGCATTGTGAGCAGCGAATACAGTATACTACATTGAAAGAAGTACAAGTAAATCGCTGCTTCACCTGAAAGGAGTGTTTGGGGCCTTGGATAGTGAGGAGAGAGGAGGTAAAATAGCAGGTATTACACCTCCTGCAGTTGCATGGAAAGGTGTCATGCGAAGGGGACAAGGTGTCGGAGGTAATGGAGGACTGGACCAGGGTGTTGCGGACGGAACGATCCCTTTGGAATGCTGACCGGAGAGGGGAGGGGAAGATGCGTTTGGTAGTGGATAACGTTGTAGGTGGCGGAAATGGCAGAGGATGATCCTCTGGATATGGAGGCTGGTGGGGTGGAAAGTGAGGACAAGGGGAATCCTGTCGCGGTACTGGGAGGGAGGGGAAGGTGTGAGTGCAGAAGTGCGGGAAATGGGCTTGACACGGTTGAGGGCCCTGTCAACTAATGGGAACTTAGCAGGTCTGGCAGCATTGCGGAGATAGAACGTTCCCTGGGGGGAATCCTCGTTGAGGAAAAAGGGAGACATATCAGAGGCACTGTTGTATCATCAGATCAGATGCGCAGAGGCGGAGAAACTGGGAGAATGGAATGGAGTCCTTACAGGAGGCAGGGTTTGAGGAAGTGTAGTCGAGGTAGCTGTGAGAGTCAGTGGGCTTGTAATGAATATTAGTTGGCAGCCTATCCCCAGAGATGGAGACAGAGAAGTTGAGGAGGGAAGGGAAGTGTCGGAGACAGGCCATGTAAAGGAGTGAGCAGAATGGAAATTGGAAGCAAAGCTGATAAAAGTTTTCCAGTTCGGGGCAGAAGCAGGAAATGGCACCGATACAATCATCAGTGTACTGGAAAAACAGTTGGGGGGGAGGGGGCCTGAGTAGGACTGGAACAAGGAATGTTCAACATATCCCACAAAAAGACAGGCATAACTAAGACCCTGCAGGTACCCAAAGTAACACCTTTTACCTGAAGGAAGTGAGTGGAGTTGAAGGAAAAGTTTTTCAATGTGAGCAGGTGAAGCAACAATTTACTTGTACTTCTTTCAATTTAGTATTCGCTGCTCACAATGCTGTCTCCTCTACATTGGGGAGTCTAAACCCAGATTGGGTGACTGCTTTGCTGAACTCCTCTGCTCAGTCCGAAAGCATGACCCCGAGATTCTGGTTGCTTGCCATTTCAAGACTCCCATCCTGCTCTCATGCCAACATTTGTGTCTTTGGCCTGCTCCAGTGTTCCAGTGAACATCAACCCAAGCTTGAGGAGCAGCACCTGATCTTTCGATTAGGTATGCTACAGCCTTGCAGACTGAACATTGAGTTCAATAATTTCAGAGTATGACTGGCCTGTTTTTATATATTTTATTTTTTAACCATGTGCCTGCTTTTCATGTAGTCAGTGCTGCTCATTATTCCACTATTAACACTGTCTCTGGACTAATGCTTTGTATTTCACCACAAGCATTAACACACACTTTGCCTTTGTCCCAAGGCAGCTTTGTTATTTAATCACCATCTGCCCTATCAAACACCTTCCCCTTTGTTCTCTCCCCCACCCCCTCCCCTTCGCTTATTTAAAATCTAATTATTTTCTAATCTTTGCCAGTTCTGATGAAGGGTCACAGACCTGAAACGATAATTTTACTCTTCTCTCCACAGATGCTGCCAGACCTACTGAGTTTTTACAGCACTTTTTGTTTTTGTTTCAGATTTCCAGCATCTGCAGTATTTTGCTTTTATTATAGCCAGATGTCTGAACTATTTTGACGGTAAGGTTTCATTTACATTTCATCAATAAGCTACCCACGGGTTTCCAGCAGTGATGAGCAGCCTGCAACTGGACAGCAGAATTTCCAGCGGGTCTGGTGACCATTCACAGAATGAATGCAACTCTTTTCCTACATTCCAACAGTGACTACACTTCAAAAGTATTTAATTGACGAGAAACGTAGAAACATAGAAAATAGGAGCAGGAGTAGGCCATTCGGCCCTTCGAGCCTGCTCGGCCATTCATTGTGATCATGGCTGATCATCCAACTCAGTAACCTGTTCCCGCTTTCGGCCCATACCCTTTGATCCCTTTAGACCCAAGAGCTATATCTTATTCCTTCTTGAAAACATACATTTTGGCCTCAACTGCTTTCTGTGGTAGCGAATTCCATAGGCTCATCACTCTCTGGGCGAAGAAATTTCTCCTCATCTCAGTCCTGAAAGGTTAACCCCGTACCCTTAGAATATGACCCCTGGTTCTGGACTCCCCCACCATCGGGAACATCCTTCCTGCATCTACCCTGTCAAGTCCTGTTAGAATTTTATAGGTTTCTATATAAAGCAGTCTGGGACATCCTGAGGTTGTGACAGGTGCGATATAAATGCAAGTCTTTTTTTTAAAGCAATGTGTGTCATTTAACTCATTGTAAATCTGTATTGCTGCTTGGTGTTTTATGGACAGCAACATGTTGCAAGCAAAAACATGCTGCCAGAAAGCCATCGGGGCCTGACTGCACTGGCAACAGCCAAGATACTGCAGTCTGCAGCCCGGTCGTCTCAGAGCCTAGAGGTTGCCGGTCTTGAGCAACTCAAGGGACCTCATCTGAACATTAGTAGCTTTCTACCGCTCCTGCTAAAGCTAGTGGGGGGCTCCTCATAGGACCACCAGAATAGGAAATAAATCATTGAGGAAAATTGCTATGGGTTAATACATGGGTGAAAATATTATTTACTGGCATTTCAATCATTAAAATAACAGCTTTTAAATTTGTGCCTTTGTTTGCAGTATGGTTCTATGGTAGCCACTGACTCTTCAATGTCAAGTGTTGTATCAATGTTGGTCAGATCAAAGGTTTGAGGTTCTTTATTGCAGGATGGATGGACTGGTAGAAATAGTGTTGAGGAAAGTTAGTGCATAAATGAGGTGGTGGGGAGGGGGGTGATGGGGAGGAATGGAGTAAACCAGCTGAAGCATTGATTAATCGTCTGTTGCTCAGACCTCTGGCTGTAGGCTGCTGCCGTCACCATCCAGGTTCTGCTCCATCGTTGCTGTCATCAAGGTCTTACTCACCAGATGGTGGAATGTCCTCATGCTGTGCAAGCATAAGTTGCTGTCTGCTTTGTACTGAAAAGTTTGCAGAGGGCAGCAAGTGACCTCAATCTAAGACCATCGCCATGGTCTGTTTTACAGAATGACCCCAGACCAATCCAGGCAGCGAAAGCAGCATTTGAGCAGTCCAATGATATGATAAACGAAGGTTGTAGTGGTCCCATTCAGTGGGTGAGCATCATCAGCCAGATTCATAGAGATGCTATGAATCAGGTGTAAAGAGGATAACACTTCTCCCCAAGCAACCAGCCTCTGAAATTGCGGAGTTGGGTCAAAGAGTGGGGTCATTTTGTTCTGGCACACTATGTGGACACCTTGGGAGGAAAGTGGGCACAAACCTGCATGATACACTAGCGGTGCCACACTCAACAGCTGAACTTAAGCAATTAGAAGTCGTGTTTGTTCATGAAGGCTGCTGGGTTATTGAAAAATGATTTGATGGTTTATGTGGGTGCAGTCAACCACAGGCTGAACTTGTGGGGAGCCCATTATTGCAGTAAACCCTTAAGGTACTTTCTTGCTGGCTGCAGGCATTCATGGGGATTGTTACAGGGGTTGGCCTTGGCAAAGAGGGCAGCAGTGGCCTGTTTGAAGAGGGGTCTGGACCGCAGGCTAACTAAGATGGCTAGGATTAGCTGCTGTGGCCCGTAAAGAGACTGAGGTTAAAAAATAAGGACTATAAATAATTTCACTGTCACATGGCTAGCTGGGAGGGTCGGTTGCAAGTTTTGCTACAAGAGGCTCACTGTCTCTGTCAGCCTTTTTGAAGAAGTGCAGCCACCTGATATATTGCTCCTTATAAAACTGAAGGCAAGTGACTTTGTGCCTATAGACTCTATAAGCAGGGTAAAGACACCTGTGAGTACCACTCCTCCTTGTGCTCTGCTCAGAACTTCAACTACAGCTCCCTGAGGTTCCCGGATCTATTGCTGCTGCTCTTCTTTCTCCAACTGGAGTAGATTGGCCAGGATGACTCCAATTTTGCCCCATGTAAGCCCTCCCTGAGCTTCTAGCAGGTTTCAGAGCAGAAAGCAGAAATACAGTGATTTCAAGGTAAAAAAAAACACTGAAAAAATCCAACTGGCTGAATTGGAAAAAAACTCAAATGCTCAGATGTGAGGTGAGTACCCTTTAATTAGCACTTCCAAATGTTGTTTCATGCCTGTACCGCTTCCTAGTGGGTGAGTTCTGCATTGCATGCTTCTTCTGCTTTTTCCACCAGGATTCTGCAGCCGTTTTGCCATGATAAAACACCTAGACACAAATGATTTTACTATGTCTTTGATAGAGGTTTGCCTGAAATTCAGTTTCCCCAGGCAGCCCTGCACTGGGTTAGACAGCAAAACCAGCATTCAAATGTCATTATCCTTTAGACATGACAGCCATTTTGGATAATCTTTAAGGGGAATTAGATAATTTTCTATAATATCCAATAATAATCAGAAAATAGTTTAGAATAATAAGAACACAATTTACAGCTGGAATTATTCCTACAGATTGTTACAACTGGCCGCTCCTGTCAAAGCCCTCAATCAAAATATACAATTCTGATTGTGGTGGGACTAACGCACTGTAAATTCAATCCCGTTGTTCCACATATCGGCTAACATATCATTTAAAACTTTCCAAATTAAAGAGAGACGCAACCAAGTTGTACCATCTACTAACCCCCGAATGCGGCTAACCAAACCAGGTGTCTTTAAATCAATAAATTAACTCTTTAATTAGAAGAACTAAATTCTTAAACACTATGAAGCTATAAACAACATTTAAAATAGAAAAAATTAGAGTCCTTGCAAATTTACAGTCCAATATTACTCGAAGTCCTCACAGGATGTTGTTCAAAGTCCTCGTAGCTGTCTGATGGGGAAAAAGTTCTTCCACATATAACAGTCCGTAGTCTAACTTCAGCAGTAGGTGATGCTTCCTTCTTCGGCGATGGATTTCAACAATTAACAACTTGCGAACACTTTCAACAGAATCAATCTGACTTTAGAGTTTTTGAGGGATAAAAGATTGTCACAGTCTAACTTCCCTTTCTTCAATTTAAATTACCAGAGATCTCTGCTTTGGCTTGACTTTTTCTTCGAATTTTGAGAGATAATAATAAACAGACTAAAATCCTCTTCTTTCAGTTTAAATGGTTGAGAGCTCTTTTTCAGGTGTGCTCATCACAGCTGTGTCCTCTGTGTCTATGTGTTCTGTTGGGTCAAACTGTCTTACTAACTGCCAGTTCAAAACAGAATTGAAACAAATGTATCGCATCAGGCTCACTCCCAGTGGCTGTTTCCATGGTATCGAGAATGCACCCTTTGAATCGCAGTCTCCAAATGGCCGTTTCTAAGACAAAGAAAATGCACCTTCCTATAACTCCCGAGGCTTGCCAGCTGTTAAAGCAATACCGATCCTTTGCAAACCTTAAAGGCAAATCGCGTATTCTGAATATAGACTACAGGACCATGACAAATGTTTTACTTTATGTAGGAGTTAAAAATGATTTGAAATGTTTACATTTATCCTACAAAGTGGAACTAGCATGTTCTTTGAATATAATAAGGACATAACATAGATTGTTGAACAGGAGGTCCCTCTTTTTACCATTCTCTTTGTAGTTGGGTGCAAGATAAGATATAAGGACAACACCTAGAAACTGATTAATATCAATATCAGTATGGTACAAATATTATACCTTATAGATTTAATATTTTTATGGTGTGGGAAATCCTTTTAAAATCTGTATTTTATATCAAAAACTCAACAGTTTCCAAATCTGGACAATAACTGTAAAATCACTCACCTAAAGAGCTGACAATGCTCACAGATTTCTATCAACCATGTGTTATCCAATGAGGCAAATAGAGCTAGATGACCTAGATTCAATAGAAGGCCTGTGCTTAATTTAAAATGTCTGTTCTACTAAACACACAGGGACACAGCGAACAAAAAGACAAGATCACTCAAATAAAAAGCCACCAATCACCATCAATCAGATTATCTGCTGTCAAACATATAAATTTTGACTCCACTTTTAAGTAACTTTCTTTCATTGTGAATTTTATTTCAAGTTAGTCAATAAATAGACAAAATTTAAGTAGGTTATTCAGTAGAATCATCGAATCATAGAAACTTACAGCTCACAAGAAGGCCATTTGGCCCATCGTGCCTGTGCTGGTCCTTAGAAAGAGCAGTCATGCTTAGTCCTACGTCCCCACTTTTTGTCCGTAACACCATAAGTTCCTCATTTTCAAGTTCCTGTCCAACTCCCTTTTGGAATTATTTATAGAATCAGCTTCCACCACCTTTCCAGATAAAGCATTCAAAATCCAGACAACTCTCCAAGTGAAAAGAGTTTTCCTCATCTCCCCTCTAGAACTTTTGCCAATGATTTTACATCCACGACTTCCGATTATTGACCCACTCGCCAGAGGGAATAGTTTTTTTCTACCTATCAAAACTCTCATCATCTTGCAAACCTCTATTAGGTCACCTTTTAGCCTTCTCTGTTCCGAGGAGAGCAGACCTAACTTTTCCAACCTGCCTTCTTAACTGAAGCCTCTCATCTCTCGTAACATCTTGGTAAATCTCCTCTGTACTTTTTCTAAGGCCTTTACATGTTTCCTGAAGTGTGATGCTCACAATTGTCCAGCTGAGGCCTAGCCAGTCATTTACAAAGTTCGAATGTGATCTCTCTGCTTTAATATTTTACTAATTTATTTTTAAACCCAAGTAACCCATATGCTTTTTAACCATCTTATGAATGTATTTTGCCATCTTGAAGAATTTGTGCATATGCTCACCAGGTTTCTCTGCTCATCTACACTTTTCAAAATTGTACCATACTTTCTTTCCAGATTAGTCCTCCCAAAATGCATTGTTTTACACTTCTCTGCATTGAATGCTATCTGCCATGATTCTGCCCATTCCCCCATCTGGTCTATGCTATATCTATTAACCTTATAGTAAATTAGAGCAGCCATATCCCTGGACATGGTAGCTCGAAGGATTTTTTTTTATTTGTTCGTGGGATGTGGGCATCGCTGGTAAGCCCAGTATTTATTGCCCATTCCTAATTGCCCTTGAGGTGGTGGTGGTGAGTTGCCTTCTTGAATTGCTGCAGTTCTTGGGGTGTAGGTACACCAACAGTGCTTTTAGGAAGGAAGTTCCAGGATTTTGACCTAATAACTGTGAAGGAACAGCAATATAGTTCCAAGTCAGGATGGTGTGTGGTTTGGTGGGGAACTTACAGATGGTGGTGTTCCCATGCATCTGCTGCCATTGTCCTTGTAGGTGGTAGAGGTCACAGGTTTGGAAGATGCTGTTGAAGGAGCCTTGGTGAATTGCTGCAGTGCATCTTGCAGATGGCACACACTGCTGCCATTGTGCGTCGGTGGTGGAGGGAGTGAATGTTGATGGTGGTGAATGGGGTGCCAATCAAGTGGGCTGATTTTTTCTG
The DNA here is from genome assembly GCF_036365525.1 of Heterodontus francisci. Lineage (NCBI taxonomy): Eukaryota > Metazoa > Chordata > Chondrichthyes > Heterodontiformes > Heterodontidae > Heterodontus > Heterodontus francisci. The sequence goes on from NC_090390.1 coordinate 45,532,565, forward strand.
GCTTCTTGAGTGTTGTTGGAGCTACACCCATCCAGGCAAGTGGAGAGTATTCCATTACACTCCTGTCTTGTGCCTAGTAGGTGGTAGACCGGCATTGGGAACACAGGAGGTGGGTTACTCACTGCAGAATTCCTAGCCTCTGACCTGCTCTTGTAGTCACAGTATTTATGTGGCTGGTCTAGTTCAGTTTCTGGTCAATGGTAACCCCCAGGATGTTAACAGTGGAGATTCAATGATGGTAATGCCATTGAATGTCAAGGGGAGATAGTTAGATTCTCTCTTGTTGGAGATGGTCATTGCCTGGCACTTGTGTAGCGCGAATGTTACTTGCCGTTTATCAGCCCAAGCCTGGATGTTGTCCAGGTCTTGCTGCATCTGGTCGCAGGCTGCTTCCATATCTGAACATTGTGCAATCATCAGCGAACATTCCCAGTTCTGACCTTATGATGGAGGGAAGGTCATTGATGAAGCAGCTGAAGATGGTTGTTTCCTATAATGACGATGTACTGAAATATATTTTCTGTGACACTGGTTCTGGATTAAAAGCAAAAAATGCATCTCTTTCCTAGCTATGTGCTCACATCCTACCCATTCTCCCTTTCTCTGTGTCTCCCTCCATTTCTTTTAAAGCCTTCCCCCTTTCTATCAGTCACACACTTTCCACATTGCAGTTGTTTGCAATGTCCAAGGGGAGATGTCCAACTTATTTTCTAACTATTGTTGTCTCACTCATTCTGCACAGGTATCCTCTCTTCTGTCACTTCTCTCTTCTCTATGTCTCAAAACATTTTGTATGGTGTTAGATGTTCTTTAAGGCCTATGGTTGCATAGATTAGGTTTGTATCCTCTGAGTAAAGAAGTGTAAGGGGTGAGCTAATTGAGGGGTTTAATTTGATTAAGGGAGTTGATAGGGGAGATAGAGAGAACATATTTCCTCTGGTGAAAGAGTCCAGAACAAGGGGACATAACCTTAAAATTAGATGTAGGTTGTCTGGAAGCACTACTTCACACAAGGGTAGTGGAAATCTGGAACTCTCTCTCTTTCAATTGGCTGCTAAGGCTAGGTCAATTGAAAATTTCAAAACTGAGATTTACACAGTTGGGCAAGGTTATTAAGGATTATGGAACCAAGGCAGGTAGATGGAGTTAAGATACAGATCAGCCATGATCTAACTGAAAGGCAGAAGAGACTCGGGGGCTCTACCTGTTCCTATGTTCGTATGATGCAGCAAGATGGAATGAAATGTGTACCAGGCTGGAGAAACTGAGACGTGGGACTTGGAGGCAGGGGAAAGGAACAGGTTATTAAAGCTATTTTAGCAAGCATCAAATGTGTGATTCTGGATACTGAAAGATTTGGGAGTTGGAAATGTGTGAAAATCGTGAGCAGAGCACTCGAGACTGTAGGAAATGAAGAATGGGTCTGGGAGCACTGGATAGGGCTAGGGTGTGACAGCACTGGATGAGGAGATGTTGACAAGGAGCACAGAAGAAAGGTGATGGAAATGCTCGTTGGCACTTTTTTCATCTACCTTTTTCCTTCATTAACTCACATTTCTAATATGCAAAATAAAGATTTAAATGAAAGCAAAATAATGAATTATTTCACAAGAACATGACACTTTCATGGGTTTTACTAAAGATTTACTTGAAGGCCTCAACCACTCCCAGAAGATTGGGTTAGAGCCAATATTCCTCTCCAGAGTTGAGACTGTGACCTAAATTTAAATAGCAGCCTGAGCATGTGCAGTGTGCCCAATTCCCCTGGATGCACCAGTACCAGCCAGTCAACTACACTGAGGGATATTTTTCCTTCACCTTATAGCTCAAAGGGAAAACAGGGGTTGAGCTGGCAAGGAAGGATAAGAGTGAAAAGCAGTGATGGAGTAAGGGTGTGGTAAAAAAAGTAACAGATAGTGTGAGGATGTAAAGAAGGGGACACAATGGGAGCAAGGGAACTTATTAGAGGAAGTGATAGGAAAGCAACAGCTGACAGCCAAATTTCCAGCTGAATCCACAATTGCATACACCATAACACACACTACCTCCCACTCAAAAGGAAAGAGTATAGAGAAGTGGAGGAGAGAGAGAGAAAAGCAGGAAAAGGGAGGCAGAGATGGAAACAGCAGGAAGGAGACAGAAAAAGCAGCAAAGTGACCAAATTCTCCAACTGAGTGCAATGCCACAGGGGATCAATTAGTAACATATCAAAAATTTCAATCTATGTGTACTTTCCGTTACTTTTTTCATTTATAAAATCCCACTTTCACAGTTAGAACTGAAATTGACTATGTAAACTAGTTGCACTGCAATCACACCCCCAGCAATGAAGGCACGGCAGCACCTTCACTATTCACGGTGTGTAATTACAACACACTAGTGTACATACGCAGCTTCCGTTAAACATCTGGACATGGGGATTTATAATGTAAATATATAAAAATGAGGACAGAATATATGATCTTAAAATGGGGACTCATTCATATCTGCATGCCCTAATTCAATTTCCTCCACCCTCAAATCCCTCTTCATAAGAAGATAAAATATAGGAGCAGGAGTATGCCATTCGGCTCCTCGAGCCTGCTCCATCATTCAATTTCATGGCTGATCATCACTTTCCTGCCCTATCCCCATATTCCTTGATTCCCTCAATGCCCTGATCAACAGTGGTAATGTGAAAATCTCCAGAGTACTGACGCTGAAACCTACATGTACTTGTACAGCCAACAGAAATTGCACTGAACAAAAAACTAAACATCTAAAAAGCAGCCTGTCCCCCCCCCCCCCCACACACACACACACACACACACACACACACACACACACACACACACACACACACACACACACACACACACACAAGAATTATCAAACCCAATTGTAAAATGCCAAAACTTATGTTGTTCAGAATCTTATAATATCTATATAACACTTACCAAAAACATACAGGAAAAGAATTATGTTTGAACAACATATAACTACACCTGGAGCGACCAACCTAAGGTCAATTCAAAGGCTATTTGATCCAAGCAGGTGGACGAAAACACACGGATACATAAATAAAACAGTCATCAATAACTCAAGGGCCAAACTAATAAATACAAACATGCAAAAAAATTGCCAGAAGAAATCTCAGTAAGAGAAAGTAAGGATGAAGAAACTGGATAACAAAGGTCAATTATGGAACTGAAAGTTAGCAAAGCACTAATACCTCGATCCTAGGAACCAGATATGGATATAAGGTCCTGAAACAATGCAAGCAATGGCAACACCCTGGAGACAAATGCATCATTCTGGTGTGAACTTTTTTCATTATTTTGTTACTTATACAGCTGTCTATTCAGCTGGGTCAGAAATAAAACTGGCAGCCGTGACCACTTTGGATAAAACTGATCCATCAAATTGGCTGGAAATGCAGCCTCTCAACGAGATTGCCTTTTTCAGTGAGATCTACTGTTCAGCATAGCAAAATGTTCAGTGTGAGTAAAATGTGACTGTTTCAGGCAGGTACAACTGCCACCCACAAATTCAATTCAGGACACACTATTCTCAAACTTTATTGATGAGATTTTCTGTCCCATTTCTCCTCTGCCACAAGGGGACAGACTTTTGCTGGGATACTTTTAGCTCTTTCGGAACTCAAATCCAGATTCTCGTTTGGATGAAAGGTCATCGACCTGAAACGTTAACTGTTTTTCTCTCCACAGTTTCTGCCAGACCCGCTGAGTATTTCCAGCATTTTCTGTTTTTATTCCAGAGCTTTCCTAGTCTGAATGGCTCAGTAAAGAACAAATTTGCATTTATACAGCACCTTTCACATCCTCAGGATAATTCAAAAGACTTCACAGCAATTGAAGCAGGAAATATGTGGCAGCCAATTTGTACACAGCAAGCTCTCACAAGCAGGAATGAGACAAATGACTGGATAATTTGCCTGCTTGATGTTGGTTGAGGGATCAGTGTTGGTCAGGTAACGGAGGAGAACTCCCCCGCTCCTCTTCAAATAGTTCCATGAGATCTTTGACATCAAGCTGAACATGTAAACTGAGCCTCTAGGCTTTTCATTTAATGTCTCATACGAATTACAGCATCTCCAATATTGCAACACTGCCTCAGTACTGCACTGAAATGTTAACCCAGATTATGTGCTCCAGTCTCTAGCGTGGAGCTTGACCCCAGCGTGATCTAACTCTATACCAGCTCAAACACTGACCCTTGGTTAGACCAAGCCTGGAGTACTATGTGCAGTTTTGGTCGCCATATTATAAAAATATAGAGGCACTGGGGAGAGTGCAGAAAAGATTTACAAGGATACCAGAAATATGAAGTTATACATACCCATATTAAAAAGAGAAAGCAGAGGGGTGACCAAGTAGGAATGTTTAAAATTCTGAAAGGTTTTGATAGAAAATGCGTTTCCACTGGTGGGGAAGAGTAAAACTCGAGGCTATCAATATAAGATAGTTATCAAGAAACCAAATAGAGAATACAGAAAAAAGCTCTTTACCAAGAGAATGGTGAGAATGTGGAACTTGCTATCACAGGGAGTGGTTCAGGCAAATAATTTAGATGCATTTCAAGGGAGGCTAGATACGCCCATAAGGGAGAAGGAAATAGAGATTTTATGCTGATGAGGTTAGATGAGAAAGGATGGGAGGAGGCTCGAGTGGAGCACAATTACCGGCTTGGGCTGGGCGAAATGGTCCATTTCTGAGCTGTGTATTCTATGCAATTCCATGTAAGCTGTGCCATCACAGCAGGCAGGTACAGCAGTCTAACAGAACAGTGAGCGGGACACAGCGAGAGCGGAGCCGGAGTATAAAGAGACCGGGAGACAGAGCGAGAGTTCATTCAGCGAGCGGGACACAGCGAGAGCGGAGCAGGAGTCTAAAGAGACTGGGAGACAGAGCGAGAGTTCACTCAGCGAGCGGGACACAGCGAGAGCGGAGCCAGAGTATAAAGAGACCAGGAGACAGAGCGAGAGTTCACTCAGCGAGCGGGACACAGCGAGAGCGGAGCCGGAGTATAAAGAGACCAGGAGACAGAGCGAGAGTTCACTCAGCGAGTGGGACACAGCGAGAGCGGAGCCGGAGTATAAAGAGACCGGGAGACAGAGCGAGAGTTCACTCAGTGAGCGGGACACAGCGAGAGCGGAGCCGGAGTATAAAGAAACCAGGAGACAGAGCGAGAGTTCACTCAGCGAGCGGGACACAGCAAGAGCGGAGCCGGAGTATAAAGAGACCGGGAGACAGAGCGAGAGTTCACTCAGCAAGCCAGTTTACCTTCCAGGAGCAGCCCAGGCACGCCGGAGTTTTGAAAAAAAAAGTCAACAGTGACATCACAGGAAAGCTGCAAGGCGATTGGTTGGTGATTAACAGCTGTTAGGGAATAACTCTAAATAGCTTGATAAGTAACTAAAGTAAAGTGAAAGGTCTACAGTTCTTTTTTTAATATAGTAGGTAGTTTTTTTTTGGGACGGGAATCAAGGTACCTGGTGTAAATCTAATTTTTGGGTAATTTAAGGGAGTAAAAACAGAGTGAAAAATAAAACAAAGAGTGTCATCACAGGAAAACCGTAAGTTCATTGGTTGGTAAATAACTGCTAATTTGAATTACCTATTCTAAATTGATTTCAAATTAAAGGTGAATAGGAGAAATATTTTACAGATTAAAAACTAAAGACCAGTCGGAAATTTAAAAAACAAATTAAAATCTAATTAAATAAAATAGAGATGCAGGGCCAGGCGATGTGTTGTACCTGCATGATATGGGAGCTGGTGGACCCCATTGTGATTCCTGGTGAACACATCTGTAGCAAGTGTTGGCTGCTTGAGGAACTCCAGCTCAGAGTTGATGAGCTGGAGTCTGAACTTCCGACACTGCGACACATTAGGGAGGGGGAGAGTTACCTGGACGCTGTGCTTCAGGAGGCAGTCACACCTCTTAGATTAATTACTGTGAATTCGGCCAGTGTCAGGGACAGGGGGGTGTGACTATGAGTGAGGCAGGTAGAGGGATCCAGGAGGTAGTGCTGCAGGAGCCTCAGCCATTGTCCTTGTCCAACAGGTTCGAGATTCTTGCTCCCTGTGTGGACGAGAGCAGGGACTGTAGGGAGGATGAGCAAACTGACCATAGCACCGTGGTACAGGGAGCCGTTCAAGTGGGGGGAGAAAAGAGAAATGTAGTCGTGATCGGGGATAGTATAATTAGGGGCATAAACACTGTTCTCTGTGGCCAGGATCGAGAGTCCCGAAGGCTCTGTTGCCTACCTGGTGCTAGGGTTCGGGATATCTCATCTGGGCTGCAGAGGAACCTGGAGTGGGAGGGGAAAGATCCAGTTGTCGTGGTCCACGTTGGTACCAACGATATAGGTAGAGCGAGGTTAGAGGTTCTGCTGAGGGAATATGAGCAGCTAGGGGCTAAATTTAAAAAGCAGAACCAAAAAGGTAATAATCTCCAGATTACTACCTGAGCCACGAGCAAATTGGCAAAGGGTCAATAAGATTAAAGAGGTAAATGCGTGGCTCAAAGATTGGTGTAGGAGAAATGGGTTCGAATTCTTGGGACATTGGCACCAGTACTGGGGAAGGAGGGAGCTGTTCCAATGGGACGGGCTCCACCTGAATCATGCTGGGACCAGAGTCCTGGCAAATCACATAACTAGGGCTGTAGATAGGGCTTTAAACTAAATAGTGGGGGAGGGGAGAGGGTTCAGTTACATGGAAAAACAGGAAGTTAAAGGAGAAGGTAGGAGTGCAGGTTAGTGGTGAGGCTGAGTGTTACCAAACTGCAAGAAGTATACTGGTTAAACCAGAAGAGAGAAATAATAAACAGACGAATAAAGCATCAGTGCTGAGGGACAGGTTAGGGAGTATAGCCCAAATTAGAGTTCTATATACAAATGCACGGAGTGTAAGGAATAAACTAGATGAACTGCAGGCGCAAATTCAAATGGAAGATTATGATGTGGTGGCCATTGCAGAGACGTGGCTGCAGGATGGTCGGGACTGGGAACTAAATATACCTGGTTATAAAGTTTACAGGAGGGACAGGGAAAATGACAGAGGGGGTGGAGTAGCCTTACTGATTAGAAATAATATCACCTCATTGGTGAGGGAGGATATAATGGGGGGAAAGCATCCAGTGGCGATCTTATGGGTGGAATTGAGGAACAGAAAAGGATCTAAAACTGTAATAGGTGTTGTGTATAGACCCCCTGGTAGCAGTTCTGAGGTGTTAGATTATATAAATGCACAAATTAGACAACTGTGTAACAAAGGCAGAGTAGTATTAATGGGGGATTTTAATTTACACATAGACTGGGAGAGGCAGACTAGCACCTGTCAGAAAGGTAGTGAATTTCTGGAATGTGTCCTACAGCAGTATATCCTAGATGTAACAAGGGGACAGGCAATATTAGATTTAGTTATGAGTAATGAGCCAAACTTAATCAGTAGCCTAACTGTGCATGAACATTTATCAAATAGTGATCACAATATGATCGAATTCAAGGTAGTGTTTGAAAGTGAAAAGCACGAATCAGCTACTAGAATTTTAGACTTGGGTAAGGCTGACTTTACCGGGATGAGACAGAGACTGTCCACGGTAAACTGGGTAGATCTGTTAATGGGTCAAACGACTGAAGAACAGTGGAGAATATTTAAAGAAACATTTAACGAAATACAGAAAGAGTATCTACCCCTGAGAGGAAAAAGCTCCACTTCACAGAAAAAACAGCCATGGACAACTAAAGAAATTAGGAATAGCATAAAACAAAAAGAAATGGCTTACAAAAATGCAAAACGCAGCACAGATCTGGCCGAATGGGATCGACACAAAGACCAGCAAAGGGTCACAAAGCAGCTTATAAGAGCCACTAAAAGAGATTATGAAAGGAAACTTGCAAGGGACATCAAAATCAATAAGAAGAAATGTTATAGTTACATAAAGAGAAAACAGGTGGTCAAGAGCAATGTAGGCCCACTAAAAGCTGAAACTGTAGATATTGTCATTGATAATGGGGAAATGGAAGGCATGTTGAACAATTACTTTGCCTCAGTATTTACAGTTGAAAAGGAGGATAACTTGCCAGTAGTCCCGAAAAAATTAATAGCTGATAGGGGACAGGGACTTAATACAATTAACTTAAGAAATCATCAGTAACAAGGAAATTAATGGAACTAAAGACTGACAAATCCCCAGGACCTGACGGTTTCCATCCGAGGATGTTAAAGTAGGCAAGCACATTGTGGATGCTCTAACTATAGTCTTTCAGAGTTCCCTAGATTCAGGAGTGGTCCCCCTGGATTGGAAAGTTGCACGTGTAACTCCACTTTTTAAGAAGGGTGAAAGGGGGAACCAAGGAAATTACAGACCAGTTAGCCTGACATCTGTGGTGGGCAAGTTTGATTAGTTTGATTAGAGATACAGCACTGAAACAGGCCCTTCGGCCCACCGAGTCTGTGCCGAACATCAACCTCCCATTTATACTAATCCTACACTAATCCCATATTCCTACCAAACATCCCCACCTGTTCCTATATTTCCCTACCACCTACCTATACTAGTGACAATTTATAATGGCCAATTTACCTACCAACCTGCAAGTCTTTTGGCTTGCTGGAGTCTATAATCAAGGATAGGGTGACTGAACACCTAGAAAAATTTCAGTTAATCAGGGACAGCCAGCATGGATTCATGACGGGAAGGTCATGCCTGACAAATCTCATTGAATTTTTTGAAGAGGTGACTAAGGTAATGGACAGGGGAATGTCTATGGATGTTATTTATATGGACTTCCAGAAGGCATTTGATAAAGTCCCACATAAGAGACTGTTAACTAAAGTAGAAGCCCATGGAGTTGAGGGCAAATTATTGACATGGTTAGAAAGTTGGTTGAGTGGTAGGCGACAGAGAGTGGGGATAATGGGTAAGTACTCCGATTGGCAGGATCTGTGCTGGGGCCTCAATTATTCACATTATTCATTAACGACTTGGATGATGGCATAGTAAGTCATCTATCCAAATTTGCTGATGATACAAATTTAGGCGGCATTGTACAGTCCAGATGATAGCATTAAATTGCAAAGAGATATTGACAGACTAGGTGAGTGGGCAAAACTGGATGGATTTCAATGCGGGAAAGTGTGAGGTTATCCATTTTGGACCAAAAAAGGATAGAGCAGGGTACTTTCTAAATAGGAAGAGGTTAAGTACAGTGGATGTCCAAAGAGACTTGAGGGTTCAGGTGCATAAATCTTTAAAATGCCACGAGCAAGTGCAGAAAATAATCAAAAAGGCCAATGGAATGCTAGTCTTTATATCCAGAGGATTGGAGTATAAAGACACAGAGGTTATGCTGCAGCTGTACAAAACCCTGGTTAGACTCCACTTGGACTACTGTGAGCAGTTCTGGGCACCACACCTTAGGAAGGATATATTGGCCTTGGAGGGAGTGCAACGTAGGTTTACAAGAATGATACCTGGACTACAGGGGTTAAGTTACGAGGAGAGATTACACAAATTAGGCCTGCTTTCGCTAGAATTTAGAAGGCTAAGGGTTGATCTGATTGAAGTCTTCAAGATATTAACAGGAAAAGACAGGCTAGATAAAGATAAACTATTTCCACTGGTTGGAGATTCTAAAACTAGGGGGCATAGTCTAAAAATTAGGACCAGACCGTTCAGGAGAAATGTTAGGAAGCACTTCTTCACGCAAAGGGTGATAGAGGTTTGGAACTCGCTCCCACAAACAGCAGTTGAAGCTAGAACAGTTGTTAATTTTAAATCTGAGAAAGATAGATTTTTGTAAGCAAAGATATAAAGGGATATGGGCCAAAGGCTGGTATATGGAGTTAGGCCGCAGATCAGCCATGATCTCATTGAATGGCGGGACAGGCTCGAGGGGCTGAATGGCCTACTCCTGTTCCTATCTTCCTATGTTCCTATAACACAGCAAAAATAATTGTTTTTTCAAAAAAATACTACCTTCATTTTCTAAGGGCTGGATGTGTAAAAAAAAATGCTAGTCTCAGTTACGGTGCCATGAAACCAACATCGATTGTCATATAAACCATCTGGTTCAGTAATATCATTTAGGGAAGGAAATCTGCTGTCCTTATCTGACATGTGATTCCAGACCTAATGCAACATGGTTGACTCTTAACTGCCCTCTGAAATGGCCTAGCAAGCCTCTCAGTTGTACCAACCTGCTACAGAAAAGTCCAATAAGAATAAAAGAGGAAAAAAATGGTAAAGGAAACTTTCTATTTATGGAACTCAGTTAACTTAGAATATCATGCATTCTGTAGTGCGATTCAGAGTTAGGATTTTAGGTGTGAATCTTCTTTTGTATTACTTTTGAGAGTTATGTTTATCCAACCAGTCGGATATTGAACCATGTAGAAATTGTTTTAATATGCTTTGCATTCAGTAATAAATTTCACAACTTCAGTTCTGCGCAATTCCTGCCATGCATATTATTATTAGAATGCAACTTAATTTTATTAGCCTATTTATTAGAAATGACATGAATTATTTAGTCAGGTTAAAATAACATTAGCAGTCAGTTAGTAAAAGTAATGAATTTAAAAAGAATTTATTTGTGGTCCAATACACCAAGCTCACATGTCTTGTACAGTAGTAACTGCGTAAAGGAAAATTGCTCTAACAGTGACAATATTGGTGCACAGAAATTACTGCCCAGTGACTGGAAGGTTTTGAGTGTTAATCACTGTCACTCTGGTCATCCACCATGGTCAGTGCAGATTAGTTCTTAGTGTAACTGGGGCTTCAGGTTATAAATACTTACGGGCCAAATTTAACTAAGTGCCTTGTTTTTGGTCATGTGAGTTAGAATCTCACCCATTGCTCCAGGAATGAAGCCCAGTGTATTTTAATGTCCAATATGCATTTAGTCCTGTTGGCCAACTTCCCACCTATTCTGGGCAGGAAGAGATGGAAAATCACATGGTTTTACAAGACCAAGTTGGGGTTGGCTGCCCGGGCTGTCCCTAAGGGGTCTCGCAATTGGGAAATGGGGCTGTGGATTGACTCCATAAGGAAAGTAACAAAATAATATTAAGATATTATGTTTTGGGGCCTCTTCTAGCCCTCATTCCCTTCCCCACTATGTTGACCTGACTGCAAACTCACTGCGGCTTGCTGCCCAGGCTGCTGCACCTGATGACGTCACTGAAACCTGACGTGTATGTAAATACGGACTCCACCAGCTTTGGGCAGGCATTCTTACCACCTGCTTAGGTGAGCAGGTTAAAATCACAAACCATCGGCTCCCATCAGCTCCTGGCTGAGTAAGTAACATAGTCGCTTGTAATTACTCTCCTATTGGATTTCACTGGGCAGATAGGGTTAAAATCACCCCAGAGCAACTGATTTCAGATGTTACAATACTATAGTATTTTGTATTTAAATTGGGATCAGTATTTCCTTCTTGTGCATGGCAAAGCTAATTTTAATCTCATAGGCAACCCAGGGCAAATCACTCCAGAATTTTTCTTGACTCGAGATTGGCGGCGAGCTTATAAAATCCAGCTCACAAGGTAGGACTGGGTCAATTCACTTAAGAAAACATAGAGAGTGAATTTTGTCATTGGAACTTCAGCTGGAGTGCGGAGTCGATCAAAAATGAAGGCGAGAGGCTCATTATAAGTGGCCTGCACTTCAGCCAATCAGGGAGGACCTAGGTATTTGTAGAGAGAAAAAAAAATGATCACCAAAGCCTAAAAAGACAATGGGCTGAATTTTACTAACTTGGCGGCGACCTTCAAAGATGGAGGGGCGCACACGTGGGATTTGCATTGCGGAGCCGCTGCAATATTTACATGGCTGGGGCGGAGCGCTCACCTCCCCCCCCCCACGATGACAGGGGAGGGGGCAGGCGCTCCGTCCCCAGCAACAGCATCCGGCGCCACTGCGCAGGTGCCAGAGCCATTTTTAAAGGGTTTCAAGCCCTTCCAATTCATTAGAAATTTTTAAGTTATAGGCAGTGTAAATTAAAAATGAAAAACTTAATAGAAGTTTCAGTACCCTTTCCCACCCCCAATGACAAAGCAAATTATTACTAGCCCACCCCCCAAAAAATCTTACCTTGTGGTCCTAACCTCCCACAAACAAAGTTTATAAACTTTGAACCTTACCCCTTCCCACCACCCCCTAGACCAATCAAAAAGGTTTCACCCCATCCCCCGCCCTAATAATTTACCTCGTTCCCCCCCCCCCTCCCCACCAGTGTCCCACATCGGATCTCTGGTCGGAGATCTAAAGGCACAGGAGTCCCAGCAACCAACCAGAATATGGCAGCAGGACGGCCAATGGCAGCAGGTAGGTCATTAATTTAAATATTTAAATCCTGCTCCCGTCGCCGAGCAGTGGGGGGGCCGCCACGAGGCCTCGCTGCCTCCGGTGATATGGGGCGGGTCCTTCCCCGGCATCGAGGCCCATGGCGGACCTCTCCCGGAGACATTTACTGCGCCGCCCCCCGCCCTCCCGCCACGACCCCTGAAGTCCGGGAGCTGGTAAAATTCACCCCAATTTAAGTTCTACAAATAGAGCCAAGTTTCCCAATACAGAAGTAGTCTTCTCCAAGGAAATTTTCCTAGGGTTTTACAACACTGTATAACAGAATCTTAGATCACAAAAAGAGGCCATTACTTGTGTTTCTTTCCTTATGCTAGTTCTTTGAAAGATCAATCCAATCTGTCCCACTCGTTTACACACAGCTCTGCAAATTTCCTTACTTTCAAATATATATCCCATTTTCTTTTGAAAGTTACCATTGGATTTTCTTCCACCAGATAGTGTATTTTAGAGCATAACAACTTGTTGCGTAAAGAAAATTCTCCTTATCTTAAATTTGTGCCCTTTGGTTACCAACCCATCTGCCACGAGAAACAGTTTCTACTCATTTACTCAAACGAAACACTTTATAATTTTGAGCACTTCTATTAAATCTTCCCTTAATATTCTCTGCCCTAAAGAGAATGCCAGCTTCTCTAGTCACTCCACATAACGGAAATCCCTCAACACATGTACCATTCTAGTAAATCTCCTCTGCATGCTGTTACAACCATCTGGTTCATGGTTTGTATTAATTTTCCAGAGGTAACTTTTAATTTGGTAATTGATTTTTTTTGTAACACAAGACAAATGAAAATACCTGGTTTGAGAAGCTGGGAAACAAGACAAAGGACAGCAGGACAAGGCAGACCGCTTGACTGTCACCCCATCCACAAACATTCACTCCCTCCACCACTGACGCACAGCGGCACAGTATGTACCATCACAAGATGCACTGCAGCAACTCACCAAGGCTCCGTAGATAGCACCTTCCAAACCCACGATCTCTACCACCAAGAAGGACAAGGGCAGCAGATTCTTGGGAACGCCACCACCTGCAAGTTCTCCTCCGAGCCACACACCGTCTTGGAAATATATTGCCATTCCTTCACTGTTGCTGGGTCAAAAGCCTGGAACTCCCTTCTTAGTAACACTGGGTGTACCTACCCCACATGGTCTGCAGCGGTTCAAGAAGGCGGCTCACCACCACCTACTCAAGGACAATTAGGGATGGGCAATAAATGCTGGCCTAGCCAGCAATGCCCACATCCCATGAATGAAAAAAAAACCTGGGTTGGCTACAAGTCAAAGGGTGGTCCATGTTTATTTATTAAGGTCATAATAGGAGGTGTGAAGACCCTAAGCAATGGGATCCTCTCTGAACTTCTTGATGGAGACAATGTGTCTGCAGCTGCTTTGATCAGGGGTTTAAATTATTCATATTATTTCCCAGAATGAAGAGAAGATTTGGATATTGTCGGTAATTAGTTTAAATTGCTCTGGGACAACGCACGTGTGTGTACCACAGTGCTATGGAGATAGATGCTGCTATGGAGATGCCTTTTGGGCCTGTTTTTATTTTTTTTGGGGTGCTTGCTGACACAGACAAGCAGTTGGCTTTTGGTTTCTGAAAGTGTGATGCCCAGAATTGAACACAATATTCTAGTTAATTCTTCCGTCATCCATGTTTCTTTAACTAGTACATTTTCAGGTATGTGAAGAATTCTGAATATTTTGGATGAGATGGTTGGTTTTTGTTGTTTCCTGTTTTCTAATTGGTACTGATTTGCGTAAACTTTCTTTTGCTTTGTTTACATTTAATCAATTAAAGATTTGATTGGTAAGTGACATCTGACACTGAAGCTTTCAGTACGAAACTCCGTTCTGCTATTTGTGGGGCATATTTAAAAATTGATTTATCTTATTTGAGATACAGGAGAGGATTTAAGCAATGATCTGATGAATTGCACTATTTCAGGAAATTAGCATCTTACACTGTTTAAAATTCAGAACAAATAAAGCTGTAAAGGTAAACAAATATTTCGGAAATGATATGTAGAATATGAATATTTTTCTCATTCTTATATTTTTTTGATTATAAATAAAGGATAAAGGATGAAGAAGGATATCTGAATCAAGTGAGATATCATCATGTCATTCGATGAAATTTCAATAAATGTGAAAATATAACTCATATTCTATGGCTAGGAAAAAGTTGACAAAGATGCAGATGTTTCCTTGAGTCAGGAAATCCTCTCAGCTCAGTGACATACAGGGCTAAATTTTATTAGCGTGCCGCACTTCACGGCAGTGTCTTTATGCAACTCCCTGCAAAACCATATATGAGCTAATGTTTCTCTTTGTTGGGTAAGCCCTTACAAGAATTTTTTTAAACATATTTCACTACTATAGTTAACATTTGATACAGCTTATATATCACAGCCAACATTTAAATGTTTATTCTTTTTATTATTTTATGTAGGTTTTATATAGACACATTGTACAGCGAGCTCGCCACTGGTATCAGACCCAACGGCCGTCCATGTCTCCGCTTTAAAGACGTCTGCAAACGCGACATGAAGTCCTGTGACATTGATCACAAGTCATGGGAGTCAGTTGCCAGCGTTCGCCAGAGCTGGCGGGCAGCCATAAAGGCGGGGCTAAAGTGTGGCGAGTCGAAGAGACTTAGCAGTTGGCAGGAAAAAAGACAGAGGCGCAAGGAGAGAGCCAACTGTGTAACAGCCCCGACAAACAAATTTTTCTGCAGCACCTGTGGAAGAGCCTGTCACTCTAGAATTGGCCTTTATAGCCACTCCAGGCGCTGCTCCACACACCACTGACCACCTCCAGGCGCTTACCCATTGTCTCTCGAGATAAGGAGGCCAAAGAAGATATAGGTAAACACTGCCATTAAAATACTGGACAATGGAATTACATTAAACACAGTAGGGATGAGTGTGGTCATCATTCTGTGTATGCTATTTCCACCAACATTCTGCTGAAGTTATAGAAGGAGGTCAGGGAACCACCTTCCAGGGAAATTCTACCCCTTAATATTCTGAGAAGTTGTTGGGACAAATATGGAAGTTTCCTCCTTCTTTCATTTTTTCAAAAAGTTGATGTTCATATTGAGACTGATCTCCCTTGCTGAAATTGCAAATGGAATCCGGGAGTCAGACTGTCTGAAGAAAGGTTTAATGATCTGGTTATCAGTCTAAGTAAAAGGACTTTATTCAACTTATAAGTGCACATTAAATTGTATGCCAACAGACATTAAAATAAAAGCAAAATATTGCAGATGCTGGAAATCTGAAATAAAAACAAGAAATGCTGGAAATACTCAGCAGGTCTGGCAGCATCTGTGGAGAGAGAAGCAGAGTTAACGTTTCAGGTCAGTGACCCTTCATCAGAACTGACAAATGTTAGAAATGTAATAGGTTTTAAGCAAGTAAAGCAGGGATGGGGCAAGAGATAACAAAAGGGAAGGTGTTGATAGGACAGGGTCACAGAGAATAACCGACCAGAAGGTCATGGAGCAAAAGCAAATGGAGTGTTAATGGTGTACTAAAAGACAAAGCCTTCGTGCAGAGAGGGTGTTAATTGACAGAAAAATTAACAGCCCTGGCCCAAAGCACAAACATGAAAAAAAACAGCGACTAAAATGAATAATGTCAATTAACACCCTCTCTGCATAATGCTTTGTCTTTCAACACACCATTAACATACCATTTGCCTTTGCTCCATGACCTTCTGGTCAGTTATTCTCTGTGGCACTCTGTCCTAGCAACACCTTCCCTTTTGCTATCTCTTGTCCACCCCCGCTTTATTTGCTTAAAACCTATTACATTTCTAACATTTGTCAGTTCTGATGAAGGGTCACTGACCTGAAACGTTAACTCTGCTTCTCTCTCCACAGATGCTGCCAGACCTGCGGAGTATTTCCAGCATTTCTTGTTTTTATGCCAACAGACATTGGTAGGTCCTTGAAACACAGACAACATGTCAATATTTGCTTACTATATTCCACAAATATAGTTACTACATATAATCCTTGATCATGAGGGATTTACAACACTCATTTCAGAGGACCTTAGATTGTTTAAAGACTGCAGGATTCTCATGTGGCTTCTGATTGTAGTACACAAGTGATGAACTGAAAATCACATAATTCTCTTACTCCTTCACACCGTGAATGTCCAGGAAAGAGACAAACTCCAACTATTCCTTCCAACAGTTCTGTTGCTTGTCAGTGTCCTGGTGAACCAATTCCAGTTTCATTGTTTTACTTCAGTATTATGCCGTTTAGTATCTTTCATGTGTCTTTTTACTTCATCTGTAAATAATTCTCACAAAACAGTTTTAGCCTGTGCACATTGGATTGGCATCCCATGTATTCTCAAGTAAATGATTTACCACAAATTGGGGTTAATTATTAAAGATGGACACACTGGACTGAATCTTCAGCCCGGAGTTGGGGAACAGGAGCCGGGTTTGTTTCTGGGTCAGAAACCTGCCTCCGGAGGGGTGAAACTGAGTAAAGTTAAGATTTTCAAGTGGCTGAGCCCTTAATAGGCATGGAAAGGGGTTTCCTGTTCAATTAAGGGTAGCGGGCCAGATCTTGAAGCTGGAGGATCAATCAGAGGCCTTGTAGCATGAGACATGCAGCAGGCTGCAGTTAAGGGTAAGTAACTGGGCCGTTGTGGGGCGGGGGGGGGACCTCAACAAGAAGGTGACCTCTTGGCCACTTTTTCAAAACTTTGATAATGAAACAGAAAAAAGCAGCCAGGCCACCACCATGGGGAGTGGGGAGGGGGGGCGGTTGCCCTTTTACAGGAAGGCCTTTGGCTGTAACCAAGCAGGGATGGCCTGTAGGCCTGCCAGGAGGTTGGCACCCCAGCTTGCCACTGGGTGCCTGCCTCTAGGCAGTTGATCTGCCCCCCGTTGTGTCAGGAAACTGGAGGCCGAATGGAAAATCCTAAACTTACCTTTAACAAGGCTCTTAATGAGTCAAATTGCCTGCCAACTTCATGGGGGCAGGAGGCCATCCCAGGCCCTGAATTAATTTCTCCCAAAATGGCTGACGCCAAAAATGACGTCCTGTAATTAACACGCCAGCCAGCACCAGTATTTTCAGGGCCTGCCCCGCCACTGTCCCCACCTTCGAACTTCAGGGGCAGTGGGGGGAGGGGGGCCTGAAAATTCAGACCACCATTCCATTAAAGGTGAAAGATATTACATTACCAGACCAGGGTATACAGGCTAAAACTATTTGGTTGGATTTATTTACAATTTGTATATGAAAATTGACATTTAACAGGGAACACAGAAGCAAGTGTTAAAAAAGTCCTGACTGTAACAATGCTCATTCAGGATGATAAAGTGCTTCCCAGTATCACCTTTCCTTTCCTTTGTATTATAGACTGATTTACCTTCTTGCACTCCATCGCCATTGGATACCAAAGACTTGCTTGGCAAGGACTAAAAGCCTGTCAGAGTCAGGAGAACTTCAGCAGCAGAAGAATGCTTTGATCAACATTGTGTCTTAAACCAAGAAGCGTAAACTCGACACCTATAGGCGCAAAATTGGGCTCGCTAGCACCTGTTGTTTGGGTGCTATGTGTACCACTTGGGGACCATAATGGCGTCCAATGGACACATGCACATTTCTGCTGTGAATCACTCCGTGCGCCATATAAGTGAAGATGTTAGTGTGGTGCAGCTAATGCCTGATGAAAGTACACAGAACAGACAGATCATGAAATCAATCAGCATGAAATGCTGATTTGATACCAGTGTTGTCATTTTGGAGCTCAGCACACTAGCCAATGCCCCCTCTTAACCTCATATGACCGAGTATGTGTTAAGCAGCAGGTAGGAAACCCCATCAGTGCTATTTAGAGGAATCGTCAACTACTTACAGGATAGTTGCTGGTTGATTTCTTCTGGATATTGCTACGATTCTACAAGTGTTTGGTACTTTCCATAGTTGTTGAAAGGTCACAGACCTGAGACATTAACTCTGTTTCTCTCTCCGCAGATGCTGCCAGACCGTCTGAGTATTTCCATCATTTTCTGGTTTTAAGCTGGCATGTGGTTCTGTATAGTTCTTTTAAAGTGATTTTTAGTTATTTAGAATTGGGTTACTCACAGGTAGTGGACCTGTGGGTAAATTCTGATGTAAAATGCTTATTTTTTTAATTAAACCTATTTTCAGCTATATTAATAAAGTTGCAGCAGATTACCAAATATATCAAGGAATATTTTTAAAGTAAGACCTTTTTCACAATAGTTACATTCCAAAACACTGCCTGATTGCACTGGTCATGACAGATTTTACAATTCGCGATATGCAAATACATACTAGAGCAATTTGTGCCTGGATCACGATTGCACTGAAAGCAAAAACTGTACCCCTGCCCATATTTACCAGTATATAAACACTACTTTACTCTCGAGGTTTTAGAACATTTCTGTTCAATACTTAGGAGTTTATTAATCTCCTTTAAAAAGAAAGCTTAAACTTCATATACAGCAGCAATGAAGCTGCAAAGGTCTTGCATTTCAGAATAGAAAAAAATATGACAATCTTAATATGCCAATGCAACCATTTAGCCATAACTATGGATTTAATGCATAAATTTCCACTTCACACGCTGCTTGATAGTTAACCCACCTGCTGATTTCCACTCAGCAAACAGTGTGTTCCTCTATATTTATGTGTCTGGACAGTATACCTCAGCATGAGCTCTTCATGATTTTACATTCAGTTGACAAACGTCAAAATAGTGCCCATCCTTACAATCAAAGATCGGGATATTTGTGATGCTTAAATATATTTGTATTTGAAGGTCAAGTGTAAATCCAAGCATTTTCTAAAAGCATTTAAATTACCTGTAAGAAATTTTTGTCATCTTTTATTGCTTGACCCAGTTTTGAATAGTTACACCATTGGTTTGACAAAACAGTCTGAAAAACTCTTGACAATAATTTGACTTCAAGGTCATGTTTCAAACTATGCTGTAGACATAGTTATGCGAATTTCAAAGATATAAAAAGGATTTATAATTCTGCCTCTTTTCATATTTGCTTTTAAAAATGCTCTTGCTTTTATCAAATCAACAGGCTTTCAAAACCCAAGCATGCTGCTGCTGAACTATTGCCTTCTCCTTATCCTTTTCAACAGTGCCAGCATCTTCCCCTTTGGACCTTGATCAATCACCTCCATTTCATAGAATCTTACGGCACAGTAGAAGTCCTTTCAGCTCATTGTGTCTGTGTTGGTTCTTTGAAAGAGCTATCCAATTAGTTCCACTGCCCTGCTCTTTTTCCATACCCTGCATTTTTTTCCTTTCTAGTATACATCCAATATCCTTCTGAAAGTTACTATTGAATCTGTTTCCACAACTCTTTCAGACAATGCATTGCAGATCAAAACAACTCACTGCACAAAAAAGATGTTTCCTCATCTACCTTTTTTGGCAATTACTTTAAATCTGCGTCCTTTGGTTTCTAACCTTACTGCAGTAGAAACAGATTCTTCCCATTTACCCTTTCAAAACCCTTCATCATTTTAACACCTCTGTTAAATCTCCTCTTAACCTTTCCTGCTGTAAGGAGAAGAATCACAGCTTCTCTAGTTCCTCCACACAACTGAAGTCCCTCATCCCTGGTACCATTCTAGTAAATCTCCTCTGCACCCTCTCCAAGGCCTTGACATACAGTGGTTCCCAGAATTAGACAAAATACTCCAGCTTAGGCCTAACCGGTGATATATAAAATTTAGCCTTCATTTTGCACTCTCTGCCTCTGTTTATAAAGCCCAGGATCCCATATGTTTCTTCTCAATTTTCTCAATTAAAATAAATTGAAGATTTCAGTAACATTCTCCAACAGACATTCAGAAAGAAAAACCTTTAACTTATTCCTACTGTAAACTGCATCAAAATATTGAGCACTAAAGAGTGGCGCAGTGGTTAGCACCGCAGCCTCACAGCTCCAGTGACTCGGGTTCGGTACTGCTTGTGCGGAGTTTGCAAGTTCTCCCTGTGACCATGTGGATTTCCGCCGGCTGCTCCGGTTTCCTCCCACAGCCAAAGACTTACAGGTCGATAGGTAAATTGGCCATTGTAAATTGCCCCTAATGTAAGTAGGTGGTAGGAGAATGGTGGGGATGTGGTAGGGAATATAGAATTAGTATAAATGGGTGGTTGTTGATCAGCACAGACCCGGTGGGCCGAAGGGCCTGTTTCAGTGCTGTATCTCTCTATGACTCTAAATAGTCACAGGAAAATTGAAAGGACAATACAAATATACTAGCAACCATTTCTATGGCTGCAAATGGTATTGACAACACAAGGGTGGCATTTTACCGCAAAGGGGGTGTCCCAAGCCCGCACTTGCTGGCAGCGAGACTGGCGGCACAATCTTCCCTGAGGTGGGCATCCTAATTGGCCACCACCACGTTCACTGTCCGATTAAGGATGGCGGATCTGCTCTCAATGCTGCCAGCCCAATTAGAGGGCCGGCAGCTTTCGAGCCTCAGCACTGCTGAGCACTGCTGAGGCCGGTTGGGCCCATGAGGGCACCTCAACATGGAGGCACCCTTACAGGCATGGATCTAAAATAAAAATAATGAGGGGCAAAGCCATTAGGCCCATAGGAGCAGAGGGGAAACCCCTCCAGGTGAATCATTTGGGCTATGGGAAAGGCCTTTCCTTCCCATGGCCCTTTCTTCAGGGTAAGGAGCCTCCAGCTTTGATGGTTCCCCCCCACCACCCCAACATGCCCCCCTCTCCCCACCCCGGCCTGCTACAAGAATGCTGCCTCTGTTGAACTGGCGGCCTTCACATGCAGCGGTGGGGGGGTTGGTGCTGCTGTGCCATCAGCAAAATGTCGGTGAGGCCTCAAAATCGTCCCTTAATTGGCTGCCTACCTCTGTGGTGCGGACAGCTGATCCTACCTTCATCCCGCCCTAGGACAGTTTCCCGGTGGCGGGAATATGTTGAGGAGCCATCCCAATGCTGTTCCCCCCTATTTTCCTGGCCCTCCCCCACCCTGCCTCCGAGCCTGCCATGATGGAGCCGGGAAAATTCAGCCCCAAGAGTTTAACCTTCAATATGAAAATTGCTTTCTCATGTTCTATATCTTCACTGTGAAAAATAATGGACACAAAAGAATTTGGATTTCTTAAAAAGTTTGCATGTTGCATTTTTGTCAGACAGTTTCTAAAGCTGGTCATTATTTTACTCCAATTACTGAAATATCAGCCATGGCTTAGTCCGAATGCTCTTGCATCTTATACAGAAGATTGTGGGTTCATGGCCCACTGGAGCACAGAATCTAGACTGACATTCCAGCGCAGGACTGAGGGAGTTTTGCACTATTGGAGTTGTTAAGCTAAGGCCCTATCAGGTGGATGTATGAGATCCCATGTTATATTTTGAAGTGAAGGGGAGTTCTCTCTAGTGTCTTGGTCAATATTTATCCCTCAAGCACTAGAAATATTATCTGGTCATTATCTCATTTCTATTTATGGGACCTTGCTGTGCACAAATTAGCTGCACCTACATTACAATGGTGACTATAATAAATCAAAGTAATTCCTGACAACGCAGCCGGCCACTGATGTCATCAGACTGCGCCAATGTGCGCACATGCGCAGAAGGGCTCCTGCTCTCTGCACATGCGCTGCGTTCCGACTTGCAGAGACTGGTTAGCGCATGCGCCGATGACGTCATCGCGTGACGTGTGCATCTTGGGGCGCCACGCCTGGTCGGCTTCTGTGCATGTGCTTTACGCGTACAGCAATGCAACGCCAACGGGTATACACGCATGCATCAAGCTCTGCTCCCCCTCACCCCCCGCTGCTCTCTCCGGCCGCTCCCCCCCCTCCCCCCACTCGCTGCTCTCTCCGGCGCTCCGCTCTTTCGGCCACATCCCCTCCCCCCACTCGCGACTCTCTCCGGCATTCCACTCTTTCGGCCCCTCCACTCCTCCCCCCCCCCACGCTACCCTCGCTGCTCTCTCCGGCCGCTCCGCTCTTTCCAGCCGCTCCACTCCCTCCCGTCCCCGGCCCACTCGCTCGCCCCCTCCCCGGCCCGCTCTGCTGCCCCCACCCCCCATCCCCAACCCCATCACGCTCAGCTCCCCCCACCCCCGGCCCAGTCCCACACCACCCACCCCGCCCCCGGCCGGCTCCACTCCCCCCCTCCGTCCCTGGCCCGCTCCCATGCCCCGTCCCTGGCCCACTCCCCCCTGTCCCTGCCCGCTCGCTCGCTCTCTCCCTCCCGCCATTGTGTGCTGCCATGTGTTTAGGTTAGGTTGCCTTGGTGTGATTATTTGAGCAGCGCCATCTTCAGTCCTGGCCACTGCCTGAAGTCACTGACTGTGACTTTTTAGTGGCACATTCTGCATTTGCGCATGTGCCACTGCAGCGTCACCTAGTGGTAGCGTTGTCAGCAAACGCAGCCATAATAAATACAAGTTTTTCTTTCTTTTATTTGAAAATTATTACATCATAGAATGTTCCTAAAATTTGCTAAAGTGGGTAAACTCTGCGACAACTTTCTAAAATAAAAAATAGTATTTTGATTTTCCTTTTCTCGATTCTCTCCCATTCTCCTTTCTGGTAGGTGCTGATTCATTCTAGAGTATGATTCCAAGGGAATAGGTATTTTTCATGTGTAAACCTGTGGACAATACTTCAGCAGACTTCTCATCCTTAGGGCATCACAGACACTCCTTACCCTTTTCTCACCTAATATTCACATGCATGCATTTTCCAGCAGTGGTCATTGGGTAACAATCTGAAGATAGAAACTTTCCTGATATTTTTCACTCTTCCCGAGCCCAGAATCATAGGCTGGGATTTTACCCTTGGCGGCCGGGAGCCGTCCACCGACTGAAAAGTCAGTGGCAAACCCACTTCCCCATGGCCTGGGGAT
The DNA here is from genome assembly GCF_036365525.1 of Heterodontus francisci. Taxonomy (NCBI): domain Eukaryota; kingdom Metazoa; phylum Chordata; class Chondrichthyes; order Heterodontiformes; family Heterodontidae; genus Heterodontus; species Heterodontus francisci. The sequence goes on from NC_090390.1 coordinate 45,555,865, forward strand.
CCGACCTGCATTTTGTGGTTCCCGGCCTTTAATTGTTCTGAGGTGGGTCTTCCACACGCTTGAGGCAGGAAGTCCCACCTAATAGAGCTGCCGGCCAATTAGCGGTCAGGCCCCGACGAGGCAAGGATGATCAATTGGGGGGCGTGTTGGGTGTTGGGGGTTCTTGGGCAGCTTTTGTCAGGCGGCTTCTCTCGGGCCTGGCCGCCTGACCAGCCATGGGTAAAATCCCCGTGGCGGCAGGTGGAGGCTCTTCAGTGACCGTTAAGTGGCCACTTAAGGGCCTTGATTGGCCTGGGATGGGTGGGCCGTTGTTCGCTGCCGCCGGCCTGCATAAAGTGGCAGCGGAGGCTGGAGCAGGTCGGGAAGGGCCCCACGAGCCTCCTGCTCCATTTTCCGACCCCGGGGGGGCGTAAAATTCCGCCCATAGAAACCAATTTCAGTGCCTTTGCTGCTGGCCTGGTAGAGTGCAGCTACCTCAGCAGAGGCGGAAACCAACTCTTGGATCTCCTAGTCAGTGTGTCTCATTTGCACACTTACTTAACCACTCAGCCTTTGGAGAAACTTGAGAGAACTTCATGCTCATTAATGTTATAGAATATTGAGCAACTCCAAGTTTGGTAGAATGTATCAAGGACTGCTTCATCTCTTTAGAAGTGAGTACTATATGACAGTTGGACATTGAATATTGAAAAATGAACAAGTGACATAAGCACATAAACTGGCCATGCTTTTAAATGGAAAATGTCTTGAGAAGTTAGTTTTCTTGTTGAGTACTTCCAGTGTTCAAGAGTTCATTGACACTGGTGTTTATAGAGTGAAATTTTAAAATCCTTTTCACATAGACTATCCTAATTTCTCTTCTGTTTATACTGAAATTCCCATAAAACAGCATAGTGATCACAAGACATTCTTCACTTTTGCATTGCTGTCTACATAGACATTATTATTAATAAAAATTCATTATACAAAAGGAAAGGCTATGCTAACTCACTCGGATATTTAGAAAAACTTCTGTTTTAAATATATGAGATGAAAAATAAAACAACTGCATCAATTTCTGTATATCAATTGTCAACTTTCTCTGTTACTTTTGCTGGCAGTCACACACTCACTTATTCAATGAGTAAATCAGCAGATCAGGCTAAAGATTACAAAAATAATAAAAGGACAAAACTAAAACTCTGAATCTGAATGCACGTAGCATTCGAAACAAAACAGATGAACTGATAGCGCAAATAGAAATAAATAAGTACGATCTGATAGCCATTACAGAAACATGGCTGCAGGATGACATAGATTGAGACCTGAATATTGAAGGGTGCATGACAATTAGCAAGGACAAGAAGCGAGGAAAAGATGGAGGGGTGGCTTTGTTAATTAATGATGGTATTAGTGTAATAGAGAGGGATGACCTAGGTCCAGGAAACCAGGATGTAGAAGCGGTTTGGTAGAGATGAGAAATGACAAAAGCAAGAAGTCACTTGTGGGAGTGGTGTACAGCATCCCTAATAGTAACCACATGGTAGGACTGGGTATAAAGAAATAAATAATGGGAGCTTGTCAGAAAGGTACAGCGATAATCATGGGAGATTTTAATCTACATATAGACTGGAAAAATCAGATGGGCAAACGTAGCCTAGATGAGCAGTTCACAGAATGTTTTCAGGATAGTTTCTTAGAACAGCACATTTTGGAGCCATCAGAGAGCAGACTATACTAGACCTTGTGTTGGTTAATGAGATAGGATTAATTAAGGACCTCATAGTAAATGTGCCCCTAGGCAGCAGCAATCATAATATGATTGAATTTTACATTCAGTTTGAGGAAGAGAAGAGTGGGTCCATGACTAGTATTTTAAACTTAAATAAAGACAATTATAAGGGCATGGGAGCAGAGCTAGCTAAAGTGAACTAGCAATATGTTAAGAAATAGATCAATAAAGATGTTTATTGACATTTAAGGGAATTTAAGACATTTAAGGGAATATTTCAGAATGCACAGAATAGATACAGTCCAATGAGAAAGAAACATTCCAAAGGGAGTACCTGCCATCCCTGGTTAACTAAAGAAGTTAAAGATAGCATCAAAATTAAAGAAAAAGCATATAATTGTGCAAATGGGTGACAGGTCAGAATGTTGGTCAGAATATAAAAAAGCAACAAAGAATGACTAAAAGATTAATAAGGAGAGAAAAATTAGAGTATGAAACCTAGCTAGAAATATAAAAACAGATAGTAAGAGTTTCTACAGATATTTTAAAAAGTTAACAAAGTGAGCATTGGTCCGACGGAAAGTGAATCTACAGAATTAACAATGGAAAATAAGAAGATGGCAGATGAATTGAACAGGTATTTTGCATCGGTCTTCGCTATAGAGGATACAAGTAACATCCCAGAAATAACTGTAAATCAGGAAATGGAAGGGAGGGAGGAACTCAAGAAAATTCCAATCACCAGGGAAGTAGTACTGAACAAATTGTTGGAGCTGCAGAATGACAAGTCCCTGGGTCCTGATTGACTTCATCCTAGGGTGTTAAAAGAAGTGGCTAGTGAACTTGTTGATGCATGTTTATAATTTTCCAAAATTCCCTAGATTTGGGAAAGGTTCCATTAGATTGGAAAATAGCCAATGTAACTCCTTTATTCAAAAAGGGAGGGAGACAGAAAGCAGGAAATTACAGGCCAGTTAGCTTAACATCTGTCTTAGGGAAAATGTTAGAAGCTATTATTAAAGACATTATAGCAGGGCACTTAGAAAAATTCAAGAAGGGTCACTGACCTGAAATGTTAACTCTGCTTCTTTCTGCACAGATGCTGCCAGGCCTGCTGAGTATTTCCAGCGTTTCTTGTTTTTATTTCTATATTCACTGTTGCCCTTCATAAAGAGTCACAGCATTTGGCTAAAGCACACAGCCCATGTTTCATTATTTTGTTTTGCAGCAAGTTTCAACTGGTAAAGAGACTATGACTCAGGTTTTCCTATTGTAACACTGATGGTAGCCCATTCATAGAATTATAGAATGGTTACAGCACAGAAGGAGGCCATTCAGCTCGTTGTATCTGGGCCCGCTCTCTGCAAGAGTAACTCAGCTAGGCCCATATCCCTGCCTTTTCCCTGTAGCCCTGAAAATGTTTTCTCTTCAGATAATTATCCAATGCCCTTTAGAAAGCCATAATTAAATCTGCCTCCACACCCTCAAGCAGTGCATTCCAGATCGTCAACACTTTCTGCATAAAATGTTTTCCTCCTTTTCTTCTTTTGCCATTCACCTTAAATCAGTGTCCACTGGTTCTCAAACCTTCCACCAATGGGAACAGTTTCTCCCTTTCTCCAGACCCCTCATGATCTTGAACACCTCTATCAAGTCTCCTCTCAACCTTCTGTTCTCTAAGGAATGCAGCTTCTCCATAATATGCTCCTAACTGAAGTTCCTCATCCCTGGAACCATTCTTGTAAAACTTTACTGCATCTTCTCTAATGCCTTCATACCCTTCCTAATGTGTGATGCCTAGAATGGGATGCAATACTCCAGTTGAGGCTGAACCAGTGTTTTATAAAAGTTCACCATAGCGCCCTTGCTTTTGTACTCTATGCCTCCATTTATAAAGCCCAGGATCCTGTATGCTTTCTTAACCACTTTCTCAACCTGCTGTGCCACCTTCAACAATTTATGCATGTCTACCCTCAGGTTCCTCTGTTCCTGCATTCCCTTTAGAATTGTACCCTTTATATTGCATCTCCTTCTTCTTCCTCCCAATATGAATCACTTCACACGTCTCTGCATTAAATTTCATCTGCCACATGTCTGCCCATTCCACCAGCCTGTCCATGTACTCCTGAAGTCTATCTCTATCCTTCGCACAGTTCACACTGCTTCCAAATTTTGTGTCATCTGCAAATTTTGAAATTGTGCCCTGCACATCCAAGTCTAGGTCATTAATATATTTCAAGAAAAGCAGTGGTCCTAACACTGACCCTGGGGAACCCTACTCTCCACCGACCTCCAGTAGAAAAAACACATCAACCACTCCTTGTTCTTTTCCATAACCACCCTCCTGGGAATGGAACACGACTGTACCAGAACCAACTCCTCTTTAAAGGCAGCCTATGGGTCCAATACAGTTTTGCCTGCCAATCTTTTGATTCCAATTTTCCTGGGCTAGATCCATTCCCCATTGAAACTGACCCTTCTACAATTAATTATTTTTACTCTGGATTGCTCCTTGTTCTTTTCCATTGCTAACCTAAACCTACTGACACTTGATCCACTTGACTCACCTCATTCCCTAGAACCAGATCCAGCAGTGCGTCCTTCTTCATTGGACTGGCAACATACTGATCTAGGAAATTCTCCTGAACACACTTCAGAAACTCTTTCTCCTTTCTACCCTTTGCACTTTTACTATCTCAGTCTATATTAGCATAAAGTCCCCCATTATAACTACATTATAATTTTGTACCTCCTTGCATATTTGTTCCTCTATGTCTTTCCCCTAGTTTGTGGCCTATAGAATACACCCAGCAGTGTAATGGTACCTCTAGTGTTTCTTTGCTGTAACCAAGTAGGTTCCGTCCTTGACCCATCTGGAACATCTTCTCACCAATACTGTAATATTCTCCTTAATTAATACTGCCACCCCTCCTCCTTTCTTTCCTTCCATATCTTTCCTGAACACATTGTATCCAGGAATAATTAGTACCCAGTCCTGCTCTTTTTTGAGCCACAACATCATATTCCCACTTGGCTGTCTGCACCTGCAGCTCAACCTTATTTACCACACTGCGTGTGTTCACATAACTGCATAGTAAACCTTATTTAGACTTTATTGCATTGCGTTTTACTCTGACCCCACTTAATGCTTTACTATTCCTCACTCTGTTGCTATCTGTCTCTCACAATTCTTTGTGCACTTTGTTTTTCCTCTCTAATCTTATCTCCTGATTCCCATCCCCTGCCAAGATATTTTAAACCGACCGCAACAGCATTAGCAAACCGTTCCGCAAGGATACTGGTCCCAGCTCGGTTCAAGTACAACCCGTCCAGCCTGTACAGGTCCCAACACCCTCAGAACTGGTCCCAATGTCCAGGAATCTAAAGCCCTCCCTCCTGCACCATTTCTCCAGCCATGCATTCATCTGCTCTATTCTCCTACTTTGAGGCTCATTTTAATGCATTACAATCAAGGATATCATCGGAATGCCACAACCAAGTGCAAGGATTTGCTCATGTCCAGTGCACCAGTCAGAAATGTTGTGAATTATGATCTGGGATAAAGAAGAGCCTACTGCTTTTGTGCAGTCAAGTGTTCCAAATTGTTAACCTGCACTTCCCCCCAGTATACATATATTACTTACATTTTATCAAAGTCTTCTGGTAGTTTTATTCCAGAACTTTATTCAAGGAAACAATTAGCATGAAAAGAAATCTGGCAAATTATAACAGAATCTGAGCTCAATGTTAAGCTTGTAAAATGTTGTCCAATAAAAACATATAAGGCTAGAAGCTACTATTGATAATATTAGTGGATGAACAGTTAGAACATCAATATGATATTCCTTTGGGAAAAACAATTTTTTCAAATGGACAGAAATTACATTGAGGGAGAAATTAAATCGCGGAACAGTGCAACGCAATTTTGCCTGGATTCACTGCGGTAAACAATGCCACAGGCCGCTACCTATATAGCCTACACAGCATTCCTTATTGATATCATTAGAAAACACAGCGTGGGCCCTCAGGTCACACTGATAGCGGCCGACAGCACTGCCTGCCTGGGTGAATCGAGCTAAGTCTGCATAGCACCACTGCATTGTGCATTAATGTTGACAGAGCATTCAATAACTTTTGCTGCCAGTCCTGCTGAGTATTTCACAGAATCACAGAATTGTCACAGCACAGAAGGAGGCCATTTGGCCCATCATGTCTGCACCATCTGTCCAAGTGAGCCACTTAGTGCCATTCCCATGCCATCTCCCTGTATAACACTGCACATTCTTCCTTTTTGCCTCGATTCAGCCTGCCTTCACCACACTCTCTGGCAGTGCATTCCAGATCCTAACCATGCTGCGTGAAAAAGTTTTTCCTCACGTCACCATTCCTTCCCTTGCCAATTACTTTAAATCTGTGCCCTCTCGTTTTTGATCCTTTCACGAGTGGGACCAGTTTTTCCCTATCTACTCTGTCCAGACTCCTCATTTTCAGTTTTTATTCCTGATTTTCAGCATCCGCAGTCTTTTGCTTTTCCTCAGATTTGATCCTGGGAGTATAGAGAGTGCTGCCAATATTCATGTGCAAACCCAGTGTTGGTGGGGGTTTGTTTTGCATGGTAATGGTTTATTAAGCAGCAATTAACTCAATTTGCACAAAATTACTCAGATCTGGCTTCAGTTACATATTATCCTAATGACACTCAAATAAATGCTGTCATTGCCACAGTGGAGGAAACGAACAGAAGTCCTGCTTTGAATGCAGCCACTCAACAGTTTCTGCATGAGTGCGGCAGCAATTATCAGTATACTGGATGTGCTGGAGAAGGAAGAGCAGGACAAGAGGGATAGGTGGGTCCACAATCACAGGAGCTGGGCTAACAGGACTCGTTATTAGCCCAGGCAGCAATTCTACTGCAAGAAAAACACAGTTACCTCAAACTCAGGATGGAATACTATATGGAGACCAAGAGGTTGTGCCTTCTTACCAGACTAGACTTGGAACCAAGGAGCAACATTAGTATTGCACGGTCAGCCATGGTAAAAGTGACGGGAGCATTAAACTTTTATGCCACACAGTTCATAGAAGAACATAGAACATAGAACAGTACAGCACAGTACAGGCCCTTCGACCCACGATGTTGTGCCGAACCTTTAACCTACTCTAAGATCAAACTAACTACCTACCCTTCATTCTACTATCATCTATGTACCTATCCAAGAGTCGCTTAAATGTCCCTAATGTATCTGCTTCTACTACCACCGCTGGCAGCGCATTCCACGCACCCACCACTCTCTGGGTAAAGAACCTACATCTGACATCTCCCCGAAACCTTCCTCCAATCACCTTAAAATTATGCCCCCTGGTGATAGCCCTTTCCACCCTGGGAAAAAGTCTCTGGCTATCCACTCTATCCATGCCTCTCATCATCTTGTACCCGTCGATCAAGTCACCTCTCATCCTTCTTCGCTCCAATGAGAAAAGCCCTAGTTCCCTCAATCTTTCTTCATAAGACATGCCCTCCAGTCCAGGCAGCATCCTGGTAAATCTCCTCTGCACCCTCTCTAAAGCTTCCACATCCTTCCTATAATGAGGCGACCAGAACTGAACACAATATTCCAAGTGTGGTCGAACCAGGGCCTTATAGAGCTGCAGCATAACCTCACGGCTCATAAACTCAATCCCCCTGTTAATGAAAGCCAACACACCATACGCCTTCTTAACAACCCTATCAACTTGGGTGGCAACTTTCAGCGATCTATGGACATGGACCCCAAGAATCCCTCTGTTCCTCCACACTACCAAGAATCCTGTCTTTAAGCCTGTATTCCGCATTCAAATTCGACCTTCCAAAATGAATCACTTCACACTTTTCCAGGTTGAACTCCATCTGCCACTTCTCAGCCCAGCTCTGCATCCTGTCAATGTCCCGTTGTAACCTACAACAGCCTTCCACACCATCCACAACTCCAGCAACCTTCGTGTCATCGGCAAACTTGCTAACCCAGCCTTCCACTTCCTCATCCAAGTCATTTATAAAAATCACAAAGAGCAGAGGTCCCAGAACAGATCCCTGCGGAACACCACTGGTCACCAAGCTCCAGGCTGAATACTTTCCATCTACTACCACCCTCTGTCTTCTATGGGCTAGCCAATTTTGTATCCAGACAGCCAACTTCCCCTGTATCCCATGCCTCCTCACTTTCTGAATGAGCCTACCATGGGGAACCTTATCAAACGCCTTGCTAAAATCCATATACACCACATCCACTGCTCTTCTTTCATCAATGTGTTTTGTCACATCTTCAAAGAATTCAATGAGGCTTGTGAGGCATGACCTGCCCCTCACAAAGCCATGCTGACTGTCTCTAATCAAACCATGCTTTTCCAAATAATCATAAATCCTGTCTCTCAGAATCCTCTCCAATAATTTGCCCACTACCGACGTAAGACTGACTGGTCTCTCATTCCCAGGGTTATCCCTATTCCCTTTCTTGAACAAGGGAACAACATTTGCCACCCTCCAACCATCCGGTACTACTCCAGTGGACAGTGAGGACGCAAAGATCATCGCCAAAGGCGCAGCAATCTCTTCCCTCGCTTCCCGTAATATCCTTGGGTATATCCCGTCTGGCCCCGGGGACTTATCTGGCCTCATATCATTCAAAATTTCCAGCACATCCTCCCTCTTAACCTCAACCTGTTCGAGCATATCAGCCTGTTCCACGCTGTCCTCACAAACGACCAGGTCCCTCTCACTAGTGAATACTGAAGCAAAGTATTCATTTAGGACCTCCCCTACCTCCTCCGACTCTAGGCATAAGTTCCCTCCACTATCCCTGATTGGCCCTACCCTCACTCTGGCCATCCTCTTGTTCCTCACATAAGTGTAGAACGCCTTGGGATTTTCCTTAATCCTACCCGCCAAGACTTTTTCATGTCCCCTTCTAGCTCGCCTAAGTCCATTCTTCAGTTCCTTCCTGGCTACCTTGTAACCCTCTAGAGCCCTGTCTGATCCTTGCTTCCTCAACCTTAAGTAAGCTTCCTTCTTCCTCTTGACTAGCTGTTCCACATCTCTCGTCATCCAAGGTTCCTTCACCCTACCATCCCTTCCTTGCCTCATCGGGACAAACCTATCCAGCAGTCGCAGCAAGTGCTCCCTCCACATTTCTGTCGTGCATTTCCCTGAGAACATCTGTTCCCAGTTTATGCTCCCCAGTTCCTGCCTAATAGCATTGTAATTCCCCCTCCCCCAATTAAATATTTTCCCATCCCGTCTGCTCCTGTTCCTCTCCATGACTATAGTAAAGGTCAGGGAGGTGTGATCACTATTACCGAAATGCTCTCCCACCGAGAGATCTGCCACCTGGCCTGGTTCGTTGCCAAGCACCAAGTCCAACATAGCCTCTCCTCTAGTCGGCCTATCTACATATTGAGTCAGGAAACCTTCCTGGACACACCTGACAAAAACTGCTCCATCCAAACTATTTGCACTAAGGAGGTTCCAATCAATATTAGGGAAGTTGAAGTCACTCATGACAATAACCCTGTTACTTCTGCACCTTTCCAAAATCTGCCTCCCAATCTGTTCCTCCGTGTCTCTGTTGCTATTGGGGGGTCTATAGAAAACTCCCAACAAAGTGACTGCTCCTTTCCTGTTTCTGACTTCCACCCATAATGTAATGACTCAGTAGACAAACCCTCCTCGATGACCTCCCTTTCTGCAGCTGTGATAGTATCCCTGATTAGCAATGCCCCTCCCCCACCTCTTTTACCTCCCTCCCTATTCCTTTTGAAACATCTAACCCCGGAACATCCAACATCCATTCCTGCCCCTGTGATATCCACGTCTCCGTAATGGCCACAACATCGTCGCTCCAAGTACTGATCCATGCTCTAAGTTCATCACCCTTATTTCTGACACTTCTTGCGTTAAAATAGACACACTTCAACCCATCATACTGGCTGCAACTTTGTCGTGTCAATTGTCTAACCTTCCTCGCAGACTCTCTGCACTCGGTATTTGCCTGTTCAACAGCTACCCCATCCACTGATCCGTAGCTCCGGTTCCCATCCCCCTGCCAAACTAGTTTAAACCCTCTTTCAGAAAATGGCAGGAGACCTCACCAGGTTCAGCCAGGTTTCAACACTGCAATGGCCACAGATGCCCTGTTTTGAAATGCCCTTGACTACATTACATTTAGCACTTGGCAGTAGCAGCAGCTGATGAACTAGAGTCTGTGCTGGAAATGTTGGAGGCTCTTTTAAAATGAATGGTATTTCAAGGATATTTCAACTGCAGTAATGTGGCTATGCAAGCACTGGAGCAGCACCTTTTGGCATTCATCAGCTAACAGAAGGAACGCAAACCCAAGGGAAATCCAAATGGATTTGGAGTCACCAGCAAAGAATTCTGCACTTAACTGTAGGTTTTGAAAGACTTTCTGATACATGAAAGGAATTGTGTGTTGCTCAACACTTCTGCATGACAGCAGATTGAATGGCTCCTTTGGTATATGGGTTACCCAGAGAAAATGTAGCTAACAACATCAATACTCTTCACCACTGATCATACAACAAGCCAAATGAGAGGTGATTGAATGGACATCTGGGCTGTGGTGAGAGTTGGCAGAATGGTAGTGTAGTGCTGCATACAGCACAACAAAACCACATGGAGAGGTATACATCAAGTTGTGGTTGAGAATCAGCCATAAGCTATGCCATAGGGGTAATGAAACAGCAATAGTGATGTGTCCAGAAGAAGCAGATGATCTACTATAGGTATCAGTATTAAATTGACGCCATACTATTCCTTCCATTGTTTCAGGCTTCAGCTATATAAAGCCCTGGTTAAACCACACCTGTGAGCAGTTCTGGGCGCACACCTTAGGAAGGATATATTGGCCTTGGAGGGAATGCAGCGTAGATTTACCAGAAAAATAATTGGACTCCATTGGATATTGCACAAACTAGGGTTGTATTCTCTGTAATTTAGAAGGTTAAGGGGTGATTTGATCGAAGTTTTCAAGATATTAAGAGGAACAGATATGGTAAATAAAGAGAAACAATATCTGCTGGTTGGGGAGCTTAGGACTAGGGGGCATAGTCTAAAAATTAGAGCCAGACCTTTTAAGAGTGAAATTAGAAAACATTTCTACACTCAAAGGATGCGAGAAGTTTGAAACGCTCTTCCACAAATGGCAATTGATGCTAGATCAATCGTTAATTTCAAACCTGAAATTGATAAGATTTTTGTTAACCAAAGGTATGAAGGGATATGGGACATATGGGGGGTATATGGAGTTAGGTCAGAGATCAGCCATGATCTCATTGAATGGCAGGTCAGGCTCAAGGGGCTGATTGGCCTACTCCCATTAATTTGTTTTTTTTGCTAACCCTCAAGTTATTTCACAAATAAAAGTGATTGCAAAGCTTCAATTTATATGCTGTGTTTTTATTTAGTAACAGTGATTGTGAAGTGCCTGCTCAACATAATATTTCACTGTTGTGCCCACCATCCTGCACGCCACCGCCACCCCTCCCCCCACCCCCTCATAAATGCACATCACAATCTTTCCCATTTACTATTTTTAAGTGATGGCCTATTGGAAAACATAGGTGTCAATTCACCCTGAGGACCTTCTTTTGATTCTTATAGCCAAATAATTGTACATGCTGTTTGCCTCAACTATCCTGCTTGTGTGCCAGGAATAACTTGTTCTATCCCAGCAGTGGAAGCCTGCATGCTTTATAGGGCTGACCTTGTCACCTGCCTGGAGGTTATATGCTGGCTGGTTCCTTCACAGCCACCTGTCTGTTTACTAAGCTTCTTCATGCATGCTGTTCCTGATGGCTGACTCCTGATGGTGGCCGGTGGTTTCTGTGAGCAGCAACCAGTGCAGTTCCACACCATCTCTAAATCCTTTCTAATAATATATACAATTGTGTTTCCACTGTTGCATTTTGGCCTCAACACCTCAATCATCAGTTGGAGTATTCCTGAGAGATATTTCAATTGTGCTAGCTGTCTGTATTCTGAGTTCTCCCTGCACGTACTACTGATGCTACTTGCTGCACAACAGGAGGCTACAGAGCAGACACCCATAACTCTATGATGCAAAATCTGGCGTTAAAATTCATCAAACTATCCAGCCCACTTTGCATGGTAATCTGCAAAGAATTCACCCACTCTTTCCTATGTAGTATCTCTGTTTCATTATTTTGGCCTCAAGGGGTCAGCAATGAAACAACTCAGTAGGGACCATGGGCATGATAGGCCTCCACTCAGCAGCAGCAGTGTGCTCGATGGTTACCACTCTGCCTTCCACATCATTGATACCTGACTCAACCTGTGCCACCTCCTCTAGATCTCTAATGCCATCTCAAGGGTTTATATCTAAATATGTGCCTTCTTCAAGTTTTGGTAGTGACTCACGTGATGGGTTTCAGCTTCTAAATGAGCAACTTGTTGTTCCAAGGTTTCCATAGAAAGAAGAGATGACATTTGATGAGTGCGTGCACAGTTAGAGGTTGTGGCTGCACAAACTGTTTACATAGTGCAGTGCAGTTACTGCTCACTGCTTCATGCCTGCTGTAACTATTATTCATTGGCATAATTAAAGGACGCGATTATAACGGTACAAACCAACAGGAGCTCAATTGTCTCCTTCAGCTTGTGGATGATGCAGGCCCTTTACAGCCACCCAGCCTGTGACCTTCATTATCATCACTGCGAAACGGTTAATTCACCTACGATGTGACTGCACTGGTCCTGAGGCATTGTTTCTTGTTGAAGGCTGTTTTCTCCTGCAAAGGAAACAACTAGTCTTTTTTTTTAACATTAGTTTCATGGGATGTGGGCGTCACTGGTCAGGCCTGCATTTATTGCCCATCCCTAATTGCCCTTGAGAAAGTGGTGGTGAGCTGCCTTCTTGAACTGCACCAGTCCATGTGGGGTAGGTACACCCACAGTGCTGTTAGGAAGGGAGCTCCAGGATTTTGACCCAGCGACAGTGAAGGAATGGCGATATAGTTCCAAGTCAGGATGGTGTGTGGCTTGGAGGGGAACATGCAGGTGGTGGTGTTTCCACACGTCTGTTGCCCTTGTCCTTCTAGGTGGTAGAGGTTGCGGGTTTGGAAGGTGCTGTCTGTGTAGCCTTGGTGCATTGCTGCAGTGCATCTTGTAGATGGTACACACTGCTGCCACTGTGTGCGGTGGTGAAGGGAGTGAATGTTTGTGGACGGGATGCCAATCAAGTGAGCTGCTTTGACTTGGATGATGTCGAGCTTCTTGAGTGTTGTTGGAGCTGCACCCATCCAGGCAAGTGGAGAGTATTCCATCATACTCCTGACTTCTGCCTTCTGCCTTGTAGATGGTGGACAGGCTTTGGGGAGTCAGGAGGTGAGTTACTCGCCACAAGATTCCTAGCCTCTGATCTGCTCTTGTAGCCACGGCATTTATATGGCTACTCCAGTTCAGTTTCACGTCAATGGTAACTCCCAGGATGTTGATAGTGGGGGATTCAGCGATGGTGATGTCGTTGAATGTCAAGGGGAGATGATTAGATTCTCTCTTTTTGGAGACAGTCATTGCCTGGCACTTGTTTGGCACGAATGTTCCTTGCCACTTACTAGCCCAAGCCTGGATATCCCTATCCAGGGATAGGTCTTGCTGCGTTTCTACACGGACTGCTTCAGTATCTGAGCAGTCGCGAATGGTGCTGAACATTGTGCAATCCTCACTTCTGACCTTATGATTGAAGGAATGTCATTGATGAAGCAGCTAAAGATGGTTGGGTCTAGGTCACTACCCTGAGGAACTCCTGCAGTGATGTCCAGGAGCTGAGATGATTGAGCTCCAACAACTAAAACTATCTTCCTTTCCATTAGGTACGATTCCAACCAGCGGTGAGTTTTCCCCCAATTCTCATTGACTCCAGTTTTGCTCGGGCTCCTCAAATGCTGCCTTGATGTCAAGGGCAGTCACTCTCACCTCACCTCTTGAGTTCAGCTCTTTTGTCCATGTTTGAACCAAGGCTGTAATGAGGTCAGGAGCTGAGTGGCCCTGGCAGAACACAAACTGAGTGTCACTGAGCAGGTTATTGCTAAGCAAGTGCCACTTGATAGCATTGTCAATGACACCTTTCATCACTTTACTGATGATCGAGAGTAGACTGATGGGGCAGTAAGTGGCAGGACTGGATGTGTCCTGCTTTTTGTGTTGTGACGGAAACCACACCTGTCAAATGGAAACATATTAATTTCATCATATGGAACATTATTTTAACCTTTACTAGACATTGAAATAACTTGTTTAAAAAGACCACAGGACTGCATGGCTGAAAACATGGTTGCACATTTGCATTCTGAGAGACAGTTGCCCAGAGAGACAATGGAAGTACTCACAGATTCAATTAACCAGATAGGTTTTGTCAATATTGATGATAAAAAGACACTGAGGGTCAGTGACTGTGTAAGAGCCGGCATTCCCCCATACCTCACCACACTGAGTGTGTCTGGCAAGCTTTGAAGAATCCACAAACCTCACAGGCGAGGCTGTTTCAAACAAGGAGCTAATCACATGACTAACCTGCTGGTCAACCTGGGAGTTGATTGAACTGTGCTCACAGTAAAGTTTTGTGACAGACTGCATTTTGAAAATCAAAGATAAGCAAGGTCTCTCTCTCTCTCTCTCTCACACATGCAAAGTTCCAAGGGCCATGGAAGTAACTTAAGCCTCAAGACAGAAGGCTCCTGCAGCCTTCTGGTACCAGCGAAACAAGTTTAAAAGTGTGCACGGGGCTCCAACGAGAACTGCAAGACTTAACTTCAATGAAAGATTTTATATCCAACCCAAAAACAGTAACTGAATTCCATCTACTACTTCAAACTTCCCCCCTTTAATTCTTTGTCCTCCTCTTTATCTATTTGTGTGTGCGTTTATCGCGTATGTTTGTGAGCGTAATCGCATTGCGTATTCTTAGTAGTTTTATCTGAGTTAGAGTTTTAAAGTTAATAATCTTACATCTTTCTTGTTTAAACCTGAGAAAACCTGTCTGGTTGATTTCTTTACAATTACAATTAGACAGCAGTGAGCAAGGACTCACTGAGGGGAAGCTAAAAACACTGTGTTTTAAAAGTTAAATCCTGTTATGGCCAAACCAGGAAAAGGCCGAGAGGGGAGCCCTAGACCCTTTCCTCAGCTGGTTGTAACAGTGGACAGGACATACCAGGGCAATTTTCCACATTGTCGGGTAGATGCTTCTGTTGTAGCTGTACTGGAACAGCTTGGCTGAGGGCATGGCAAATTCTGGAGCACAGGTCTTCAGTACTATTACCAGAATGTTGTCAGGGCCCATAGCCTTTGCAGTATCCAGTGCCTTCGGTCATTTCTTGATATCACGTGGAGTGAATCGAATTGGCTGAAGGCTGGCATCTGCGATGCTGGGGATTTCAGGAGGATGCCGAGATGGATCATCCACTTGGCTCTTCTGGATGAAGATTGTTGCAAATGCTTCGGCCTTATCTTTTGCACTGATGTGCTGGGCTCCCCCCCCCCCCCCAATCATTGAGGATGGGGATATTTGTGGAGCCACCTCCTCCTGCTAGTTGTTTAATTGTCCACCACCATTCATGACTGGATGTAGCAGGACTGCAGAGCTTAGATCTGATCCGTTGGTTGTGGGATTGCTTAGCTCTGTCTATCGCATGCTGCTTACACTGTTTGGCATGCAAGTAGTCCTGGGTTGTAGTTTCACCAGGTTGACATCTCATTTTGAGGTATGCCTGGTGCTACTCCTGGCATGCCCTCCTGCACTCTTCATTGGTTTTGATGAATAAATCTAGTGTGTAGTAGTCATTTCAGGGTGAAGCACATGTGTGCAGACTTGTACATAATTTAATGTGGGGGGGAGTTGGTTAGCTCAGATGGCTGGTGTGTGATACAGAAGGATGCCAACAGCAGGGTTCAATCCCTCTGCTGGCTGTGGTAGTTCTTGGAGGCCTGCCTCCTTGCCTTGCCCTGTGCTTGCAGAGGGGTACCCCTCAAGCTATACATTACAAACTGTCTCTCTATGATGGGAGAGATACCTATGGTCCTTTGGAACTACAGTTAGAACAACAACATTATTTAATATGACTAAAATTGGCTTGGTAGTGAAATTCCCGGTAGCATTAAGATTTTAAGTTGCACTCAATCTTTTTTCCCCTGTATCCAATTCAGTTTCCCTTTTGAGCCTACTCTAATACTACTCAACAATCTGCATTATTTACATTAGTATTGAAAACTCAGCAGATTCTTGGATAAATCTGGGCTCCCTATATTATTTGCAAAGCTGGTCAAACAAATATATCTGATAACTATACTTTGATAACTATAATAAAAGCAAAATACCGCAGATGCTGGAAATCTGAAATAAAAACAAGAAATGCTGGAAATACTCAGCAGGTCTGGCAGCATCCGTGGAGAGAGAGGCAGAGTCAACGTTTCAGGTCAGTGACCCTTCATCAGAACTGGCAGATATTAGAAATGTAAAAGGGTTTAAGCAAGTAAAGCGGGGGGTGGGGGGCGGGGGCGTGGGTGCAAGAGATAACAAAAGAGAGGTGTTGATAGTACAGAGGGTCACAGAGAATAACTGACCAGAAGGTCATGGAACAAAGGCAAACGGCATGTTAATGGAGTGCTGAAAGCCAAAGCATTAGTACAGAGAGGGTGTGAATAGACTGTAAAGCACAAAGCACTCCAAGCACAAACATTTAAAAAAACAGAAACAATGGGTATATATCTGTTCACATTATCTTTCATTCCTTACCATTATTCTGGCCAGACACCTTCTTCCTGATAACTTTCCACATGTGGAAGATGGTTAATATGACATTTACTGCACAACTGCCACCCATGCCTCAGTCCTCTATGTATTGTAGATTTGCCCTTCAACCCAAAGAGAGCACTTTGCCCGGAACTTATTCTGTCAAATGTAAAGTCTAAAACCTAATCTTTGCAATATTAGCATATGAATACTTCAGATGCTCATATGGCATTTCTCGAGGTACCACTTTAATGGCCTTGTCATTTAAAAAGTTTTCTCATCTCTGTCCTTTGATTTTTCATAAAATCATAGAATGGCTGCAGCACAGAGGGAGGCCATTTGGCCCATTGTATCTGTGCCGGCTCACTGCAAGAGCAACTCACCTCGTCCCACTCCCCGCCTTTTCCCCGTAGCCCTGCAAAATCTTTCTCTTTAGATGATTATCCAATTCTCTTTTAAAAGCCTCAACTGAATCTACCTCCGCAACTCTCTTGGGCAGTACATTCCAAAACCTAGCCACTCACTGCATAAAAAGAGTTTTTCCACATGTCACCGATGCTTCTTTTGCCAATCAATTTAAATCAGTGTCCTCTGATAGCTGACCATTCTGCTAACGATAACATTTTCTCCCTATCTATTCTGTATGATTTCGTACACCTCCATCAAATGTCCTCTTAATCTTCTCTTCTCCAAGAAGAACAGTCCCAGCTTCTCAGATCTATCCCCATAACTTAAGTTCCTCATCCCTGGAATAATTCTTCTGAAGCTTTTCTGCATACTCTCTAAAGCCTTCACATCCTTCCTAAAGTGTGGTGCCCAGAATTGGACCAACTACCCCAGTTGAAGCTGAACCTGTGTTTATGAAGGTTCATCAAAACTTCCTTGATTTTGTACTCTATGCCCCTAATTATAAAGCTCAGGGTCCCATATGCCTTATTAACCACTTTCTCAACCTGCCCTGCCAACTTCAATGGTTTGTATACATATAACCCCAGGTCCCTCTGCTCTTACACCCCCTTTAGAATTGTACGCTTGATTTTATATTAACTCCCCTCGTTCTTCCTCCCAAAATGAATACTTCACACTTCTCTGAATTAAATTTCATCTGCCACTTGTCCACTCATTCCACCAGCCTATCTATGTACTCTTGACGTTTATCACTACCCTCCTCACAGTTAACAATACTTCCAAGTTTTGTGTCATCTGCAATTTTTGCAATTGTGCCCTGTACAACCAAGTCTAGGTCATTAATATAGGTCAAGAAAAGCATTGGTTCCAACACTGACCCCTGGTAAACCCCACTATATACCTTCCTCCAGTCTGAAAAACAACTGTTCGCCACTAAAATAAAAGCAAAATACTGCGGATGCTGGAATTTAACAGAAAGTGCTGGAAATACTCAGTAAATCTGGCAACATCACAACATGAAAGGTCATCGAGCTGAAACATTAACTCTGTTTCTCTCTCCACAAATGCTGCCAGACCTGTTGTGTATTGCCAGCACTCACTGTTCTTATAACCATTAACCACTACGCTCCATTTCCTGTCACTCAGATAACTTCATATCCATACTGCACTGTCCCTTTTATTCCAAGTGGCACTCTATCAAAGGCTTTTGGAAATCCATGTATACCACATCAACGGCAACAGCTTCATCAACCCTCTCTGCTACCTCATCAAAAAACTCAATCAAGTTACTTAAACATGATTTGCCCTTTACAAATCTGTGCTGGCCTTCCTTAGTCAACCCACTTTGTCCAAATGACTGTTAATTTTGTCCCAGATGATCATTTCTAAAAGCTTTCCCACTACTGAGGTTAAACTGGCAGGCCTGTAGTTGCTGAGCTTGTCCTTACACGTTTTTGAACAAGAGTGTAACATTTACAATTCTCCAATCCTTTGGCAGCACCCCTGTATCTAAGGAGGATTGGAAAATTATGGCCAGAGCCTCTGCAATTTCCACCCTTACTTCCCTTTGTATGCTCGGATGCATCTGATCCGGCCTTATCAACTTGAAGTAGAGCCAGCCTATTTAATAACTCCTCTATCAATTTTTAGCCCATCCAGTATTTCAACTACCTCCTCTTTCACTATGATTTGGACAGCATCTTCTTCCTCGGTAAAGACAAATGCAAAGCACTCATTTAGTCCTCAGCCATGTCCCCTGCCTCCATGTGTAAATCTTTTTTCCCCTAATCAGCCCCATTCCTCCTTTTATCACTCTTTTACTATTTATATGCCTACAGAAGACTTTTAGATTCCCTTTTTATGTTAGCTGCCAGCCTCTTTTCATATTCCCTCCTTGCTTCTCTTATTTCTTTTTCACTTCCCCTCTGAACTTTCTATATTCAGCCTGGTTCTCAATTGCATCTGACATCAGTCATCCACACCCTTTTTCTGCTTCATCATATTCTCTACCTCTTCCATCACCCAGGGAGCTCTGGATTTGTTTGCCTTACCTTTCCCCCTCCTGGGAATGTACCTCGACACTACCTGAACTATCTCCTCTTTAAAGATATTCCATTGTTCCATTACGGTTTGACCTGCCAATCTTTGATTCCAATTTACCTAGGCCAGTTCTGCTCTCAATTCATTGAAGTTGGCCCTCCCCAATTAATTATTAATTAGTTTGTACAAAGCAACATGCTCCACAGCTGAATTGGCCCACTGTGCGCCATTTACACCAGTTAAGGCTCTGCCAAGCTAGTTTCTGAGTGCCTCAGCTGGATAATTTTAGGTGTGCTTTGATTGACTTTTCACTTGAACGTTACTTGTCAAGCACTCAATCTCACTGAAAGTAAATTTGTGTGTTAAAAATGAGGAATAGAAAAAATCGACTCATTTCAACAGATTCTCTGTGTATCAAGTAATTTCACCCTCAGAGTATGTGATGTGAATAGGGGGATGTCAGGAAAAATACATGCTCATCCCAATTCAGTCACCATTACAATCATCTTACTCTAGTAAAAGGTCAGCAATACGTCCGTAGGACATCACTCTGTCATTGCCATCAGAGCTTTTCTGGATGAATGCTCCGTTTGCCAAAATTGAGTTTTTACTGCCACTAGTTTCTTGTAATACTTTAAAAAAGAATGATCAATTATTGTTCTGTCAAATTGAGGGCTAGAGAATTTGAAGGAGCTGGTGCCAAGTCTGAGACTGTACTGAAAAGCTCATTCAATGTTCTACCTTTAAATTACACTCTGCTTCCAGATATATCTGAAGGCAACATAATATAAGATATTGGGCAACCACCTCAACATGTCTGGTTGGTGTATTGATTTACTGGCATATTTGATATTGTGTTGTCCATTTTCTTCTAATAATTTACACATCTGACTTGACTTCCAATTGCAAGTACAAAATATGGCATAAACCAGTGAACATAATACAACTTTGCTGCTGTATTGCTGAGCCCAAGCCCAGATGTTCAATAAAGCTTGTTTAATTAAGTGTGTTTACATGTTTTATATGAATGTGTTTAAAGTCATTTTATTTCACTGGGTTTAATGCAATGCAATGTAAACACATAGCATTTCCACAGTACTTTACCAGATTTGCTGGCAGATTGAAATTCAAGTGAATCAACATTTTCCTATTAAAAGTAAATTAAAAAGGATGTTCAATTTTGAACTATACTGGCAATATGGAATCAATATGGTACTGAATGGATTTTTTTACAGATGGATTTTTTCATTATCGTTAGGAATTTATAAACAAGAATTGCTTAATAGCTGTTTGAAATGGAAGAAATCATTATTAAAGCCATCTCGTAAAGTGATGGCCTTGGTTCAGTGGTAGCACTCTTGTCTTTGTGTCAGAAGGTTGTGGGTACAAGTTCCACTCCTGAAACTTGAGCATACAATCAAGACTGACATTCTGGTCCAGTACTGATTGAGTGCTGCATTGTTGCAGCTCCCATCTTTCAGATGTGATGTTGAACTGAGGCTCTGTCTGACCCCTCAGGTAAATGTAGAATAGGCACTTTCTGAAGAACAGCAGGGGAGTTCTCCTCGTGTCCTGGCCAACATTCATCCTTCAACCAGCTCCACCAAAAAACAGATTATCTATTCATTGCTGTTTGCGGGGCTCTACTGTGAGCAAATTGACTTCTGTGCTTGCCTATTTAAATATGACCACAGTTTAAAAGTATTTTGTTGGCTCTGAAGTATTTTGGAATGTTTGAGCTTGTGAAAGCCATTTATAATTGCACTTTTCTTTTTCATCCTTTCTTGCTTTCATTAATCCTTTCCAACTTAAAATATCTGTTGTTGAAGTTCTTTGTTCATTCCTCCCATTTTTATCTTACACCATCTTGAAAAATCTTTACACCTTGATGATGCATGTATCTCCTCCTAAGTATTGGGGTAATCATTCAACTAATAATTTCATTTATGTGTTGACTGGAATTTCTTTTGTATAATTTAACTTTTGTTAATGATTATCAGAGTTTTAGAAAATAAGAACAAGACCAAACAGAGATTAGGAGTTAAGAGCAGATAGAGTTGATTTGTGGTCTCCCATAGGGTTCTTTTCTGGGAGTGCTTCTACTCATGGTGTTCATCAATAATTTGTATATAAGGCTAGAGGTATTTTGTAGATGGCGCTACAGTAGGAAACATAGTAAATCATTTTGAGAACCAAGCAATTAAGAAGGCCTTCATTGCTAGGGGATTTGAGTACAGGAGTAAAGATGTTTTGCTTAAACTGTATAAAGCCTTGGTGATACTGTACGTGGAGTATTGTGTACAGTTTGGGTCTCCTTATCTAAGGAAGGATATACTTGCCATTGAGAGAGTGCAATGGAGGTTCACCAGACTAATCCCTGGGATGACAGGATTGTCTTATGAGGAGAGACTGCAGAAACTGGGCTTGTATTCTCTAGAGTTTCGAAGAATGAGAGGTGAAACTTACAAAATTCTTACAGGGCATGACAGGGTAGATGTGGATAGGATGTTTCCTCTGGCTGGTGAGTCTAGAACAAGGGGACAGTCTCAGAATAAAGGGCATGCCATTTAAGACTGAGATGAGGAGGAATTTCTTTACTCAGATGGAGGTGAATCTGTGGAATTCTCTACCCCAGAGGGCTGTGGAAGCTCAATCATTGAGCATGTTTAAGACAGAAATCGATAGATTTCTGAATACTAATGACATCAAGGGATATAGGGATATGGGGAAAGTGAGGAAAAATGATGTAGAGGTAGATGATCAGCCATAATCTGTTTGAATGGCGGAGCAGGCTCTACGAGCCGAATGGCCTACTCCTGCTCCTATTTCCTTGGATCCTCTGATACTATGAACCAAAGAAAATTACAAGGTAACATTAATAATATGGTACAATGAATAAAAAAGTGCTGGATGGACTGCAATGTTAATTTATAAAAGGTATAAAAGTAATAATTATACTTTGAATGGGACAAAGCTGGTCAATGGGAAACAGAAGAGGGTTTTTTTTTGGGGGGGTTAGGGGTTCAAGTTCACAAGGCAGCAAAAAGTAGGACCTCAAATGGATAAGGCCATAAAAAAGCTAATGAAATACTGGAATTTATGGCAAGAGGTAGAAAATATAGAAGTCAATATATAATGGTAAATCTATATAAAACCATAGTAAGTCTACATTTGAAGTACAGTGTGCAGATTTAGGCTCCTGAATATAGGAAGCAATAGAGAGGGGTACAGTAAAGATTCATTAGTATATTGCTTGGTATGAGGACATAGAAAAATGAAGAAAGATTTAGAAAATTTGTGTTGTTTTCATTGCAATAGGGATAATTGGGAATGATTTGATCTGTTTGAACTTATGAAGGATGGGACAGAATAGATGGAAACAGACTGGTTCATGTTGTTGAGGGGACTGGTACAAGAGAACATAGATATAGGATTCAATATAAGAGATTAAAGACAAAGAGTAGAATTTTTTTTAACGCAAAACATGGTGAAGCTGTGGAATACATTACTGGAGTTTGTGAAAGAGCATGTCAATATTTAAGATTAAATTGGATAGGTGGTTAATGAAAAGAGGATTAAAGGGATGTGGGAACTGAGTGGGCAGATGGGATTAGAATTCCTGATCAATGGAGGATGAACACCAACACAGACTGGTTGGTTGAATGGACAAACAAAGTACATATAATGTTACGGATATTGCTATGTTTAAGGCATTTTCCCCAGTCAGCAAATAATTTCCAGGAAAAATCTACACACTGCAAAACATGTTGAGTCCCTACTATTATGGATGGTGTTTATAGATAGTCCCATATACATATATATAGTGGGATATGGAGCTTCAAAGATTAAAGGTTCACATAAAATTGGTTATTTCTAGTCTTATTGTACATGTAACACACATATAAGAATTTTAAAAGTTTGTTTATAA
The DNA here is from genome assembly GCF_036365525.1 of Heterodontus francisci. NCBI lineage: Eukaryota > Metazoa > Chordata > Chondrichthyes > Heterodontiformes > Heterodontidae > Heterodontus > Heterodontus francisci. Next base: position 45,578,756 of record NC_090390.1, read on the forward strand.
CGCAAATTTAAAAACCAATTTTTTGTGGGGGAGGGGATCAGGTTTCTTTTTAGTGTAAAAACTGGAGACAATCATTAAGAGAGAAAACTGAAATCCAAAAAGCTCAGACAAATTTAGAGAGAATCATTCAAAGAGCAGTTTTTATTTTCAAAACATTGCTAAAGAAAGCAAGCAAAACAATAAAAATGTACACTCAAGCTAAACAGCAATGCTCAATTTTGTACACAGTTTCTGGACATCACTTAAATGGGGTCCATCTCTCTTATTCCCTAAATAGTTTAGTATAAAAGTCAAATTGAAAAACTTATGTTCATCCTCATCACTCATGCTGCTTAACTTCCATTTACCCATCACTCCAGTGCTTGCTGGCCTACATTGGCTCATTGTCCGCAACCCCTCGATTTTAAAGTTCTCATCCTTGTTTCCAAACGCTTCCATAACCTCACACTTCCCTATGACCCTCTGAGATATCTGTGAGCCTCCAATCTTGCACATCCCTGACTTTCATTGTTCCATCATTGGCGGCCAAGCATTCAGCTGCGTGAGCTGTAAGCTCTGGAATTCCCACCCTAAACCCCTCCACCTCTCTCTCCTCCTTTAAGATGCAGTTTAAAACCTGCCTCTGTGATCAAGCTTTTGGTCAATCAACTTAATGGGTTGAATTTTACCTGCCCTCCGACATCGGGAGTCGTGAGGGGTGGGGGGGGGGGAGCCCAGAAAATTCTTCTGGGAGAGGCCCGCCACTACCCTGGATGCTGGGAAGGCCCCGCCGCATTTTACCGGAAGTGGCGAGGCCTTGGTGCGGCCCCCACCCCACCCGCCGCTCAGCATTCGAGCCTTCATTTTAATAGTACCATTAATTTAAATAAATTCAAATTAATTCACCTTGACCCGATGGCCATCCCATGCCGATATTCCGGCAGAACTCCCGCGCCTTCGGATCTCTCTTTGGAGATCCAAGGCATGACACTAGTGGGAAAGGAGGAGGAGTGAAATTTTCAAGGCAGGTGTGAGCAGGGAAAACACTTTCTAGTGGCTGAAAGGATGGTGCGAAGAGGTTGAAGGGCAAAGGTAACGAGATTTGGGGAGGAAGGTTCGGGTTGGGAATTTTTTAAAAATTCATTCATGGGATGAGGGCATTGTTGGCTAGGCCAGCATTTATTGCCCATCCCCAATTGCCCTAGAGAAGGTGGTGGTGAGCTGCCTTCTTGAACCAATGCAGTCGTGTGAGGTAGGCACACCCGCAGTGCTGTTAGGAAGGGAGTTCCAGGATTTTGACCCAGCCACAGTGAAGGAACGGCGATATAGTTCCAAGTCAGGATGGTGTGTGACTTGGAGGTGAATTTGCAGGTAGTGGTGTTTCCATGCATTTACTGCCCTTGTCCTTCTAGTTGGTAGAGGTAACGGGTTTGGAAGGTGCTACCTGAGTAGCCTTGGTGTGTTGCTGCAGTGCATCTTGTAGATGGTACACACTGCTGCCACTGTGTGTTGGTGGTGGAGGGAGTGAGTGTTTATGAATGGGGTGCCAAACAAGCGGGCTGCTTTGTCCTAGATGGTGTCGAGCTTCTTGAGTGTTGTTGAAGCTGCACACATCCAGGCAAGTGGAGAGTATTCCATCACACTCCTGACTTGTGCCTTGTATATGGTGGACAGACAATGGGGAGTCAGGAGGTGAGTTACTCGCCACAGGACTCCTAGCCTCTGACCTGCTCTTGTAGCCACGGTATTTATCTGGCTACTCCAGTTCAGTTTCTGGCCAGTAGTAATTTGTTGGCAATGTTGATAGTGGGGGATTTAGCGATCGTAATGCCATTAAATGTCAAGGAGAGATGGTTAGATTCTGTCTTGTTGGACATGGTTATTGCCTGGCACCTGTGTGGCGCGAATGTTGCTTGCCACTTATCAGCCCAAGCCTGGATATTGGCCAGGTCTTGCTGCATTTCTACACGCACTGCTTCAGTATCAGAGGAGTTGCGAATGGTGCTGAACATTGTGCAATCATCAGCGAACATCCCCACTTCTGACCTTATGACTGAAGGAAGTTTCAATGAAGAGTGAAGGAGGGCATGCCAGGAGCAGCACCAAGCATACCTTAAAATGAGGTGTCTTTATTCTAATTTATAGGGTCATAGGGAGATACAGCACCTAAACAGGCCCTTTGGCCCAACGAGTCCACACAGACCATCAACCACCCATTTATATCAATGCTACATTAATCCCATTTTCCCTCTCACATCCCCACAGTTCTCCTACCACCTACCTACACTAGGGGCAATTTTACAATTTAACTATCAACCCACAAGTTTTTACAATGGCCAATTTACCTATCAACACACAAGTCTTTGGCATGTGGGAGGAAACCAGAGCACCTGGAGGAAACCCATGCAGTCACAGGGAGAACTTACAAACTCCACACAGGCAGTACCCAGAACTGAACGTGGGTCACTGGAGCTGTGAGGCTGCGGTGCTAGCCACTGCGCCACTGGAAGTGTCAACATTCAAACCTGTGAAGTTTGAGCTTCACTACAACTCAGTCCACGTGCAAATGTGCTGATTATTTTTATTTATTTAGAGATACAGCACTGAAACAGGCCCTTCGGCCCACCGAGTCTGTGCCGACCAACAACCACCCATTTATACTAACCCTACAGTAATCCCATATTCCTTACCAACTACCTACACTAGGGGCAATTTACAACAGCCAATTTACCTATCACCTGCAAGTCTTTTGGATGTGGGAGGAAACCGGAAAACCCACGCAGACACAGGGAGAACTTGCAAACTCCGCACAGGCAGTACCCAGAATCGAACCCGGGTCCCTGGAGCTGTGAGGCTGTGGTGCTAACCACTGCGCCACTGTGCCGCCCATTAAAAATGGTAATTGCTTTCAGTGGTAATACTTAATGTGGCATAGTATTGATTCATATAAATATGAGAAGTTCCAGGTGAATCAGGGAGCTGGGTTGAACTAACCGGTCTTTATATCATTTGCTGTGGGAATACTGCAATTGGCCTCTTTGTCTTCAGATAAAGAAATAGAGGGGAAATCAGTCAGAATTCCCTCATTTCATCACTAACCAGTAACCACTGCTGGAGAGTGTACACGTGTGGCTATCGTTATAGTCACAACTTCAAGAGACATTTGTGGTAATCATTCCATGTTCTAATAATCATCTGTATTGTTACAACCAAGGCAGGAGGAGTGCACTGTCTTTTCTAGTTCCACTTCTCCACAGGTTACAACATATATTTAAATGTTTACCCAGTTACCGATATGGTCAATCATATCCTGTACTCTTTATCCCAGAATAAAATACACCAACCAGATTTCCTTAATAAATAACTAAACTATCAGTTTATTATAAAACAATATTTATCCAGTAAAGAAGCAAAGCATTAACACACAAACTGAAATATGAAAGTTCCCTTTTTAAATACCTAACACACTAACTCACACACACACACACACACACACACACACACACACACACACACACACACTAACTCACACACACACACACACACACACACACACACACACACACACACACACACACACACACACACACACACACACACACACACACACACACAAAAAAATCTCCCTGCAGAGGAGTTTTACAAAAAAAGACAAAAAAATACTTTGGCCAAATACTTGCTAATTCTTGAAGCAAAAAAGAGATGATATGGAAGGATGTCAGCTGTCCCTGTTGGTGTTTGGCATCCGGGTATATGGAGACAGGTCACTGGGATCATTTCTGGAGCAGTTCGTTCATGAGATGTTGAGAATTACTCTGGTAGGCTTTCCAGGAGAAATGCGGCAGTAGAGGTTTCAGTTATCACACTTTGGATTCCTAGGGTTTTTTCAAAGAGTTAGAGAAAGAGGAGCTGACACACTGGATTTCTCAGGGTCTCTCAGAGTGGTGCAGGACAGATGAGCTGGGTGTTTCTTTTTTCAGCAGGCTACTAAACCAACTGCTTTTCAACACTGTCCACACCCCAACTAAATCAAATTAATATCGCAGAAGTGAAATCAATTCCTGACCCTCATAAATCTTGACATGTCACTTCTCAGTGAACATCTTCCTCAAGTCATCAAGATTTCTGTTGTTTATGGAGTTAAGGTATGTGATATCAAGTTAAGGTTTGTTTTCAAACAAGACCTCTCAGTGTCCTTTCAGTGAACTTTCAACAAAAACGAAGTCCAGCATCTATGAAATCTTCAGGCTTCCAAAATGGATCAATTTCCACAATTTAAATACAAGTCCTCAAATAATATTTAACAAAAAATGGAAGCATGACAGTATGAAAAAAATTCAAACTTCCCCCTTCATTTTTCTAGTGATAATTCTACTCTGTGTGCCCTTGTTATTGATTTACCAACTAATGAAAATATTCTTTCACCACTTACTCTCAAAATCTTTAATGATCTGGGAAACATCTGCTCGATTCCTTGCTCAAACGCAAAAAGTCCCAAATTTCATGCCTTTCTTTACCACTATTCCTGGAATCATTTGAGTGAATCTTAATTGCACCCTTTCCATGGCTTGAATATTCTTCCTATAATGTGATGCCTAGAACTGCACGCAATACTCCAACTATGGCCTATCAATGTCTTAAAGAAATTCAACAGCACTTTGTTGCTTTTGTATTTAATGGCTTTATGTATAAAGTCCAGTCCAACTTTTGTTCACGTAAATAACAACAGTAACTGAAATTCGAAATTAGGAAGGACTAAAGTCATTGGTATATGAGGGCCCAAAATGACAGAATGTTTGAGAGGGAAGGTGTGAAGTTTGCAGCAGAACCTATATGTGGCAGTTACACCTGTAACTTTCATCCTGAATTTCACTGGAAAGGGGAATGGGGGCAAGTTCTTCATTGGGTCACACCCTGAACCTGCATTGATCAATTTGGGGGTGTTCCCAGGCTGACCTAGGAATTCTGCCCAGTAAAATTCTAATAGCCCCAATGGGAATGAAATCAGCTAAAAGCATAGGTCCCATGCAGTCCCTTAAGAAGGCCCCAAGATTGATTTCAGAGGAATCATCCTGTTTTCTTACTCCATAACAGTTTACCTAAAAATTTGTTGGCCTTCTTTCTTCAACCATTTACAGACCTCAAGCACCATGTTGGAGCGACAGGGTGTCATTCCATATTCAGCTAGCTCATCAGCGGGTGCCGCTAAGGGCTGCAGCTTGCCCGACATGACTATGAAAATGGCTGGGTGGCACAGGGTTCAGTAGCTGCTGGAAGTCCCACCAGAAATTTCAGCACCTATGTCAGTAAGCAGAGGTATTGCAAGCTGCAGTTAAGCCTAGGAAAATTGTATTTACAATATAAAAATCTTTCTACAACTGTGAAGGCCACATTTGAAAAACTAAATGCTTTAAAAGTACAAATCAGAGATGTTTTTTGAACTGAATTATGGTTCAAATGAAAGGAATTAATGGAAAATCAGTGAGAAGCTTAACTTGAGGACACTCGTAAATTGTGCCTTTTTAGAGGCAGAACTCTTTGTCCTTTTAAGATGTATTTTACCATCAAAGAGGTTAAATCACTTGTATTTGGCAAACAACTTGATTTAAAAGTAGGTTGCTGTATTCCGCTTGAATGATTCGTACATTAATATAGCTATAGGGCATGTTGATGCCACAGGAATTACACAAACAACATCAACCTCAATCCTTTTACAATATGGTGGCATATTGTCTAAATCAATAACTTGTAAAAGCTGTGATGGAAAGAATGGGTTTTGTCAAATATAGTACCATGACAACTCTATTCCAAAAGATTCACTTGGAAGTTATGATGAGTTGAAATTTTCCCTTCTCAATTGAACACACAAACCTATTATACAACCCAAACCAAGGAATCATTTAAATCAAAATGGCATTTGTATGGCTTCTATAGCAAGATGAACAATACATGATGACAAAGTGTAAAACTGCAGAATGTTATAACTCAAAGCTGGTAACAATCCCCAGCAGAATCATAACTTAGCTTTTTTTTCTTCCTGAGCAATTTATCAACAGATATATTAATAAAGTACAAATATCCGACAGCAGTATTACACCTTCTCCAAGCCATTGTACTAATAAAGGATCAAATCTTCATAGTGGGAGAAAAATAGTATTGCCTTGAATAAATGGTTAAACATGTGTAGATTTGGACTCAGCAGCCTTTGCAATTTTGATTCCGTTCAGGGAAACCTATGCTGGCAATAGCACTTGTGTAAAGTATTTGCAGTTGGAGAAAGAATGTTTTTCCAGTTACTCTTTTAAGTGGGGTGGGGAGGAGGGCTTCAATTTTCAAGTCCATAAATTTTAGAACCTGGGAAGCCAAAGGCACAACCCCAATGGTAGCAGCTGGTGTGTAAGTATCCTTAAATACTCACCTCTACATCATCAGTGATTAGAATAAACAATTAATTCATCAATGTTATCATGAGAAATTAATACCTACTGGAACCTACATCTCCACTAATCAAACTCATATCCTGTCTCACTTTAGGAGTCATCTTCCTTTGACTGAAGTATGAATGTTTGGGGCTTCCAGGGAGCATTCATTTCTTGGGTGCAAAGCTTTGGAAAAACACATTAGAGACCCATCATGCCAGATGTCCATTCCTTTACATTGTCATGACATTCCTGGAGCTCCTCTATGGTAAGAAGGGAGGAGGGTGTTCTTGTGCATGTGAATTAGGGGGCACCTCACAAAGCTGGTGATTGGAGGTTGGGCTGGGATCCTCCTACTGACAGCAAGTATATAATTTTATACTTTTTATCTGCAATTGGTTACAAAGTGATTTTACACTCTGGTTACATGCCGTGACAACCAATTAAATTTAAACTACTTGTACAATTATAAATTATGGTGCTGTTACTTAGGCTGTAGCAGTAATCAGTCTCTGTCATTGTGCAAGAGCTGCTGTCCCTGATTCTCAAGTAATTCAAACATAGCAATTAACTGGTAACGTGTACTGATTTACTTTACTCTCAGAAATAAATTTTCTGCTGTCAATGTGCCCATTTGTCTCGAAGGGCCATTACTGGAATATGTGAAATGTAGCACATTAGTGTTAAAGAAAGTTTCAATCAGAGCGATGGCCAAAATGGCAGGAATTATTCATTTCCAAAGCTGCATCAAACTCTGAAGCTCGATCTTGGTAAACCTAAACATGCACAGACCATACCAAAATATTCCAAATGCACTGTTAAAGATAAAGGCTGGAATTTTCCCAGCCCGTGGATGTGGCTTTGAAGGTGAGGGACAGTGCAAATTCTGAAAGATAAGCATATGGCCAGCTTCCCGATGTGTTCCTGCCTCCGTGCGATTTTACTTGAAGTGGGCTCCCAATGCCAACAGTAATTAAATGTACAATTAACCCCTATTTTGCCAGTGCAATGACATTTTCTGAATGCCATATGGGCCCTATGTAGTGCCACTGTCCAAACATAAGGGAAGCTATCTTCTTTATGCTATACATTTCTATGAACCAAGCATTGGCTCAAACAATGAAGGTTGTGTGGGGAAAATGCATATAATTTTTCTCTGATCCTAGTCTGATGCAACTTTGGAAATGACTAATGCCTGCCATTCTGGCCAATGCTCTTAGAATCATCAACAAATTGAATTTATTCAAAGCAAAGCCGCTAATATCAGTAGAGATTTTTGAAAAAAATTAAGTCAACCTCTATTCAAATGAAAATTGTACATCTACTAAAGGTGCGAGGGGCAAAGTTTAGAGGGGATGTGCGAGGCAAGTTTTTTACACAGAGGGTGGTGAGTGCCTGGAACTTGCTGCCAGGGGAGGTGGTGGAAGCAGATACAATAGTGACGTTTAAGAGACATCTTGACAAATATATGAATAGGAAGGGAATAGAGGGATATGGGCCCCGGAAGTGCAGAAGGTGTTAGTTTAGGCAGGCATCAAGATCGGCGCAGGCTTGGAGGGCCGAATGGCCTGTTCCTGTGCTGTACTGTTCTTTGTTCTAATTACTTTGGCCTATTCCAAATGTAATTTTTGCTCTTGCTATAGTCCCCAAAGGACCATTGACATCTCTCCCCATTACAGAGACACAGTTGGTGATGTACAGTTTGAGGGCCATCACTCCTTAAGCATGGGGCAAGACAAGGAGACAGGCTTCCACAAACTACCACAGCGATTGAACCTGTGCTGTTGGTGTCTTTCCTGCATCACACACTAAACGTCTAGTCAACTGAGCTAACTGACTACCCCCAAACGTTAATGCATTTATGGTAAAATGGTTCTTGATTCAGTCCCCTTTATCTCCAAGTGTCTATTTAGCAGTCTGAGTGTGCTCAGAAACTGCAAAGTTGGCAGGTGTGAAAAAATCCTCAGCTCCATTTTACCAATCAACAATGCCCAGAAACTAGCTGGCTAAAAAATTCTGGCAAATTCACTTGAAGACGAAGAAAATCCAGAGGATTAATTTCAATAAAAATACTCTGAAGGGGATACGTAAAATAAGTCGTTTTGTGTGTCTTTTCCCTTCATGGAGACATAGGTGTCTTAATTTACTGTGGTTGTTCTAATGATGTGTGTGGTGAGGGGAGTATGCATCTCCAGCACCTTTACTTACTTTCACAAGCGATCCAGAGGCCAATTCAGAAGTGCCTGAAACAGACATGTCAGTCTCTGAGTGCTGCTGATCTAGATCAAGCATTAGTAATAAGGCAATGTTTTCAGACACTGATCTTTATATATAGACTAGACTCATGCGTAATAAATCCTGCAATGGATGGTACTATTCTTTAGTAAATTAAGATAACAATGCTGGAAATACTTGGAATTAACATTAACCTGCACTTCATTTAAGCCAGTAGTTGTGCAGAGTTTTCACATTCATCTTGGTTAAGAATTTTGGATTGCGTTAGTTGAATACAATATTTCCTTTCGTTTTTGTAAACATCTAGAATGATAGATGAAATTAGGCATATAGCAGTGATCTGAGGTCAGACGCAGTTCAAATATGGTTGCAAGCTCTTTCTACCTGACATTCGACATCACATCATCGAGGAAGCGCCTTCCATGCGGAAAGAAATATTTAATCTCTTCCAGCTGTCTCATTTAAATAATGGAATTGTACATAAAATCATACATAACTGCAGATGACTCTTTGGGAAGCCATTATATTAACATTAACAGTTCCTGCAGCTATTAACAGCCAGTTTAAATACTCTTCGGTGTAATCGATGTTGAGTCCCTACATGCAGGTTTTAACACACTTTAGACAGTTAGAGCGAAGTCCAAAGTACGGAAAGTCCTCATCAGAGAACTCCTCTTTGCTGACGATGCTGCTTTAACATCTCACACTGAAGAATGCCTGCAGAGTCTCATCGACAGGTTTGCGTCTGCCTGCAATGAATTTGGCCTAACCATCAGCCTCAAGAAAACGAACATCATGGGGCAGGACGTCAGAAATGCTCCATCCATCAATATTGGCGACCACGCTCTGGAAGTGGTTCAAGAGTTCACCTACCTAGGCTCAACTATCACCAGTAACCTGTCTCTAGATGCAGAAATCAACAAGCGCATGGGTAAGGCTTCCACTGCTATGTCCAGACTGGCCAAGAGAGTGTGGGAAAATGGCGCACTGACACGGAACACAAAAGTCCGAGTGTATCAGGCCTGTGTCCTCAGTACCTTGCTCTACGGCAGCGAGGCCTGGACAACGTATGCCAGCCAAGAGCGACGTCTCAATTCATTCCATCTTCGCTGCCTTCGGAGAATACTTGGCATCAGGTGGCAGGACTATATCTCCAACACAGAAGTCCTTGAAGCGGCCAACACCCCCAGCTTATACACACTACTGAGTCAGCGGCGCTTGAGATGGCTTGGCCATGTGAGCCGCATGGAAGATGGCAGGATCCCCAAAGACACATTGTACAGCGAGCTCGCCACTGGTATCAGACCCACCGGCCGTCCATGTCTCCGTTATAAAGACGTCTGCAAACGCGACATGAAATCGTGTGACATTGATCACAAGTCGTGGGAGTCAGTTGCCAGCATTCGCCAGAGCTGGCGGGCAGCCATAAAGACAGGGCTAAATTGTGGCGAGTCGAACAGACTTAGTAGTTGGCAGGAAAAAAGACAGAGGCGCAAGGGGAGAGCCAACTGTGCAACAGCCCCAACAAACAAATTTCTCTGCAGCACCTGTGGAAGAGCCTGTCACTCCAGAATTGGCCTTTATAGCCACTCCAGGCGCTGCTTCACAAACCACTGACCACCTCCAGGCGCGTATCCATTGTCTCTCGAGATAAGGAGGCCCAAAAGAAAGAAGACAGTTATGTAACATTAGGTGCCTTAACTTACTTCCGTTTGGTAATGCTGTGAAATTCATACACAGCAAGGGGTCATTAACACTATGGCTACTATTTTCTACCTCCCCACTTTCACAGACAAAGATCACTGGCTGAGGAACGCAGAGGCAGAAACCCCCCAATCTACAAGGTTACCATTAATGCAAAGCAGATTACCAATGTTAAACTTATGTAGCATAAATCAAGAGTTACATAGAGTGACATAGAATATGCAGCACAAAAACAGGCCATGTGGTGCGATTGTTCCATACTGCTGCTTATGCTGCACATGAGCCTCCTCCCTTCCCTCTTTATCTAACTCTGTCAACATAACCTTCTATGTCTTTCTTCCTCATGTGTTTATCCAGCTTCTGCATAAATGAATCTATGCATTCACCCCAACTACTCCTTGGGTAGCAAGTTCCACATTCTTATCGCTCTTTGGGTAAAGACAGTTCATCCTGAATTCCCTGTTGGATTTATTAAAGACTATCTTATATTTATGGCCCCTCAGTTGGTCTACCCAGCAAGTAGAAACAGCTTCTTGAAAGCCCAAATTGGCTCCAAAGCAAAGCAGAGTGAGACGCTCTCTGTTGTTCAGTCAAGTTCTGACTCCAGATGCCACTGCAACTGTAGCAGCTGGTGCCAATTGACAGTAATGTAAGTATGCTCTTTGACACCCAAACTGAAGTTGAAACTGTTCAACTCCACTACCTGAACAAATGAAAGTGAGACACATAACTCGGGAGAATGAATTGTTTATTCTCCAGTTTTCTCCCCGAATCTTCCTTTCTGAAGGTACTGCTTTGCACCGCAGTATAGTTACACAGGAACTGACAGGCCCCTAGGAACACACCATAGGGGGAATTCTTCACATTGGTGAGTGACTCAACTATTAAGGAAATCAAAGGAGAGTGTGATCCAAACTTCATTTGACATTCAAACATAAACACCTTTCAGCAAACTCATGGAATCATACAGCACAGCATTCTGCCCATGCCTACTCTATGAAAGAGCTAACCAGTTAGTCCCACACCCCTGCTCTGTCCCCATAGCCCCACAATGTTTCATCAGAGGAGGTCGTTGCTGCCACGGGGCCCTGCCCACAGGGTGACTGATGAGGGTCCACATCCCCCAGGAAGGCTGCCAGGTTTTACTGGGCTGCCTACCCAACATGGCAGAGGGCCTCCACTGCTGCTAGTTAAATAGCAGCGGCGGTGGGAACAGGTGCTTAAGTGGACCTTAATTAGTCACTATGGGACTCAATTGTCCTCTGGACAGGAAGGCTGTCATCATTCAGTTTGAGGGAGAGAAGAATGGCTCCAAGGCTAATATTTTAAACTTAAATAGGGGCAATTATGAGGGCATGAATGCAGAGCTGGCTGAGGTGAACTGGCAGATCAGGAAAAGGGATATGTCAATAGAGATGCAGTGGCAGACATTTACGGGGATATTTCAAAATAACCAGAATACACACATTCCAACTAGGGTCCTAAAAGATATGGCTAGTGAGATAGTCGATGTGTTGGTTTTAATTTTCCAAAATTCCCTAGATTTGGGGGAGGTTCCATTAGATTGGAAAATAGCCAATGTTACTCCTTTATTCAAAAAGGGAAGGAGACTTAAAGCAGGGAACTGCAGGCCAGTTATCTTAACATCTGTCTTAGGGAAAATATTAGAAGCTATTATTAAAGATCTAATGAAAGGTCACTGACCTGAAACGTTAACTCTGCTTCTCTCACCACAGATGTTGCCAGACCTGCTGAGTATTTTCAGCATTTTTTGTTTTTATTTCAGATTTCCAGCATCTGCAGTATTTTGCTTTTACTTAAGTGGTACTGAGCAAATTGTTGGAGCTGTGGGCTGACAAGTCCCCGGGTCCTGATGGACTTCAACCTAGGGTCCTAAATGAGATAGTCGATGCGTTGGTTTTAATTTTGCAAAATTCCCTAGAATTGGGGAAGGTTCCATTAGATTGGAAAATAGCCAATGTAACTGCTTTATTCGAAAAGGGAAGGAAACAGAAAGCAGGAAACTACAGGCCAGTTAGCTTAACATCTGTCTTAGGGAAAATGTTAAAAGCTATTATTAAAGACGTTATAGCAGGGCACATCGAAAAATTCAAGGTAATGAGACATGATTTTGTGAAAGGGAAATCATATTTAACCAATTCATTGGAGTTCTTTGAAGAAGTAACATGTGCTGTGGATAAAGGGAAACAGGTGGATGTACTGTATTTTGATTTCCAGAGGGCATTTGATAAGGTGCCACATCAAAGGCTATTGCAGAAAATAAAAGTTCATGGTGTAGGGGGTAACATATTGGCATGGATAGAAGACTGGCTAACTAACAAGAAACAGAGAGTAGGTACAAATGGGTCATTTTTGGGTTGGCAAGATATAACAAGTGGCGTGCCACAGGGATCAATGCTGGGGCCTCAACTTTTTACAATTTATATAAATGACTTAGATGAAGGGGCCAAAGGTATGGTTGCTAAATTTGCTGATGACACAAAGATATGCCGGAAAATAAGTTGTGAAGAGGACATCAGGGGGCTACAAAGGGATATAGAAAGGTGAAGTGAGTGCGAAAAGATTTGACAAATGGAGTATAATGTGGGAAAATGTGAAATTGTCCATTTTTGAAAGAAGAATAAAAAAAGCATATTATCTAAATGGTGAGAGATTGCAGAGCTCTGAGATGCAGAGGGATTTGGATGTCCTTGTGCATGAATCACAAAACGTTAGTATGCAGGTACAGCACCTGATTAGGAAAGCTAATAGAATGTTATTGTTTATTGTGAGGGAAATTGAATACAAAAGTAGGGAGGTCATGCTTCACTTATACAGGGCATTGGGGAGACCACATCTGGAGTACTGTGTATAGTATTGGTCTCATTATTTAAGGAAGGATGTAAATGCATTGAAAGCAGTTCAGAGAAGGATTACTAGGCTCATACCTGGAATGAGCAGGTTGTCTTATGAGGAAAGGTCAGACAGGCTAGGCTTGTATCTGCTGGTGTTTAGAAGAGTAAGAGGTGACTTGATTGAAACATATAGGATCCTGGGGGGTCTTGACAGGGTGGATGTGGAATGGATGTTTCCCCTTGTGGGAGAATCTCAAACTAAGGTTCACTGTTCAAAAATAAGGGGTCGCCCATTTAAGACAGAGATGAAGAGAAGTTTTTTCTGTCAGAGGGTCGTGAGTCTTTGGAATTCTCTTCCTCAAAAGGCAGTGGGAGCAGAGTCTTTAAACATTTTTAAGGCAGAGGTAGATAGATTCTTGATAAGCAAGGGGGTGAAAGGTTATTGGGGGTTGGCGGGAATGTGGTGTTGAGGTTACAATTAGATCAGCCATGATCTTATTGAATGGTGGAGCAGGCTCGAAGAGCCGAGTGGCCTACTCCTACTCTTAATTCGCATGTTCGTATGTATGTTCATATGCCCCTGGGAAGGTGATAGGCACTCCATTCCCCGTCTTCCCTTGCTATTTATGCAACCTACTCCCACCCAAGCCTTTGGACAATACTAATGTGTCTGCTGGTGGTGATCTATAGCTTAAAGTTCCAACTTTTATTGTTTCATGATTGTACCACGCTTTCAAAGCTTTCGGTGATCAAGACCATGTGATCTGCCTATCAACTGCTGTTCACGAACCAGCCGTTTCTTGCAATCTATCAACACCATAAACTAATTATTTCCAAATAGATGTTTGTACAGAAATAGAACAAGTACAAATCTTTGTTTCACCTTGTTAATTCCAATCAATTCCATGGTCCAGTTTTTGGATTATATGCAACCTTTTTCTTTCCAGTATAGACTTTGGATGATTTGGATACAGTTTCCATCTGGGCCAATAGATGCATCATTTGATAATGCTGCACTTTATTTAACATTTCTTCATAGTCATGGCCCAATTTCAATAGATCTCAAACTGAGATCCTCCCCCTTATGCACATCGTATTTTACCAGCAGCTCAGGCCCCCAGAATGCCGCCAAGTAAAACCTGGCAGCCTTCTTGCGGGCTGCAGGGGGAGCCCAACTGCCCCCACTGCACAACACCGCCCCCTCACTTAACCCACCCTTTGTCTCGCCGGGGCACAGCTGATTGTCGGTGACCAAGCCCTAAAAATCTATCTTGGTTCTGGGGCTGTCATCTCTCTTGCTTCTGTTGACTGGTTGCAGTCCCAGCAGTGGCCATCTCTCCCAGTGGCACTGCTGGGACTGAGAACTGTCAGCCCGCTGATTGGCCGGCAGCTTCATTAGGTGGGACCTCCTGCCTCAGAGAGTTGGAAGTCCCACCCAAGGCCAATTAAGGGTCTGGGGAGTATAAAATACTGGCGTGGCTCTGCCCAACATAACATTCCGACCTGAAACTCTCCTGACAGATGATCACCGACATCTGTGCCCTCATTGCTCAAGAGCTCGCTCCTCACAGCACTGGTTGCCATGTGCTGCCAGTTGACGTCAAAGTCACTGTGGCCTTGAACGTCTTCACTTTTAGCTCCTTCCAAGGATCAGCTACAGAACATAGTGGCATCTCACAAACGCTGCACACCATTGTATCTTGCTGGTTACTGATGTCCTCTTTGCCAAAGTTGGACTGTACCTTCATTTCACAAGAGACATGGCCTCGCATTGGGTTTCAGCACCATTGCTGGATTCCTCCAGGTGCAGGGCATCATCGATTGCACCCATGTGGCCATCAAGGCACCTAGCAACCACCCAATCAGATTCATTAACAGGAAGGGCTTCCACTCCCTCAACGTTCAACTGGCCTGTGACCACAATAGTTTCCTGCATGTCTGTTTCTTGATAGCTGCCATGCCTCCTTCATCGTCTGGCAAGCCAGGCTGCTAAAGTTCTTCACTCCAACTCCTGAAGTCTGTGGATGGATCTTAGGGGACAAGGAAAATCCATTGAAGACAAGGCTACCGACCCTCTACGGAAGCCCAGACAGAGGCACAGAGGTGATACAAACAATGCCACCTGCTCACAAGGACAACCATTGAGTTGGCCATCGAGCTTCTCAAGATGCACTTCCTGTGCCTGGACTGGTCAGGTGGGGTCCAACAATAACCTCCTACAAGGGTCTTGGTCATTGTGGTGGTTTGCTGCACCCTCCATTACATGGCCCTCCAGAGAGGTGAGGACCTTGAGGACAGTGAAGACCTGGAAACTGATAGCTTATTGTGCGGAGAGCAGGAGGTGGGAGAAGAGGAGGAAGAGCAGCTGGAGGAAGATGATGCTGAACAGGAGGTGCCCTGGCTGCATAAAGAGGTGGCTGGACATGGCGTGGGGCATGAAGGACTTATCAGGATGCCATGAATGTCAGGCATCACTTGATTCAGAAACTATTCAACTGAATCCCTCTGACTCAGGTTGAGGGGCATGGCATGGAAGGGAGTCTGAGAGACCTGTACTAACACATCCATGTAAGATGCAGCCTGAATCATTTAATTACTTATCACCAACGAAGAAAGCACATCTGCACATCTGCTATGCCCTCACCATGGAGGATCCCTTATCTCCTTCACCACCTCATACCACATTTCCTGACACGCCAGCAATAAAAGGTGTCCCAGACATGTGGCTTAAAATGTCATCATTTATATCGTGCAATGATAGGACAACAGCCTAGTAACCCACTGAGTACTCCGCACGATGAGGTGCCCTCTTCGATCAGCCACTCCTACGCGGTGCTCCCCTCATGGCCTCAGAGGAGGTCGAGGCAGCCTTCTTAGTCACCTTGGCTTGCGGCTGAGATACACGTAGCAGTCTTCCTCGTCATGGAGGTGCCGGTTGGGGCATCTCCAGAGGGCGCTGCGCCTGCAGTACTGCAGGGGCAGCCTCCATCATTCGACCCTGCAGCACAGATTGCCCCTTAGTCAGAGGGGTCAACGAGGTCGAGGATGATGAGGGCACCCCGCAACGGATAGCACCCTCATCCTCTTCTGTGACATCCTCAGCCCTTGCCAGGTGTTCCAGATGCTTGGAGGAGGGTACCAGCTGGTGTGCAACTGGCATCCCCTACAAAGATCTCTGCACCACCAGCGCCACTGTTGGCTTCACACTACACAGCATCTTATGCATCCTATAGACGTCAGAGTACAGTTCCTGCACGCACTCCGAGTGATGCCACATATAGCTCTCCAAGTGGTTGGCCACTCTTTTAATGGAGGAGCTCATGCGCTCATAGTCCTGAGTCATTGTGATGCATATGAGCTGGAAGGACTGCACCATCCTTTGACCAAGACCTCGCACTCTGCCATGTGGGGGCACATCTGCTGCTTCTGCTCAAGGTACAGTCTCCTTTCCAGTGACTCCTGAAGCCCTGCATCTGTGTCCAGCTGAGCAGTGCTGCGTCTGTCCTCCATCCTCTCAGGGAGACAGACCATAGTTGCCTCTGGCTCTGGCACCTCTTTCTGCCTACTATTGCCATGATCCTCACCCAGTGCCACACTGTCTACACACTCACAAGGACCCACCGAGGTGAGAGTATCTGCATTGGTGGACGGTGCGCTTATAAGGTGTATCGATGTTTCTTCATCTCCTTTTTGTTACTTTGGGCTGCAGAAGGAGAGGGAGAGGGTGCCCTGGGATGAACATCAGCACCTGTGGGAGACACAGGATGAGATCATGAGAGTGAGCCTATAGCAGCATGCACGCTGAGCCTCCTCAGCAGTGCTGAGCTACCCATGCTACCCTGTGTGTGACACACTATCCAATGGGGTGGACTGCACTGCACCTCCCTAATGGCCACTGTAATCACCAGCTCCACCATTAGCTCCCATCTCAGCAGGGCCAACTGCCTCCTCATCCACTATCCAGGCTATCTCTATCATTACCTCCTCCATTGCGTAATGGGGTGGAAAAATGGCACCCCTCCTCCATTATTTGCCCGTTTCTCCTGCAAGGACAAAAGAAAGTGAGATAAGGCACTGTTTTCCTCTGTGGCCAATGTCATCTGCCTCTGTCCATTAAATGCTGCATGTCTCCATGGTGACAAGTCCTCAGCAGCAGCAGCACTAAGGCTCTGAGCCATTCGGAGGGGTCAGTAAGTGCCCTGGGCACAAACCCCTCCCATGTTCAGTAGCAGCATGCATGCTGAGGCTCCTCAGGCGTTGTGTCTGCTGGAGAGTGAACGCCCAGAGGCCACTCCTGATGGTTGGGGGTTGCACTCACTTTGCCAGAGTGTATCAGGTCATTGAACCTCTTCCTACAGTTGATCCAGGTCCTCCTCACTGCTCTCCAGCCGCTCACTGTGGCTGCCACCTCCACCCGCGCCTCCTTGCTCTGGATGGCTGTCCTCCTCCAGCCACCCTCCAGGAACAGGACCTCCCTCCTCTGCCTCACAGCCTCAAGCATGACATCCAGCTCGGCATCCGAGAACCAAGGAGTAGCCCTGCATGCCAGGCCTCTGGCTTTCCGGAGACATCTGGTCCTGCTCCAGTGCTGTCCAAGGCTTTGACAAACTCTGCAGTTTTCTTCCTTCAGTCAAATGGCAGCCACAGTAATGTCTGCCATGGTGAGATTAAATCTGCAGTTCTTCTGACTCCCCCTGTTCCTGCCCCCACGGCCTCCACTGGAACGCAAACCCCTCTCCATATCAATTAAGGGGTCACCGTGAAAGTCGGGATGCAAATCTGTTTCCCCCCCAGGGGCGGGGTCAGGATCTGGAAACAATCACAACTTCCGTTTTCCACCCCTAATGTGAAAATACAGCTCGAGGTGTCTACTAGATCCCTGCCCTTTGTGGAAATCATTTTCTTTACATACCTGAGAATCACCTTCAGGAAAATGTTAACTATGAAACTTGAGCCTGGAATTTGCACAATCTGTTTGATTTTATTGTGCCAATCAAACAGGTGACAGAGGGGATTGTGGGGATAATCAGTAATGTTGTATCCCTCCTCACTTTGGCACTTGCCCTATTTTTCACAGTCCGGGAAAGGACTGCTCATGAGGCTGTAATTACAAAATGACATCAAACATCCCATTATCTGTCATTATGCCTCATTTACCTTGATTCATAATCAACCAGGTATAAAACTAGCATTCTTGGTTCTAGGTACTAACTTGAAGGCAAGTTTTTATTTATTATTTGTTCACAGGATATAGCTGATGCTGGCAAGGCCACAATCTGGCAAAGTGCTTTTCTTGATCCATTATAGTTGTTCTGATGATGATGTTCAGGAATTTGAGAATTTCAACCCAATGGTAATGAAGGAAATTAGATATATGTTTGAGTGAGTTTACAGTGTCTATGTTCTATATTTACAAGCACTGTTGATAACATATTACTGTTTAATTTTTCCTACATTTTTGCTGTTGCCACCTGCTTAACCATCTCTCTTCGGACAATTTGCTAACAGACTCCCATTGACCTCCTGCAGCCGTGTGTTTTTTTCTTTCATGAGGGTGGCTCGGTCTGAGCCCCAAAATTCTCTATGACCACTGCCAACAAAAGCTGCAGTTTTTGGAGGCACAGCTGGTCCTGATAATTTCTTCTCCTCCCCATCCCCAACACGGAGCATTTGGTATCCGTGCACGCCATTTAACTGGGAAAATGTCTAGAATGACTAGAGTTGATCACTCACCACTAACCACAAAATTCAGACCATTATTTATAACTATGGAACAAACTGGGAACGTAGCTCAATGCACCTCATTCTGTACATACGGGCAGTTGTCTAAGAAAATGTATTTAGCTAGCTTTTGTAGATGCTGTTATACAAAACAGCCCAAGAGAAACAGTCAGTTTGTCAAGTTCCCATGTTTTTATATCTCAATATTTAAACTGACATTTCACATTTGACTTTGGCGTAAAATGTCAATTCTTTCTCACCATGAAATTAAAATGCAGCTATCACCAGCATTTACTGGGCCATTTTAAGCCTAAAAACACAGGTAAGATTTCCTTTATATATTGTGAATAGTGTAAACACAATTATAACTTTTCTTCAAAATAACTAACATATATGCAGGGATGATTTCTTCTTGTGCATGATCCTTACATAGAAACATAGAAAATAGGAGCAGGAGTAGGGCATTCGGCCCTTCGGGCCTGCTCCGCCATTCAAAAAAGATCATGGCTGATCGTCTAATTCAGTACCCTGTTCCCTTTGGCATTAAGAAATATATCTATCTCCTTCTTGAATATAGTGATGGTTTCCTTTTGTATTATGTGTAATGAAATGTAAGATTTTTGCAGGTTTAAGTTTGATTGAGCATAGCTCACGGAGGAAACATTCCACCATAATGTGCCTATAGATTGGAAGAGATGATAATTTTACTGTGTTCATATATAAAACTGCAATTAAATTTCTCATAGGTATACTTATTGTAACTTTTCCAAACTGCATTGCTATGTTTCAGAAATACTTGAATTCTGAAAAAGCAATGCTGAGCAATGATATGTGCATTACTATTGAATCACATTTAACGAACAGTTGCATTTGGCTATCAGTGTTCGTAAAGAACTGATGGTCAATAGAAGTGAAATATTCTTCTTTTCGGAGAATCTCAGATTATAGACTAAATGGAAGGGTAATAATTTCAAATTACTATTGACTAATATTGGCACCATAGAAGAGACAACACTGAATTGCACTAGCAAAAATGATGAACAAGCAAAAAAATAGAGGAAGAGGGTTTTGTTTACCCCAGTCTTGTAATTGATGATCTAAACTTGCACAAGAGAGCTGATGAAATAAAGCAGATTTTTCCAGGATGTGTCTGCCTAGTTCAATGAAAGACAAATGGCTTTATTCTATTCATGGTCAGTCATTTGAAAGCTTAGAACATTAATTTGAGTAATACAATTTCTGGTACAGTTGTCCAGCTCAATGAAAGGGATTTATTCCCTCTGGTATTGTGGCTGAAAACATGATGCTGTAAAATCTTTGTGAATTGAAACAAAATTCAGTAAAGATATCCTATTCTACTCGTGGATATGTATTTCCTGGCTTAATGATCTCTAATGATGGAGTTATTTATGATTTTGTCCAATTACATGAAGTGATGTTGAACTTTCACAATTTAAAGGGACTAAAATTCTGTGACTGTATCTCTAGTGAGAGATCAGCGGATCCCCTAGGAGATGACACAGACCCGTTTATATTAGGTCTCTGCTATTTTCAGAAGTTACCTTATTGATTTGTAAGGGGCAGAACTTTAATCTGCTAGTGTTGTAATGGCAGCTGGTATGCTGAGTGAGTGGAATGATTAGCATTCTCCACAAGGGCAGCACAGTGGCACAGTGGTTAGCACTGCAGCCTCACAGCTCCAGGGACCCAGGTTCAATTCTGGGTACTGCCTGTGCGGAGTTTGCAAGTTCTCCCTGTGTCTGTGTGGGTTTTTGCCGGGTGCTCCAGTTCCCTCCCACATCCAAAGACTTACAGGTGATAGGTAAATTGGCCATTGTAAATTGCCCCTAGTGTAGGGGGGTGATAGGGAATATGGGATTACTGTAGGGTTAGTATAAATGGGTGGTTGTTGGCCAGCACAGACTTGGTGGGCTGAAGGGCCTGTTTCAGTGCTGTATCTCTAAATAAATAGAATTTTTTAAAAAAAATAATAAAAGGGCGCATATGGACCCCACCATTAATCAGTGCAGTACTCTTTATACCATGCAACTGATCTGTGTGAAATTTCTTCCCTTTTTAAGTTTTATTCATATACCCTATTTTAAATTTCCCAACAATTTCCTCAGGTTACACCTCAACAGGATATTCACACACCTCAGCCACCTGCTCTAAATGCAACAAATCGGCCCGAAAAGAGCAACCTCAAAAAAGACACAAGGCAAAACCAGTCTCCATCTTACAAAAGATTGGTACATTGAGATTAAGTAGCAAACAAGTCTGCACTTCCCACCATAGGAATGATAATAAAATATATGAGCCAGAAGCTTTGCACCAGGGAGCCAAATAACCAATTTCTCTCTGCACCATCCCAGTGATGTACAGTCATGTCTGGGAATACGACGACAATCTGTGGCATTAAGACTGAGCGATGATTAATGGGAGAGCTACCTGGAATGTGGGCTGTTTGATGGTCAAATGAACAGTGAGCTCCAAATAAGTGGACCGTCGGCAAATATCACAGCAAATAAGCAATGTGATATTGCTGAGGGTGGAGAAGATGTATAGGATAGAGATTGCTCATGTTTTACAAATCCACCAATTACTTTATGCCAACACACTAATAAGTCCATCAAATTGGTTCAGATCAGTGGTTGCTCAGTAAACAGATCAATTTGATTAGACAATGTTAGAATAATCACCAGTTGTCACTTTAAGTGTCCCAATATTCCAAGAGATTTTCGGTCTCCTTCACACTCATTCCTGTACTTTGTGATATGAATTATGAAAGGTCATTTCTGGTACAGTAGTCAGAGACAGCACAAAATTCTGGGACACCTTGGGTGTTTGAAGATAATAACTAACCTAGCACAAATCATTTCTATCTGACAAATATTCGAATGAAGACAGCTATTTTAATTAAATGTAATAAAAGTATTGAATTAAAGCATCATTTAGATTTGATACTAAGTAGTATTTCTAATGCTATCTTCTGCAGCAATAGTAATGTCATTCAAGAGCTCAGACAAGCATATGGTCTGCACATAAATCTGTATACTTTATCTCCTGAGGTAGTGAGCATGGGAGAGAGCACCTGTTTTGGTGCCTGAAGTATTTGGCTGGGAAACTGCTGTTGCTTGGCTCTTTAATCTTCCCTTCTCCATGGATGGACCTCATCATAATGGTGCTTACCTATGCAGTTTCCCAGAAAACAAGCTATCAGCCTCCAGGGCTGCAGAGGATAGCATTGATCTTCCAGAACCCACCCAGAAATTTACCAAAATTGGCATATGTCAAATGTGGCAGAATGTGATGGACAGGAAGAATGCACAGGCATACCTATAATTTATCTATGTCCACATTTATAATGTCAACTACCCGTGTAAACTTGTCACACTGTAATTACACACTCCCACCCAAGGTGACACTGCAGAACCTCAGTTTTGTGTATCCCAGACCTCTGTCTGTACCAAAAGCAAGTTATATTAGAATAAGAACACATTTTAAGAGTTAGAATAGAGAAAGAATTATATTGATATACACTGACCCTATGGACCCAGTGTCAGCTGTGACTCAGTGGGTAGCACTCTTGCCTCTAAATCACAAGGTTCTGGGTTCAAGTCCCCATTAGGACTTAAGCACAAAAATTAATGCTATTTTTCAGATGTGATGTTAAATAGAGGCCCCCACCTACTTGCTTGGGTGGATGTAAAAGATCCAATTGCACTATTTTGAAAAGAGCAAGGGAGTTATCCCCAGTGTCCTGCCCAATATTTATCCCTCAATCAACATTACAAAAACAGGTTATCTGATCATTATCATATTGCTGTTAGTGGGAGTTTGCTCTGCGGAAATGGCTGCCATCTTTCCTACATCACAACGCTGACTACACTTCAAAAGTACTTCATTGGCTGTAAAGAGCTTTGAAATGTCTGATGGTCATGAAAGTTGCTATATAAATGCAAGTTTTTCTTTCTTTTTTCTTTCAATTGCTTTTTATTTACCAATCAAGGGATGTGGAATCGCTGACAAAGCCAGCATTTATTGCCTGTACATAATTGCCCTTGAGAATGTGGTGCTGACCTACCTTCTTAAACCAGTGCAGTCTGGCTGGTGTAGGTGCACCCACTGTGCTGTTAGGGACAGAATTCCAGGATTTTGACACAGCACCAATGAAGGAATGGTGATATATTTCCAAGTCAGGATGGTATGTGACTTGAAGGGAAACTTGTAGGTAGTGGTGTTCCCATGTCCCTGCGGCCCTTGTCCTTCTAGGTGGTAGAGGTCACCAGTCATCAAAGAAGCAACTGAAGGTGGCTGAGCTTAGGACACTGTCCTGAAGAACTCCTGCAGCTTGTCCTGGAACGCAGATAAATCACCTCCAACAACCACAAACATCTTCCTTTGTGCTAGGTATGACTCCAGCCAGTGGAGAGTTTTCTCCCTGATTCCACTGACTTCAATTTTGCTAGGGCTCCTTGATGCCACACTCAGTCAAATGCTGCCTTGATGTTAAGGACAGTCACTCTCACTTCAGCTTGAGAATTCAGTTCTTTTGTCCTTGTTTGGAATGTAAAGCGATCAGAAGCTGAGTGGTCCTGGCAGAATCCAAACTGAGTATCGCTGAGCAGGTTATTATTGAGCAACTGCAGTTTAATAGCATCGCCCAAGACCCATTCCATCACTTTGTTGACGATTGAGAGTAGTCTGAAGAGCATTAATTGACAGATTGTATTTGTTCTGCTTTTTGTGGGCAGAACATACCTGGGTGATTTTTCACTTTGTTGGGTAGATGTAGGTGCTGGAGCTGTACTGGAACAGCTTGGCTAGAGGTGCGGCTAGTTCTGAAGCATAAGTCTTCAGCACTGCAGCCGGGATGTTGTTGGGGCTCTTAGCCTTTGCTGTATTCAGGGAACTCAGCCGTTTCTTAGTATCACGTGGAGTGAATCAAATAACATACAAGCATACAACATACGAACATACGAATTAGGAGCAGGAGTAGGCCATTCAACCCTTTGAAGCCTGCTCCACCATTTAATAAGATCATGGTTGATCTGATTGTGACCTCAACTCCACTTTCCCACCTACCCCCGATACCCTTTGACTCCGTTGCTAGTCAAGAATCTGTCTACCTCTGCCTTAAAAATATTCAACGACCCTGCCTCCACCGCTCTCCAGGGAAGAGAGTTCCAAAGACTCAAAGAACAAAGAACAGTACAGCACAGGAACAGACCATTCGGCCCTCCAAGTCTGCACCGATCTTGATGCCTGTCTAAACTAAAACCTTCTGCGCTTCTGGGGACCGTATCCCTCTATTCCCATCCTATTCATGTATTTGTCAAGATGCCTCTTAAATGTCGCTATTATACCTGCTTCCACCACCTCCCCTGGCAGCAAGTTCCAGGCACTCACCACCCTCTGTGTAAAGAACTTGCCTCGCACATCTACTTTAAACATTGCCCCTCGCACCTTAAACCTATGTGCCCTAGTAACTGACTCTTCCACCCTGGGAAAAAGCTTCTGACTATCCACTCTGTCCATGCCACTCATAACTTTGTAAACCTCTATCATGTCGCCCCTCCACCTCCGTCGTTCCAGTGAAAACAATCCAAGTTTATCCAACCTCTCCTCATAGCCAATGTCCTCCAGACCAGGCAACATCCTGGTAAACCTCTTCTGTACCCTCTCCAAAGCCTCCACATTCTTCCGGTAGTGTGGCGACCAGAATTGCACGCGATATTCTAAGTGTGGCCTAACTAAAGTTCTGTACAGCTGCAGCATGACTTGCCAATTTTTATACTCTATGCCGTATGCCTTCTTGACTACCTTATCCACCTGCGTTGCCACTTTCAGTGACCTGTGGACCTGTACGCCCAGATCTCTCTGCCTGTCAATACTCCTAAGGGTTCTGCCATTTACTGTATACTTCCCACTTGTATTAGATCTTCCAAAATACATTATCTCACATTTGTCCGGATTAAACTCCATCTGCCATTTCTCCGCCCAAGTCTCCAACCGATCTATATCCTGCTGTATCCTCTGACAATCCTCATCACTATCCGCAACTCCAACAACCTTTGTATCGTCCGCAAATTTACTAATCAGACCAGCTATATTTTCCTCCAAATCATTTATATATAATACAAACAGCAAACGTCCCATCACTGATCCCTGCGGAACACCACTAGTCACAGACCTCCATTCAGAAAAGCACCCTTCTACTGATACCCTCTGTCTTCTATGACCGAGCCAGTTCTGTATCCATCTTGCCAGCTCACCTCTGATCCCATGTGACTTCACCTTTTGTACCAGTCTGCCATGAGGAACCTTGTCAAAGGCTTTATTGAAGTCCATATAGACAACATCCACTGCCCTTCCTTCATCAATCATCTTCGTCACTTCCTCAAAAAACTCAATCAAGTTAGTGAGACACGACCTCCCCTTCACAAAACCATGCTGCCTCTCGCTAACAAGTCCACTTGTTTCCAAATGGGAGTAAATCTTGTCCCAAAGAATCCTCTCCAATAATTTCCCTACCACTGACGTAAGGCTCACCCGCCTATAATTTCCTGGATTATCCTTGCTACCCTTCTTAAATAAAGGAACAACACTGGCTATTCTCCAGTCCTCTGGGACATCACCTGTAGCCAATGAGGATACAAAGATTTCTGTCAAGGCCCCAGCAATTTCTTCCCTTGCCTCCCTCAGTATTCTGGGGTAGATCCCATCAGGCCCTGGGGACTTATCTACCTTAATGCTTTGCAAGATGCCCAACACCTCCTCCTTTTTGATAACGACATGACTCACAATGCTCTGAGAGAAAAAATTTCTCTTCATCTCCATCTTAAATCGGTGACCCCTTATTTTTAAACTGTGTCCCCTAGTTCTAGTTTCTCCCACAGGGGGAAACATCCTTTCAGCATCCACCTGTCAAGTCCCCTCAGGATCTTATATGTTTCAATAAGATCACCTCATTATTCTGAACTCCAATGGACACAGACCCAATCTGTCCAACCTTTCTTCAAAGGATAACCTCCCCACCCCAGGTATCAGTCGAGTGAACCTTTTCTGAACTGCCTCTAATGCATTTATATCCTTTCTTAAATATGTAGACCAAAACTGTACACAGTACTCCAGATGTGCTCTCACCAATGCCCTATACAACTGTAGCAAAACATCTCTACTTTTATATTTCACTCCCCTTGCAATAAACGACAACATTCCATTTGCCTTCCTAATCACTTGCTGTATCTGCATTCCAACCTTTTGTGATTCATGTACCAGCACACCCAGATCCCTCTGTTCCTCAGAGTTCTGCAATCTCTCTCCATTTAAATAGTATGCTGCTTTACTATTCTTCCTGCCAAAGTGGATAAGTTCACATTTTCCCACATTATACTCCATTTGCCAAAATTTTGTCCACTCACCTAACCTATCTATAACCCTTTGCAGACTCCTTGGGCTGGATTTTAAAGGGTTCCTGACACTGGGAACGGTGGCCGGGGGGGCATGAAGCTCACTCCGGATGAGGCCCGCCACCGACCCTGACGTTGTCAGGGCCCGGCCCAATTTCAGTGGAGGTGGAGAGGCCTCGTGGTGGACCGCCCCGCCACCCCCCCGCTCCCCAGCTGCTCGGCGAAGGGACCACGATTTCCATATGTCAATAAATTAACCTACCTGAATTAATGAAGGTCCTGTCATCTCCTTATTTGCCGCACTGATCTTCATTCTGGCAGCTGGCAATGTCACGTCTTCGAATCCCCGTCCAGGGAAACGAGGCGTGACTCCTGTGGGGAGAGGTGAGGAGATACTTTTCTCAGTGCGGGAGCGGGGGGGAGTGGGGTCAAACACTTCAGATTGGTTGGGTGGGGTGATGCGAAGTGGTAAAGGACAAAAGTTCTGAACTTTGGTGGGGAAAGGTCATATATTCATGGTAGGTATTCTGGGGGGGAGGCGAAGGGCAGTAATGATATGTAATGACATTGGGGGGTGGGAGAGGGCATGGAAAGATTTTTTCATTCATTTTTATTACCTTCCCATTCAAAGAACAAAGAACAAAGAACAGTACAGCTCAGGAACAGGCCATTCGGCCCTCTAAGCCTGCGCCAATCTTGATGCCTGCCTAAACTAAAACCTTCTGCACTTCCGGGGTCCGTATCCCTCTAGTCCCATCCTATTCAAGTATTTGTCAAGATGCCTCTTAAACGTCGCTATGGTACCTGCTTCCACCACCTCCCCCAGCAACAAGTTCCAGGCACTCACCACCCTCTGAGTAAAGAACTTGCCTCGCACATCCCCTCTAAACTTTGCCCCTCGCACCTTAAACCTATGTCCCCTAGTAACTGACTCTTCCACCCTGGGAAAAAGCTTCTGACTATCCACTCTGTCCATGCCGCTTATAACTTTGTAAACCTCTATCATGTCGCCCCTCCACCTCCGTCGTTCCAGTGAAAACAATCCGAGTTTATCCAACCTCTCCTCATAGCTAATGCCCTCCAGACCAGGCAACATCCTGGTAAACCTCTTCTGTACCCTCTCCAAAGCCTCCACATCCTTCTGGTAGTGTGGCGACCAGAATTGCACACAATATTCTAAGTGTGGCCTAACTAAAGTTCTGTACAGCTGCAGCATGACTTGCCAATTTTTATACTCTATGCTCCGACCGATGAAGGCAAACATGCCGTATTCACTGTGTCTTTAAAAATTTAAATGGTCATTTAGGGCTGTAAGCCCTTTAAAAATGGCACCAGCGCCTGCGCATTGGCACCAGACGCTGTTGCCGAGGACGGCTCGCGGCAGCTCCGCGACGTACGCCCAGTATCTGTGGGCCACCATGTTTCTCGCCCGCCGCCTATTTCGGCGGTGGGCTTTCAAAATGCAACCCCCTATGTCCTCTTCACAACTTACTTTCCTACCTATCTTTGGGTCATCAGCAAATTTAGCAACCACACATTCGCTCCCTTCATCCAAGATATTGATATAAATCATAAAAAGTTGAGGTCCCAGCACTGATCTCTGTGGCACTCCACTTGTCATGTCTTGCCAACCCGAAAATGACCCATTTATACCTATCTCTGTTTCCTGTTAGCTAACCAATCCTCTATCCATGCTAATATGTGTACTGCCAACACCATGAGCTCTTATTTTGCTTAGTGAGCTTTGATGTGGCACCTTGTCAAATGCCTTCTGGAAATCTAAGTATAGCACATCCACATGTTCCCCTTTATCCATGTTCTTTGTTATCTTCCTCAAAGAATTCCAATAAATTGGTCAAACATGACTTCCCTTTCAAAAACCATGTTGACTCTGCCTGATTACTTTGAGATTTTCTAAGTGCCCACAATAACTTACTTAATAATAGATTCCAGCATTTCTCCTATGACAGATGGCCTGTAGTTTCCTGCTTTCTGTCTCCCTTCTTTCTTGAATAGAGGAATCATATTTACTATTTTCCAATCTGATGGGACCTTTCCAGAATCTTGGGAATTTTGGAAAATTAAAACCAATGCATCTACTATCTCAGCAGCCACTTTTTTTTTAAGAAACTTGGATGAAGTCCATCAGGACCTGGGGAATTGTCAGCTTTTAGTTCTGATAATTTTTTCAGTACCCTTTCCCTGGTGATTATAATTGTATTAAGTTCCTCCCTCTCTCTCATCTCCTGATTCACAATTATTTCTGCGATGTTATTTGTATCCTCTACAGTGAAGACAGAAGCAAAATATCTGTTCAATTCATCCACCATCCCCTTATTTTCCATTTCTAATTCCCCAGACACCCTTTACTTACTCTTTTCCTTTTTAAATACCTGCAGAAACTCTTACTATCTGTTTTTATATTTCTAGCTAGCTTTCTCTCATACTCTAATTTCTCCCTCCTTATTAACCTTTCAGTCATTCTTTACTGTTCTTTATATTTTGCCTAATCTTCTGACCTGCCACTCAACATTGCGGAATTATGTGCTTTTTCTTTCAATTTGATGCTATCTTTAACTTCCTTAGTTAGCCACGGATGAAGCTTCGCTTAGAGTCTTCCTTTCTCACTGGAATGTATCTATGTTGAGTATTCTGAAATATCTCCTCAAATGTCTGCCACTGCATCTCTCCTGACCTATCCCTTAACCTACTTTGTCAGTTTACTTTAGCCAGCTCTGCCTTCATAATTGCCCTTATTTAAGTTTAAAACACTAGTCTTAGATTTGCCCTTCTCTCCCTCAAACTGAATGTGAAATTCGATCATATTATGATCACTGCTACCTAGACACACCTTCAATATGAGGTGATTAATTAATCCTGTCTCATTGCACAGTATCAGATCTAGTATAGCCTGCTCTCTGGTTGGCTCTAGAACGTGCTGCTCCAAGAAACTGTCCCAAAAACACTCTATGAACTCATGATCCAGGCTACCTTTGCCAATCTGATTCGTCCAATCGATATGTAGATTAAAATCACTCATGATTATCGTCATGTCTTTCTCACAAGCCCCCATTATTTCACCCTGTATACCTCGTCCGACAGTGTGGTTACTGTTAGGGGGCCTACAAACCACTCCCACAAGTGACTTCTTACCTTTACTATTTCTCATCTCTACCCAAACTGATTCTACATCTTAATCTCCAGAACTATGGTCATCTCTATTGTTTAATTAACAGAGCTGCCCCTTCACCTTTTCCTAGCTTCCCGTTCTTCCTAAATGTCATGTACCCTTGAATATTCAGATCCCAGTCTTAGTTATCTTGCAGTCACGTCTCTGCAATGTCTATCAGATTATATGTATTTATTACTATTTGCGCTGTCAATTCATTTGCTTTGTTATGAATGCTAAATTGGCTCAAGGCTGGCAACTGTGACAGTGAGAATCTTAGGAGGAGTGCAAACACTTCAGCTTTGCCTTTTGCACTCATGTGCTGGTCTCCACCATCATGGAAGATAGGGTTATTCCTGGAGCCTCCTCTTCCTTTTAGTTATTTAATTGTCCATCACCATTCTCCACTGGATGTGGCAGAACTGCAGAGCTTTGATCTGATCTGTTGATTGTGAAATTGCTTAGCTGTCTATAACATGCTGCTTCTACCTTTTAGCATGCATGTAGTCCTGTGTTGTAGCTTCACCAGGTTGGGACCTCAGTTATATGGTGCTGCTTCTGGCATGCTCTTCTGCACTCCTCACTGAACCAGGGTTGATCCCCTGGCTTGATGGTAATGGTAGAGCGAGGGATATACCAGGCCATGACATTACAGATTCTTTTGGAATACAATTCTGTTGCTGCTGATGGCCCACAGTGCCTTATGAATGCCCAATTTTGAGCTGCTAGATCTGTTCTGAATCTATCTCATTTAGCACAGTTGTAATGCCACACAACACAATGGAGGTTTTCCTCAGTGTGAAGAAAGGACTTTGTCTCCATAAGGACTATGCTATCACTCCTACCAAAACTATCATTTTGGTCCTTTAACCCCACTTCACCTGAAGACTACACTTGACATTGCATATGAGGAGTCAAGATCATGGGATATAAGCTAGTATTATAAGTAGATAATAGATCATTAAAAACAAAATAGGATTATTTTCTAATTTTATTATATAAACAAGATCATGAAGTTCTCAAGTGTATAATTATTGAGGTGGTCAATCCAAAAAGAATGATATAGTACATAATAGAATTACTGTTAAGTTGGGCTTGATAACTCCAGCTAATTGCTAAATTGAAAAATGAGTTATGATATTTATAAAATTCTGATTTTAAAATTACATTTGTTTTGTATTTAAACATTGTAGAAAACTCAGATGGTCCTTGTTTGCAGAATACAATTACACCAGCACATGACTTTCGAAATTTTGATTACCAGGGTTAAAGACCCAATGTATCTGATAACTGAAAGTGATTTGAGCTAGGGAAAGAACGTTATATTTTAATCATTCAGATGTTTGATTGCCATTCTAAGAAAATGCCACATCACATGCACAGAGGGACAGTTTACAAATTTGTGTTCTTCATGTATAAATAACAGCATATTACAAGCTGTCTATGAATTTGTGAAATGAAATCTGTGGCTGGTCCAGGCTAGAGGGAAGTACAGTAGTTAATAGCTGCTTGTAATGGAAAAGCTGTGTTTTTATCCCTTTGATGTAGAGGCTTTGCAATTATTTATGCATCTGAGGTCCTTGGCAATCTAGTAGCAGCATGTGGCAGAATTCTTTGATAGTCTAATGTTTTAAGTTCGAGGAAATGGGAAATGCAATCTTTATTAATTATTTTGGCATTTAGCCTATTTTAACTACTATACTTCATAAAACATTTCAATTACTATTTTGTTTATTGTAGAGTATCTATACATTATTCAAAAATACCATGTATGGATGTACAAATGCAACACCTGTAACACCTTATACAGCAGCATTTCTAATGGAAACTTCCTGCGGTTGATTTTAATCCCAGACACACATCACGCGGGTGGCATGCTACTCAGCCCAACCAATATCCTTGGTGTGAGGACTGAACCTGTTAATCAGCACTCACAGGCAACTCATAGGACGAAATTCAGAGAATCCTCCATGGAACCAAACATGAGATTTTATCTACAGTGGCAAAGAGCAATTGTGGGGATGGGTGGGGTATAGATAGGCTGGCAGCAGGAAGGCACATGCAACACCCTTGTAGATGCTGCAGAGAAAGTGTTAGCGAATGGGAACACAGCAGGATAGAGCGTTAAGTTCTTTTAATTAAAAAACATATGAATCAAGCTTTGAAAGCAAACATAAGGCCTCTAATTATCACCTGATTGTTAAGAACATGTGAATCTTTTAATTACGGACCCCTGTGATCCATAAATGGACAGAGATGACAGACTGAGAGACAAAGATACATTATAGTTGCAAAGCACCAGACTTCCGAAGAGATCACTAAGAAGATTATAAACCAATACTGTCAGACCCTCATGCTCCCGCCCCCATGCCCTCCTACTCCCATTTTTCATGACAGATAAAAACCAACCCCAATGAGCCAAACCCTACATTTCACTCTCCCAGGTCTGCTCAACTTTGTGTTGCCCATGCAAGATCAAAGGATTTCATTTTCTCCTGCCAATTCTAAAATTCTAATGCTAACAATCAGTGCAGCTCAAAACCATTGCCCCTACCTTGTAGCCCTGTACTGCTGAACACTAGGGGGTCTATAAAAATCCACAAGTCTTGCTCTACAACTGTAACCATATTTTCCCAAACATGACATAAATACCCCTGTTGTTATAAAATAGTATAGCTGCCAAATGATTGGAATGTATTTGTAAGTGCAAAAATACGTGCATACACTGTTTCTAAATGCCTATTCTTTTGTTTTTATGCAAATTATTGAAGTGCAGTGGTGCAGAGTGAAACATTTTCACACTTTGATTTCAGCAACAATCACTTCTGGATAAGGCCCACATAAGGAAAAGTATTTCAACGTTTTTATGCCATTATCTTCTAAATATGCTATTTTATCAAACATGATTTGTTCCATTAAGTAATGCTTTTGGTGAAGCTGCAGTCTCTCCTTAGTTATTAAATGTGCTTCAATTTACTGGTGTATCTCTGCACTGGTATTGCCTAATCCAAAAATCTAATCATTATTCCCTGTAAATGCCTGCTGCTGCAGCAGCATGTAATTGGATTACATACAACGTTAAGGGAAGACAGGAGAATGGAGCCACACCAACTTCCAGTGAGGTTGGTGAGTCGAATTAGAAAAAGCAGGGAAAGCAACCAATTCTACCCGTTTAACATTTCAAGAGAATCACAGAATCATAGAAAATTTAAGGCACAGAAAGAAGCCACTTGGCCCATCATGTCTGTGCCGGCCAAAAAACGATACACTTATTCTAATCCCACCTTCCAGCATTTGCTCCGTAGCCCTGCAGGAGACGGCACTTGAGGTGCCTATCCAGACTCCATTTGAATGAGTTGAGGGTCTCTGCCTCAACTACCCTTTCAGGCAGTGAGTTCCATACCATCACCACCCTCTGGGTGAAAAAGTTTTTCACATCTCCCCTCTAATTTTTCTACCAATCACTTTAAAGCGATGCCCCCTCATCACTGACCTCTCTGCTAAGGTGATAGAGCCTTCACCTCCACTCTATCCAGGCCCCTCAAAATTTTGTACATTTCCCCTGCATTTATGTCCAAATTGTTAATATATACCACAAAAAGCAGGGGACCCAGTACTGAGCCCTGCGGAACGCCACTGGAAACAGCCTTCCAGTCGCTAAAACAGCCATCAACAATTACCCTTTGTTTCCTGCCACTGAGCCAATTTTGTATCCATTTCCCTGAATCCCACAGGATTTTTTTTACCCAGTCTATCATGTGGGACCTTATAAAATTAATATTCTTGCATTTTTTTAAATGAGATTCCACCTTTTATTTAGCAGTACAAGTTTGTCACTTTAATGTTCAATTAAGCTGTGGGTAAGTTGTTTAGGTTTTCATGGCAAGAGCAGTAAGGTTGAGTAAGACGATTTATGGTTTACACCATGTGAATTTCTCTGAAAAGAGCAATTGTTTTCTTGAAAGAGTTCTTAGAAGAACTGTTAGGACACGACGTTTCGGGCAGCATACTCTGCCTGTCTTCTGGAGAAGACTGGATCTATGGAAGAGGTGGGTTTATACATGTGGAGGATGGCAGTCTGGGCGATTCCTAACAGTTCTTCTAAGAACTCTTCTTCCAACAAAATAACTGCTCTTTTCAGAGCAATTCATATGGTATAAACCATAAATCATCTTACTCAACCTTAAGCTGTGTGAGTTGAGTGTGCTCTTCATCTGGCAATGATGAGCATGTGTGTGAGTTTATACTGAATCTAGGCCTTGTTTTGCTGCATGTGAACTCCAGGACACTAACCCAAATGATGTTTTTTTGATGTTTGTATTAATATGTAGAGTCATTTTTGAGCTTTAATAATGTCATTTCCAATTCTTTCTTCCCTAGCCCAAATTATAATCTTTATTTTTCTCACTAGTTGTGCATAATTTCTTTACTTCCTGATGGAAAGTTTATTTTAACTTGGGTCCTCTCTTTTGATTATAAGATGATGAGAAACTGCTAATTAAAAGGCAAGGTTTTTAAAACTTTACATTATTTATTTATATAAAGCAATTATTAACATATGAATGTTTAATAATAATAGGTGATCAGGCCTAGTAAGCTAAACCCTTCTTGATAGGCCTCTAGCAGCAAAATTGTACTTCCATTTCAAAATCCTACCTCCACCATCCCTGTAACCACTTGTCATTTCTAACAAGGTGTCTGGACAGTTTGAAACTTTATCTGGAAAATATTGGTTAACTTTAAACATTCTATTACTCCACAATTGATTGGTTTTTAAGCTAGCTATAAGGAAAACTGGAAAACTTCTGGAGTTTATCCATATTCAATAGACCAACCCGGCCCTTGTTCTCCCTTCACAGAGCACTCTTGTCAAACTACATTGTCAAAGACTCCCCCCTCCAACCCCACACCATTTCACAGAGATTCTCTACTTATTCATGATGTTCCAGCTGATGCTTGGCACTGGGATGTTCATGGGTAAATATTTAGGTATGTAAAAATAAAAGTTCTGCCAGACTTTCCTCCTTATTCCCAACTTCTTCAATTTAAACTTGTATCTCAGGTACTTGGGTCCTTTGCCATCATGGCCAATTTTTCCACGCCAACTTCTCAAAATTCCTTTGCAATTGAAAGCTCCATTAAAAAGTATCCTCCATTTTTCCCATAACTTGTCTCCTGATACCCAGTAAAGAAAAAAATAAATACTGAGCTAGTGATCTTGTTTCCAACAGATTTTGTTACATTTATGTGACTAGTGGGGGGAAAAGTGACTTATATTATGATAACTATAATCTCAGGACACTGTCAATAGGGTCTGCATTAGAGGTGTACTAATTACATTACAGTTTTGGTGATGATCGACAAAAGATACAGTTGCAGTGTCAAATGGAAATGATTAAATGGATCAAAAGCTTACTGGCAAGAACTAATTACATTTCTTAAAGTTTAAATTACCATTAACCATTTGCATTCTGACTTTTTAGTTTTCAAGCTTTAAGTATATAATGTCTGAAAGAAAATTAATCATATATTTAGAAAGTTGAAAGTTAGAATTAAAGAAGTGTATTGAACCACATAACATTTATTTAAAAAAACACAACCTACAGAAATAGCTTTGTGAGAAAATTTAAACTTGAACTGTGAAAGCAGAGATGAAATGATTTATTGGATGATAGAAATTACCTCACACCCAGTTATCTGTTATTAGACATTATTGCCTGGAAATTACAGTTAGCAATATTAGCATACAAATACTTAACCAGTCTGCTATTTTAGTGGAGGCATTAACTCACTTAACAATCAACAGGCTAATGTCTGTATTAAAATATCAGACACAGGAATATCATAAGAATGTACTAAGCATTCATTTGCTGAAATCCCAAATCTTTCCAAGGCTTATATTTCACAGTTAGTTTTTTTTTTATTACGTTGTCAGCTGTTGCCAAGCAACGTGCCAAAGTGCACACAGAGCATTGTTAGTAAGGTCATGCGACTCTTCAAAATTTACTACAATCCTTTATGGTATAATTTCTAAAGACTACGACATCACATATTTCACAGATGGATTTCTGGAGGTTGTTTATTTCAGGAAATCAAAAGGTTAGGAACTGATTA
Source organism: Heterodontus francisci (assembly GCF_036365525.1). Taxonomy (NCBI): domain Eukaryota; kingdom Metazoa; phylum Chordata; class Chondrichthyes; order Heterodontiformes; family Heterodontidae; genus Heterodontus; species Heterodontus francisci. Next base: position 45,614,364 of record NC_090390.1, read on the forward strand.
TCATAAAACTGTGAATCATATAGTGTATGTTGTTATGGAGTTAATGCTACTGCAATCCTCAGATAGTTAAATTAGGTCCAAGGGTCTACTGCAGCAAGTCTCAATGTTCCCATTGTCGAAAACAATCTTTATATCTAACTTTCTGACCAAACATGTATTTACCAGCAATATCTGCTAAGTTAAGAAATTGATACGTACCAGTCTACGAATCTCTCTTTCACAGTCTTTCTTTATCCTGGAGATTTCCTCTTGGTGCAGATGGTACACACTTCTCATCTCTGCAGCCTTCATCTTGTCAGCATGAATAGCTTGACTTAAAGCTTCTTCCACATGTTTCTTAGCTCCCTTCAAATCAGAGATCTCTTGTTGCAGTTTGATTTTCTCAATCTCAAACACCTTCTTGGCCTCTTCTTTAGCTTCAGTATAAAGCATTGTTTTAACTTTGTCAGCCGCTCCATCACGCAAGGCATTAACAAGGGCCTGAAGTCTCTGATTCTCATTATCTTTAATTTTGATGATTCGAAGAAGCTCAGCTTCATGTTGCCTTAACAGAGTCTCTCGCACAGTCTGCAGTTCCTTCATTTTTTCTTCGTGTAGCTTGGCTTTGAGTTCGGTCATCAGCACAATATGCTTGTGCTGTTCTTGCTCTCTGATCAGCTTTCCTTCGTGATTTTTTTCTCGTTCCAACTTGCCAACCTGAAGAACACAACACAATAAACCCCCATGTATTTTTAGATTGATTCATCATATTTTCAAGTAACAGTCACTTTACTTCATAAAGATCTAGCTGGTGTTTCTATTTTCTTGCAGTATCCACTACATGTAGAAGGAACACAAGACAAACTAAATACTACATGGAAATGCTTCATAAACACGTTAATGATTTCACAATGCATATTATAATGAAGGCATTTTCCTTCAATTTGTTTTTTTAAAAAATATGGCCATTTAAGTACATGACTCAACATTTTCCATTTAACAATAATATTTATGTAAAAATTCTCTTGGAATCTTGAGTGGTCCTAGGTAAGAGTATAAGATATGGAATGATACCATTAGGCCCACTATTTTTCCAAGTATGGAATCTACCCAATTTTTTAATTTCTAACAAAATAAAGCTTTGTAAAGGTGACATTGTCCCCCAACTTTCTTAATGTCACCTTTACAAAGCTCCCAGATAACAATATAATATCATTCAAAAACACAATACTTTGTTTGCTGGAAATCTGAAATCAAAACAGAAAATGCTGGAAATTTTCAGCAGGTTCAGCAACATCAGTGGAGCGAAACAGAGTTAATGCTTCAGGTCAATTACCTTTCATCAGAAGTTCTGATGAAGGATTATTGATCTGAAACGTCGGGCTGCATTTTAAAAGCCTGCTGCCAAAATAATGGTGTAGTGAGGGCAATGAGGCAATGAGGTATCTGGGACCTCAGTGAATGGCAAGAACAACTGATTCAGAGTGGCAACTCGTGGCATATCTCTTAATTCCCTGAACTTGTTGGCCGATTTGTACATTAATAATGGCATGAGTCATTAACAAGCTGTAATTTTTCCAGCAAGATCCAGCACATGATTTCTTTAAACTACTGGAACTGTAACATTCCACACAGTATTTGAACTTCACCTTTTGACTTCCTTTATAATCTTCAATCCTACTGTTAACCAACTATTTCTAAAAGGTCTTTTTTTATATAAAAAGCATTGTGTTTGAAGTTCATTTCACACAACCACTACTGTGCGAGATGGTAGGAGACGTTTCATCTCTCGTCTTCCTTGATGCTTTAAATTTCATACTCATGCTCACTAGTTCTATAGTTAGGGGGTAACTGTAGCATGAGAAATGGATGACATTGGATAGGTATTTACATCTCACCTCATTTGCCGCCACTGCAGTCCACAGTCCAGGCATTCGCCTGTCCCATTATCAGCTTGCACTTCCAGAAAGTAACAGTGCAAAATATTTCCATTGACTTAAATAAGCCACCAGTTGATCCATTAGTTTACATCATATCATATCGAAATGTCTCAAAGATATAGTCAGGAAACCATGTTTGTGATACTTTCAAACTCAATGGAATCATTCAGAAGACTGTACTTTGAAAGAATGGGTCTGAACGAATGATTATATAGGTGCAGGTCCAAGATGGAGAAAGAAATAGAAGGATATGTTGATACGGTGAGATGAAGTAAGGTAGGAGCAGGCTTGTGTGCAGCATAAACACAGGTGAGGTGAGAGTGACTGCCCTTGACATACAGGTGGCATTTGTCAAAGTGTGACATCAAAGAGCACGAGCAAAATTGAAGTCAATGGGAATCAAGGGGAAAACTGTTCACTGGTTGGAGTCATACCTAGCACAGAGGAAGATGGTTCTGGTTGTTGGAGGCCAATCATTTCAACTCCAGGACACTGCTGCAGGAGTTCCTTAGGGTTGTGTCCTAGGCCCAACCACCTTCAGCTGCTTTATCAATGACCTGCCCTCCATCATATGGTTGGAAGTAGGTATGTTCACTGCTGATTACAGAGTGTTTGGTGCCATTCACAATTCCTCAGATACTGAATCATTCCATGCTCGCATGCAGCAAGACCGAGACAACATTCTGGCTTAGGATGATAAATGGCAAGTAAAATTCACGCCACACAAATGTCAGGCAACGACTATCTCAAACAAATAAGAGAGAACCTAATCAACTCCCTGTTACAAACTCCATGAGACCGTTAACGTTAAAATATGGGATATGAGATCAATTTAAAGAATTACATGACAAGATTTCACATTTATTTAGAGATACAGCACTGAAACAGGCCCTTCAGCCCACCGAGTCTGTGCCGACCATCAACCACCCATTTATACTAATCCTACACTAATCCCATATTCCTACCACATCCCCACCTGTCCCTATATTTCCCTACCACCTACCTATACTAGGGGCAATTTATAATGGCCAATTTACCTATCAACCTGCAAGTCTTTGGCATGTGGGAGGAAGCCGGAGCACCCGGAGGAAACCCACGCAGACACAGGGAGAACTTGCAAACTCCACACAGGCAGTACCCAGAATTGAACCCAGGTCACTGGAGCTGTGAGGCTGCGGTGCTAACCACTGTGCCACCCTGTGCCACCATGTTAAGACATTTATTATAACAAATGGACAGAAAGAAATCCCCATTAACTAAATAGTACTTTGCAAGTAGCTGATACCCCAATTACAAAGGAAGGTATTTTCTTTACTTCTTAAAATACTTGAAAACCTGACACTACACTTATACGTTACACAGTACTCTTTGTTGGTGAAATCTTTGTGGTTAAACATCCCAAACCCCTCCCAGTTACAAAGGGTTGGTTCTCTCAGACCTTTTCAAAATCAAAGCAATAAAATAAAAACAAAATACTGGAAATGCTGGAAATCTGAAATAAAAACAGAAAGTGCTGGAAATACTCAGCAGGTCTGGCAACATCTGTGGAGAGAGAGACACAGTTAATGTTTCAGGTCTGCGATTAAAATATTTCCAGCACCTTCTGCTCTTTTCAAAGTCAATGTCCTCTTGGCTCACTTCTCTGAGCACTTTCAACCTGGACATCTGTGAATAAGGTGATTCCTGATGATCCTGTTGGGTTTTTACTTCTCCGCAAACCCCAACTTTCAAAACAGGTTCATGTTTTCGCAGCCTTTCGCTGTATCAGGCTTCTGAAAGCAGGTGTTCCCACTCTCTTTCCTGTCAAGGTTGCCACCACTGATTGTCTTCCTTACAGCTTACTTTGAGGCTACCACCTCTTCTATACACCTGTCTGCCTTCAGAAAATCTGTTAAATTTATCTGGAATCAAACGTCAATAGCTTAGTGTCCTTTTCCAATATGCAAAGTCCAGAAGTCTGGATTCACAGAGCCGCCTGGGCCTTCCATTGTTTCCAGGTGTTAACAACTGCCCTAGACATTTGCTTCCTTAGAATCTCTGACTCCTTGTTTACAATCCAAAAGTCTAGGAGGGTGAAACCCATTGTTCTTCAGGTGTTATACCCCTACAGGCTCTGTTATTCAAAAAAAAAGTCTCTGATCTGTGCTCTCTGCTGTTTTTGTAATCAAGATTTTCGTCGTCCTTAAGCAGGATGTGAGGTCACCTGACTTCTCAGATTTCATCTTAAACTTTTAAAAATCACAGTTTTAAAACATAATCATGTTACAAAGTCCAGTGTTTATAACATTCCTTGACATTCAATAACATTACCATTACTGAATCCCCCACGAATAACTTCTTAGGTTTTACCATTGACCAGACACTTAACTGGACCAGCCATATAAATGCTGTGGCTACAAGAGCACGTCAGAGGCTGGGGATTCTGCGTTGAGTAACTCACCTCCTGACTCTCCAAAGCCTGTCCACTATCTACAAGGCACAAGTCAGGAGTGTTATGGAATATTCTCCACTTGCCTGGATGAATGCAGCTCCAACAACACTCAAAAAGCTCGACACCATCCAAGACAAAGCAGCTTGCTTGATCGGCACCCCATCCATCACCTTAAACATTCACTCCCTCCACCGTGGCTGCAGTATTTATCATCTACAAGATGCACTGCAGCAACTTGCCAAGGCTTCTTCGACGGCACCTTATAAACCCACGACCTCTGACACCTAGAAGAACAAGGGCAGCAGACACATGGGAACACCACCACCTGCAAGCTCCCCCCAAGCCTTGGAAATATATCACCGTTCCTTCACTGTCACTGGGTCAAAATCATGGCAGTCCCGCCTTACCAGCACCGTTGGTGTACCTACACCACAGAGACTGCAGTGACTCAAGAAGGCAGCTCACTACCACCTTCTCAAGGGTAATTAGGGATGGACAATAAATGCTGGTCAGTGACACATCCCATGACTGAATAAAAAAATGTGGCACCAAATGGCCTGTTTCTGTGCTGCATATTCTGTGTAATTCTATGCAGTATATATATAATGTCTTCATGTCATGTCTGTGTACACCATGGATTTTTCAGTTATATGAATAAATGCAGTCACGCAGAGCCACCTTTTATTATTGGTAAATCTAGTTGAAGCCCCAAGCTCCACTGTAGATTGCAATATCAAGGATAAACTCGAGTATTAGTAGTTAGCTTAGATTTAGATTGGGTTTAAAAAACTAAGAGGAAGGGAAGACTGAGTGACTATAGATAAATCTACTTTTATAATTTTGAAATCAAAATCAAAATACATCAGTTATTCTTGTTTTTAGTCTAGAACTTCAATTGCAGTTGTTTTTTGGAAGGGCTCTGGCACAGCTCCTGTCGTCTGTCGCATTGTAATATACTTAGGACCTGATCATGCAGGTGCCCAGGAGGCACTTCAGTGTTATGATGTTTTTTTCTGCATGTTGACATCCCTGTTGCTGGAAGATAAACAGTGTGGCTCAAAGGTTGTGCTTGTAGCGCAGTGTGCTGACATGGGATAAATTTCACACCTCTCTGGAGTGGATGCATGATTTGCCAGATTCACCTCAGCATTAACTTAAGTATTGTAAATAGGGTCCTCTCAATGCTGTGATAGTCCATTGTTGTAACTATAATTGAAGAACTGTGCTCAAATTGCAGTCTGGTGCAGAGCAGGAATAGCTTTTGTACAGTCCTGGTAAATTAAGGGCATTCCTGTTATTATTGTTTGAATTGCAATATATTCTATGCCTCATTATTATTAGGCTGTTTCCTATTTACAGATAGGAATCACTGCTCCTGTACTTTTGCTAGCGTTATTTCCCACGATTCATTTACATTCTGCAAAGTAAAAATGCATACCCAGGATTCTGGCAGAAGCGAGTCAGCACGAAGCTATCCTATGGAAGCATATTATTGCTATTGATCCAAAGAAGCATTAAGAGTATTGACCAGTTACCATGCATCACAATTAGCATTTTCAAAAGCCACAAGCTTCCGGCCTAGTTTCACCATGCAGCTCACCAAAGGGAATGCCTAGATTATTATACAATTCAGCAGCCATGAAAAGTTGCTGGGAAAATTAATGGGAAGAGTCCACATAAAAGAAATTGATCATAAACAGGGGTAAATATTTATTTAGCCTTCAAAATGCTGCAGCAGTTTTAAAAATGATATTTCCAAAGATAGGAGTAAAACATGGCTTGCAAAACTATGGAGCAACTAAATACACATGGAGTTATGAAATGAGAAGGGAATTTCTGTAAAATATTGCATTTGGTATTAACTGTGTTGGGTTTTAAACACCAAAATGACAGAGTGGCATAGCACACATTCCCTAGTTTGATGTCTGGCAAAGTGGAAGTGGTGCTGCAGGAGGCAGGTGTCACTCTCCAGGGCACCCACCTCAAAACATGCACTTTAGTACCATTCTGCCCAGAGGTGGCAGCTAGACTATGTATCGCATCTGTAGAACTTGGGAACACATTTGAGGAGAAACAACACTGTTTCAGAAATCTGGCAAAGTAAGACTACCCAACCATATCATGTACTATGTAGATGGCCTAAGATTGCTTTCCTCAACTGATCTGTCAACCTAGCTCGTCCATACCAAGGACTAACACAACCTTGTAGTTTTTCCAAAGCATTTCATAGATACCTGCACTAAATCAAGGCACATATTTGAGTTGTAACTTGCCATTGGCACCCTGACATCTTCCAAGGCATTCACACCTCAAATTATTACAACACAAATTAGCTACTGCTGCATTTTCAGTTTATGTTTCTTTTTCATCTGCACTATTTTGCTTTTAGTCTCTCTGTAAGATGTATGATCACTTACTGATACCCAAGATAGGCAGGAGGTTGGGTGCATATCTGTCCTTGTGTAAGTGCTCCTTCAATTTACAACATTTCAAAAATATTTCTTTGACTGTGTGGCATGGTGACACATAGGGCTGAATTTTATTCGTGCGCCGCACATCACAGCAGCGAGCTTTGAAGTCGGCGGCCTTCAGGTGCGGAAGTGCCGCTGCTGAGCCCCCTGCGATATTTCGCGCGGGGGCTCATTTAAATGGAGGGGGCGGAGCAGCCGCCCCCAATGACATAAGGGGGCGGCCACTCCATCCCCGGCAACGGCGTCCGGCGCCACCACGCAGGTGCCATTTTTAAAGGGCTTCAAACCCTTAGCAATAATTTGAATTTTTAAAGGAACATTACTCTGGAATTTGTTATAAAAAATAATCAAAAGCTGGAGGCCCTTTCCCAACCTCTTCAATAATTTTTTTATTGTCTTACATGACGAAGATTAACTTTATTCCCACGCCGAACTGTCCCCCCACAACCTCGTAACATTTGCCCTTCAAACCCTTCCCACCATCCCCACAGCCAATAAAATATATATTCCCCGCTCCCCGCCATCCTGCCCTGCTAATTTCACTCCTCCCCCCTCCCCACTAGTGACTCGCCTCAGAACTCCGAACAGAGTTCCGAAGACGCACGAGTTGCAATGGGCAGCCAAAATATCGGCGTGGGATGTCTGCCAGGACCAGGTAAGTTGATTTGCATGTTTATTTAATTGATTGTAATATTTAAATAAAGGCCCTTCAACTTTGTGGGAGGGGGGGGGCAGCACCGAGGCCTCGCCACTGCCGGTAAAACACGGCGGGTCCTTCTCGGCATCGGGGGTCGTGGCAGACCGCTCCCGCAAGTATTTTACGGGCCCCCCCCGCCACAAACCCTGACGTCAAGAGGCTGGTAAAATACAACCCATAATGTACTGAACGGGGAGTTAGAGAAGAACAAAGATCCACATCGAAGAAAGGATTACAAATTATATGCTTGATTTAAAAAAAATCTTTGATGGGACATGGGCGTCGCTGACATGGCCAGCCTTTGTTGCACATCACTAATTGCCCCTGATATCTGAATCGTTTGCCAGGCCATTTCAAGGGGCAATTAAGAGTCAACCTTGGAGTCACATGTAGGCCAGACCAGGTCAGGAGGCAAATTTCCTTCCTTCAAGGACATTAGTGAACCAGATGGTTTTTGCAACAATTAATGGTAGTTTCATGGCACCATTACTGAGACCAGCTTTCAATTTCTGATTTTTATTAATGAATTGGATTTAAATTCCACCAGCTGCCATGGTGGGAATTGAACCCATGTCCCCAGGGCATTAGCCTGGGCCCCCGGATTACTAGTTCAGTGACATTACCACTGCACCACCGTCTCCCCCTAAATCAATTAAGTTGGTCACTTGGACACCTTGCATATAAGCGGATGGAGCGAATAATGTCATGTGAAACGGCAGGCGGCACCCCCACCCCCCAAGCATAGTGCTCATACTATCCTATCCTGATGTTTTCCCACCCCTGCACCCCACACCCCTTCATATTCCTCACCACTTCAGTTACCTGTTGAATATATGTGTGGCCAGTACATTCGGTGATACAGCAGTGCAAGCCTGGAATAAGCCAGAGGTGAAAAAGTAGAGGGTAGTGGTGACCTTGACTGCCATTAGTAGTGCTATGCCTATGTTAGAGGTTAGCTGAAATGGCAAAACTCTACAACTTGCTCCTTGAACACTTGGAGAGTACAGAAGTAGTTGGTAAGTGTGTTAAGCCCAATGTGGCTCAGGTGCCTGCTGGTTTCCTTGACATTTCATCTTTTATGTTGTACCACTTGAACAATGAAATAGACTAACATTACTAGCCATCTGCCAGGAAACTTTTTAATTTGCCCTGAGCTCCAGTAGTTCCCCGAGGAGCCATAATTGTTGGCATTTTTGTTAGGTAAGGGAATCAAGGGATATGGAGCAAAGTCAAATAAATGAAATTAAGGTTCAGATTAGCCATTATCGAACTGAATGAAGGAGCAGGCTCAATGGGCTAAACGGCCTATTCATGTTCCTGTGTAACTGGTCACTGTCCAGAACTACTGACCCATCGCCTTATTTTCCTCTTTTGGAAGGATCAAAAGAAAAAATGTGTGAATCAAGGAAAACTGGCAAAAGAAAAACAAGATGCTTTTTGGGATTATTTTCTGATTGCCAGGAGCAACATTCAGAAAATGAACTTCTTAGGGCAAAAATAAATATGTAAAGGGGATTGTTAGGTGGGCAGTGCATTGTGTATTATATGGTATCCACCAATTCAATAAGTATATACAATAAGAACAGTAAATGGTGAGAATTAAAATTTGTCATCTATAAAACTGGGACACATCTAACTGGGAATCTATCAGTGTGCTTTTTTACAAAGAAGAAAGCACAGTCACAAAGAAAATTTTCATTCAAATCATATTAAGTAAGCATCATTGTTATTGGCTGCCTCAGGGTATTTTGCACATATCAGCATTGACACCAACCTGAATGTTATACCTTTGAGAATTTGTGTAGTAGCATTTTTGCATTAAAATCAATTTGTTTCAGGAGCTATATATGCTCTTTATCTGATGATATAATATTTCTCCTACAGAAGAGATAATTTTGACTTTTGGAGAGAAATTTGGCCGATGCAATTTTGTACAATTGTAGCCTTGACTTGACATGATTGCTTACACACATAGAGGTGATTGAGGCAGGAACCCTCACAACATTTAAGAAGTATTTAGATGAACACTTGAAAGGCCATAGCATACAAGGCTACAAACCAAGTACTAGAAAATGGGATTGGAATAGTTAGGTGCTTGATGGGCAGCACAGACACGATGGGCCGAAGGGCCTGTTTCTGTGCTGTATAACTCTATGACATAGGGTATGGTTTTGCATTTGAAATAGAGAAAAGCAAAATGAAGTAATTAAGCAGACAATTTCTATCAGTAGTATAATTTAAATAAAGATAAACTAATGGGCTGAAGTGACATCTTAAATTTAATGTAAAGAATTGGGAAAAATAATTGCGACACAAACTTCATCATTCATCATGGCTGTTGATGATGGAATAGTATACTATATAAAAGTTATAGACATTTTATAGGTGCACCGCTATGATAATGTTGATGACTATATTGCAGCATACCTTTTAAAATTAATTAACAGAAAATAATGGTGATGAGGCAGGCAGGCTTTCAAATCAGTACTAAAAGGTAGAAACAATCACAACCAAATATCTGAAATATATATATTTGTGGATGTATTTTGTGGTGTTAACTTTTACATATATGGAAATATATTTTATATATATGCATATTCCATTTGGGTATGCTAAGTTAATGACATTCAATATAAGCAAGGCTGACATTTATTTAAGTGCCATGGGCCTAGAATTTCACCATGGTTCTGATCACCTTTGATGTAACTGCCAGAGTGGGGGCTGCAAAGTGGGGTGGAACCCACATCACATATGAAGGGAATCAAGTGAAGAGATAAGTGAGGCTAGGTTTGTTCTCCTTAGAGCAGAGAAAGTTAAGGGGAGATTTAATAGAATTGTTCAAAATCATGAGGGGCTTCAATAGAGTAAATAAACAGAAACTGCTTCCACTGGCGGGCAAGACGATAACGAAAGGACACAGATTTAAGATAATTGGTAAAAGAACCAGATGGAAGATGAGAATTTTCTTATGCAGCAAAATGTTATGATCTGGAATGCACTCAAAGAACAAAGAACAAAGAAAATTACGGCACAGGAACAGGCCCTTCGGCCCTCCAAGCCTGCGCCGATCCAGATCCTCTATCTAAACCTGTCGCCTATTTTCTAAGGGTCTGTATCTCTTTGCTTCCTGCCCGTTCATGTATCTGTCTAGATACATCTTAAAAGACACTATCGTGCCCGCGTCTACCACCTCCGCTGGCATTGCGTTCCAGGCATCCACCACCCTCTGCGTAAAGAACTTTCCACGCATATCCCCCCTAAACTTTTCCCCTCTCACTTTGAACTCGTGACCCCTAGTAATTGAATCTCCCACTCTGGGAAAAAGCTTCTTGCTATCCACCCTGTCTATACCTCTCATGATTTTGTACACCTCAATCAGGTCCCCCCTCAACCTCCATCTTTCTAATGAAAATAATCCTAATCTACTCAACCTCTCTTCATAGCTAGCGCCCTCCATACCAGGCAACATCCTGGTGAACCTCCTTTGCACCCTCTCCAAAGCATCTACATCCTTTTGGTAATGTGGCGACCAGAACTGCACGCAGTATTCCAAATGTGGCCGAACCAAAGTCTTATACAACTGTAACATGACCTGCCAACTCTTGTACTCAATACCCCGTCCGATGAAGGAAAGCATGCCATATGCCTTCTTGACCACTCTATTGACCTGCGTTGCCACCTTCAGGGAACAATGGACCTGAACACCCAAATCTCTCCGTACATCAATTTTCCCCAGGACTTTTCCATTTACTGTATAGTTCACTCTTGAATTGGATCTTCCAAAATGCATCACCTCGCATTTGCCCTGATTGAACTCCATCTGCCATTTCTCTGCCCAACTCTCCAATCTATCTATATTCTGCTGCATTCTCTGACAGTCCCCTTCACTATCTGCTACTCCACCAATCCTAGTGTCGTCTGCAAACTTGCTAATCAGACCACCTATACTTTCCTCCAAATCATTTATGTATATCACAAACAACAGTGGCCCCAGCACGGATCCCTGTGGAACACCACTGGTCACACGTCTCCATTTTGAGAAACTCCCTTCCACTACTACTCCCTTCTCTGTCTCCTGTTGCCCAGCCAGTTCTTTATCCATCTAGCTAGTACACCCTGGACCCCATGCGACTTCACTTTCTCCATCAGCCTGCCATGGGGAACCTTATCAAACGCCTTACTGAAGTCCATGTATATGACATCTACAGCCCTTCCCTCATCAATCAACTTTGTCACTTCCTCAAAGACTTCTATTAAGTTGGTAAGACATGACCTTCCCTGCACAAAACCATGTTGCCTATCACTGATAAGCCCATTTTCTTCCAAATGGGAATAGATCCTATCCCTCAGTATCTTCTCCAGCAGCTTCCCTACCACTGACGTCAGGCTCACCGGTCTATAATTACCTGGATTTTCCCTGCTACCCTTCTTAAACAAGGGGACAACATTAGCAATTCTCCAGTCCTCCGGGACCTCACCCGTGTTTAAGGATGCTGCAAAGATATCTGTTAAGGCCCCAGCTATTTCCTCTCTCGCATCCCCCAGTAACCTGGGATAGATCCCATCCGGACCTGGGGACTTGTCCACCTTAATGCCTTTTAGAATACCCAACACTTCCTCCTTCCTTATGCCGACTTGACCTAGAGTAATCAAACATCTGTCCCTAACCTCAACATCCGTCATGTCCCTCTCCTCGGTGAATACCGATGCAAAGTACTCGTTTAGAATCTCACCCATTTTCTCTGACTCCACGCATAATTTTCCTCCTTTGTCCTTGAGTGGGCCAATCCTTTCTCTAGTTACCCTCTTGCTCCTTATATATGAATAAAAGGCTTTGGGATTTTCCTTAACCCTGTTTGCTAAAGATATTTCATGACCCTTTTTGGCCCTCTTAATTCCTCGTTTCAGATTGGTCCTACATTCCCGATATTCTGCCAAAACTTCGTCTTTCTTCAGCCTCCTAGACCTTATGTATGCTTCCTTTTTCCTCTTAGCTAGTCTTACTGAAAGAGTGATGGAAGCAGATTCAATAGTAACTTTCAAAAGGGAATTGGAAGCTTAACAATAACAATTTTCATTTACAAAGTACCTTTAATATAAAAAAAATCCCAAGGCACTTTACAAGCATCAACAAACAAGAATCTGACACTGAGTCACATAAGGAGACATTAGGCCTGAGGGTCATAGAGGTATATTTTAAGGACTATTAGAAAGAAAGAGAGGTAGAGGGACTGAGAGATATAGTTTAGAGATACAGCACTGAAACAGGCCCTTCGGCCCACCGAGTCTGTGCCGACCATCAACCACCCATTTGTACTAATCCTACACTAATTCCATATTCCTACCACATCCCCACCTGTCCCTATATTTCCCTACCACCTACCTATACTAGTGACAATTTATAATGGCCAATTCACCTATCAACCTGCAAGTCTTTGGCATGTGGGAGGAAACCGGGGCACCCGGAGGAAACCCACACAGACACAGGGAGAACTTACAAACTCTGCACAGGCAGTACCCGGATTTGAACCCAGGTCACTGGAGCTGTGAGGCTGCGGTGCTAACCACTGCGCCACTGTGCTGCCCAATATAGAGAGGGAATTCCAGAAACTAGGGCCTTGGCAGCTGAAAGCACAGCCAACAATGATGGAACAATTAAAATCGGGGATGCTCAAGAAGCCAGAATTAATGTAGCGCAAAGATCTCTAGGGCTATAAGGCTGAGATAGAAAGGGCTGAGACCATGGAGGGATTTGAAAACAAGGATGAGAATTTTAAAATTGAGGTGTTGCTTAACTGAGGGCCAAAGTAGGTCTGCAAGCACAGGGGAAATGGTTGTGCAGGACCTGGTTCAAGATAGAGCAGAGTTTTGAATGACCTCAAGTTTGTGGTGAATAGAACTACGGAGACCAACTAGGAGTGCATTAGAATAGTCAATTCTAAAGGCAATGAAGGCATAAATGAAGGTTTCAGCAGCAAAGCTGAGACAAGGGTGGAGTCAGCCGATGTTACGGAGGTGGAAATAGGCTATCAGTGATAGTGCAGATATGTGATTGGAAGCTCATCTCGGGGGCAAAAAGAACACCAAGTTTGCAAACAGTCTGGCTCAGCCTTGGACAGTGGCCAGGGAGAGAGATGGAATCAGTAGCAAGGGAACAGAGCTTGTGATGGGGACCAAAAACAATGGCTTCCCTCTTCTCAATACTTAATTGGAGCATATAGATAAAAATAGGAGTGCCAAGGATGGATCCTTGGGGACACCAGTGGTAATGGTACAGGAGTGGGTAGAGAAGCCATTGCAGGTAATTCTCTGGCTGCAACTGGATAGATAAAAATAGAACCAAACGAGTGCATTCCCATCCAGCCAGATGACGGTGAAGAGGCGTAGGAGCAGAATTTTGTGGTCTTGTAAAGGAAACTTTGCAGTGCACAAAGCAGGGGAGTGCGACAAATTGGGTAGCTCTTTCAAGGAGCTGGCACAGGCATGATTGTCCAAATGGTCTCATTCTGTGCTGTATATTCAATGGTTCTTGATCCGGATGAAACTGACGAGCACAGCTGCCGATACTTTAATCTCCGATCCTGCTGTCTTCACAGTCCAGAGTGTCTGCAGCCACGGCATGCGGTAAGTCCATTGAGGTGAAGAAGGAGCTGCGGGACCCGAGAGAAGTCCTGTGAAAAGGTGCCCCGAACACCCAAAACATCCACGAGCGGCCCCCCCGGCCGCAACTTCAAAGCGCCCGCGGGAGATGGCTCGGAGAGCATCTGCAGCGCACTGTCGGCAATGCTGCATGCCTTTATTTAAACCACTGCAAAAAAAAAACCCTTAGCAAACGTAACCACCTCTAAGTCTGCCAAATGATGCTTCACCTCCCGAAGGACGTAGATGAGCTTTCCGGACGTCGATGGTGGGCACTGAGGAAATGGCTTATTACCTGCACCAGATTCCACCCCCCCTCCCCCCCCCTTTACCCCCCTTCCACCCCCCCCCACCCCCGTCCCCTTCCCTGCTCCACCCTCTCAGCTCACCCCCTCACAACCCCATCCCAGCCCGCCCCCCCCCCGCACCATCTTCACCCCGCACCCCCTTCCCCTGCACCCCCCCCCACCCCCTCCCTCTACCCCTCCCCCTTGCATCCCCTCCTCCCACCGGCACCATCCTACACCTGTGTAGGGGCCCCAACAACCCCACTGCCTTGTGGGCGTCTCGGGAGAGACCAAGGCTAAGGGAGTAAACCCTAACAGAAAATCCGGAGCGGAACCCCGTAGGCGGTCATGTGTCACCTTTGGCATGTTTCCGGCAGTTCCTGCAGCCATACTGGTGCCAAACGTCGTGTCCTGCACTCCTTTGGACCCCACCAGAAAGGCCGAGAGGGGGGTTTTGACGACTGGGCAACTCTCAACCTCCATAAATTTGCCCAGGCATGCGCCATGGAGAGGTCACTCCATAGTTGCCTCACAGCGACTGAAACAACACGGAAGGCAGCAGTTACGGGTTATAAGTCCAGATAAATTGGCGTAGAAACTGGGCGCCACGGGTTGCCTTTGTCGGTGGGAGAGGTCATTGCACCTCACTGGACAGCTACCGCCCGCCTCAAACCGGGCAGCCCCCGATCAATAAGGTTCTGTCCCGCCACAGTCTGCCTGCTTCAATGGGTGCTTGGAGCTCAGGGTCATTGCCCGAAAGGTGGACTGATACACCGCACCAAACAACATGAAAAAAGGAAAGAAGGTACCAGCCCTTCGCTTTGCAAGCTGGAACGTCAGAACTATGTGTCCTGGCCTGTCGGAAGACCTTACACAAATCAACGATTCTCGGAAGACCGCCATCATTAACAACGAGCTCAGTAGACTCAATGTGGACATTGCAGCACTTCAGGAGACTCGCCTCCCCGCGAGTGGCTCTCTAGCAGAGCAAGACTACACCTTCTTCTGGCAGGGCAGGGATCCTGAAGAACCAAGACAGCATGGAGTGGGCTTCGCCATCAGAAACTCCTTGCTCAGCATGATAGAGCCTCCCTCAAATGGCTCGGAACGCATACTGTCCATCCGACTGCTCACCACCTCTGGTCCAGTACACCTACTCAGCATCTATGCTCCAACACTCTGTTCCGCACCTGAAGCTAAAGACCAGTTCTATGAACAACTCCATAACATCATTAGCAGCATCCCCAACACCGAACACCTATTCCTGCTGGGGGACTTTAATGCCAGGGTTGGGGCCGACCATGACTCATGGCCCTCCTGCCTTGGGCGCTATGGCGTTGGAAGGATGAATGAGAACGGGCAGAGACTGCTTGAGTTGTGTACCTATCATAACCTCTGCATCACCAACTCGTTCTTTCACACTAAACCCTGTCACCAGGTTTCATGGAGGCACCCAAGATCACGTCGTTGGCACCAGCTAGACCTCATTGTCACAAGGCGAGCCGCCTTAAACAGTGTTCAAATCACACGCAGCTTCCACAGTGCGGACTGCGACACCGACCACTCCCTGGTGTGCAGCAAGGTTAGACTCAGACCAAAGAAGTTGCATCATTCCAAGCAGAAGGGCCACCCGCGCATCAACACGAGCAGAATTTCTCACCCACAGCTGTTACAAAAATTTCTAAATTCACTTGTAACAGCCCTTCAAAACACTCCCACAGGGGATGCTGAGACCAAGTGGGCCCACATCAGAGACGCCATCTATGAGTCAGCTTTGACCACCTACGGCAAAAGTGCGAAGAGAAATGCAGACTGGTTTCAATCTCATAATGAAGAGCTGGAACCTGTCATAGCCGCTAAGCGCATTGCACTTTTGAACTACAAGAAAGCCCCCAGCGATTTAACATCCACAGCACTTAAAGCAGCCAGAAGTACTGCACAAAGAACAGCTAGGCGTTGCGCAAACGACTACTGGCAACACCTATGCAGTCATATTCAGCTGGCCTCAGACACCGGAAACATCAGAGGAATGTATGATGGCATGAAGAGAGCTCTTGGGCCAACCATCAAGAAGATCACCCCCCTCAAATCTAAATCGGGGGACATAATCACTGACCAACGCAAACAGATGGACCGCTGGGTTGAGCACTACCTAGAACTGTACTCCAGGGAGAATGCTGTCACTGAGACTGCCCTCAATGCAGCCCAGCCTCTACCAGTCATGGATGAGCTGGACATACAGCCAACCAAATCGGAACTCAGTGATGCCATTGATTCCCTAGCCAGCGGAAAAGCCCCTGGGAAGGACAGCATTACCCCTGAAATAATCAAGAGTGCCAAGCCTGCTATACTCTCAGCACTACATGAACTGCTATGCCTGTGCTGGGACGAGGGAGCAGTACCCCAGGACATGCGCGATGCCAACATCATCACCCTCTATAAAAACAAAGGTGACCGCGGTGACTGCAACAACTACCGTGGAATCTCCCTGCTCAGCATAGTGGGGAAAGTCTTTGCTCGAGTCGCTCTGAACAGGCTCCAGAAGCTGGCCGAGCGCGTCTACCCTGAGGCACAGTGTGGCTTTCGTGCAGAGAGATCGACTATTGACATGCTGTTCTCCCTTCGTCAGATACAGGAGAAATGCCGTGAACAACAGATGCCCCTCTACATTGCTTTCATTGATCTCACCAAAGCCTTTGACCTCGTCAGCAGACGTGGTCTCTTCAGACTACTAGAAAAGATCGGATGTCCACCAAAGCTACTAAGTATCATCACCTCATTCCATGACAATATGAAAGGCACAATTCAACATGGTGGCTCCTCATCAGAGCCCTTTCCTATCCTGAGTGGTGTGAAACAGGGCTGTGTTCTCGCACCCACACTTTTTGGGATTTTCTTCTCCCTGCTGCTTTCACATGCGTTCAAATCCTCTGAAGAAGGAATTTTCCTCCACACAAGATCAGGGGGCAGGTTGTTCAACCTTGCCCGTCTAAGAGCGAAGTCCAAAGTACGGAAAGTCCTCATCAGAGAACTCCTCTTTGCTGACGATGCTGCTTTAACATCTCACACTGAAGAATGCCTGCAGAGTCTCATCGACAGGTTTGCGTCTGCCTGCAATGAATTTGGCCTAACCATCAGCCTCAAGAAAACGAACATCATGGGGCAGGATGTCAGAAATGCTCCATCCATCAATATTGGCGACCACGCTCTGGAAGTGGTTCAAGAGTTCACCTACCTAGGCTCAACTATCACCAGTAACCTGTCTCTAGATGCAGAAATCAACAAGCGCATGGGTAAGGCTTCCACTGCTATGTCCAGACTGGCCAAGAGAGTGTGGGAAAATGGCGCACTGACACGGAACACAAAAGTCCGAGTGTATCAGGCCTGTGTCCTCAGTACCTTGCTCTACGGCAGCGAGGCCTGGACAACGTATGCCAGCCAAGAGCGACGTCTCAATTCATTCCATCTTCGCTGCCTTCGGAGAATACTTGGCATCAGGTGGCAGGACTATATCTCCAACACAGAAGTCCTTGAAGCGGCCAACATCCCCAGCTTATACACACTACTGAGTCAGCGGCGCTTGAGATGGCTTGGCCATGTGAGCCGCATGGAAGATGGCAGGATCCCCAAAGACACATTGTACAGCGAGCTCGCCACTGGTATCAGACCCACCGGCCGTCCATGTCTCCGTTATAAAGACGTCTGCAAACGCGACATGAAATCGTGTGACATTGATCACAAGTCGTGGGAGTCAGTTGCCAGCATTCGCCAGAGCTGGCGGGCAGCCATAAAGACAGGGCTAAATTGTGGCGAGTCGAAGAGACTTAGTAGTTGGCAGGAAAAAAGACAGAGGCGCAAGGGGAGAGCCAACTGTGCAACAGCCCCAACAAACAAATTTCTCTGCAGCACCT
Organism: Heterodontus francisci; assembly: GCF_036365525.1. Classification (NCBI taxonomy): domain Eukaryota; kingdom Metazoa; phylum Chordata; class Chondrichthyes; order Heterodontiformes; family Heterodontidae; genus Heterodontus; species Heterodontus francisci. The sequence goes on from NC_090390.1 coordinate 45,632,719, forward strand.
GTGGAAGAGCCTGTCACTCCAGAATTGGCCTTTATAGCCACTCCAGGCGCTGCTTCACAAACCACTGACCACCTCCAGGCGCGTATCCATTGTCTCTCGAGATAAGGAGGCCCAAAAGAAGAAATCTATGAACTACCTTGCAGAAGTGGTCCAATAGATCCTTTTGGGAGCCAAAGACTTTTGCTGCACTATTTCTGTTCGGCCCTTCCTGGGTCTCATGTGTTGTATCTCAGTGGTGTGGCATCACTCCAACATTGGGCATGGTTGAGCCCTTACAGATATGATACACATGCTGTTAAATTCCAGAAAGCTTGTTATGTAAGGATAATGCTGGAGCCTATATTTACTCAGTTTCACATGTATTGTGCAGAATAAAAGGATTATAAATATTCTAGTCCCTCACTCAAAACCCTTCACCAGTCTCAGTGAGTGTTTGCTTATAAGTGCCTGCTTATAAGTGCTCAATTAAGACCCCAATTAACAACCTTCACCTGCATATAATCAAACCATTGATACACAATTAACAGATTAACACATGCCCTGACTATACTAATTACCCCAGCTCATGAAATTGGCAGACTCTACCACAGTTCCACTGACAGAGCAGAGCAATCAGAGTTTTGGTTCCTGTACTTTAGCTATTACTTTACATATTCACCTTCTCTGTGCATTCGTGATTGCCCATGTGATGACAGGCTCAGCCAATTCTACATGATACATACAGTTCTGATCAATGTTTCACATGATCTGCTTTTCGCATTTTAGTTCCCATAAATTCAAATTCACACCGCCTTGTTCAGATTGTGACAGCACTTTCTAAACTCTTTGCCATAATAGGGTAGATTTTCCACAATGGTTCTGATGGAGCAGAGTGGGATTTGTATCTCCCACCCCCCCAAAACGAAGGAGGGTAGCTGACCACCAAAATTCCAGGATTGGTTTTTTTTGCAAGCTCCTGGCTCTCTTTGCTGAAGGAGGTGGGATCTAGTGAGTCAGCTGCCTTTGTGAGATAACACTCAAAAGGATGTAATCTCTTAAAGGCTAGCTATAATGATAATATTTGCAGTCTTTATAATGGCAGAAAAATAAATTTTAATTTGTAAAGACTGTATGGGGTAAAAAAGATTGGAAGGCAAAATAAATACAATGACAGGAAACGGAGTCTGTGGACTCAGCACTTGAACACCCTGCCTGATGGTTGGAAAAGAGGAGGTGCTACTGCATGAGGTGAGTGTAAGAAGGGTTGCTTTGACCATGCCCAAAAGGAAAAAAATGTAGCATATCTGAAAGGAGGTGATGGCCAGGCTCAATGTTGTGTGCACTACCTGCACAAACAGATGGAGAAGAAAGTACTGTGATGAACAGGGAGTTTGCCATAATTATATATACTTCAATATCTATCAATAGGAAAATGGGCAGTGACTTTAAATTTTGTTCACTGCAATAGCCAATCTAGCTGAGCACAGTGGCGCAGTGGTTAGCACCGCAGCCTCACAGCTCCAGCGACCCGGGTTCAATTCTGGGTACTGCCTGTATGGAGCTTGCAAGTTCTCCCTGTGTCTGCGTGGGTTTCCTCCGGGTGCTCCGGTTTCCTCCCACATGCCAAAGACTTGTAGGTTGACAGGTAAATGGCCATTATAAATTGCCCCTAATATAGGTAGGTGGTAGGGAAATATAGGGACAGGTGGGGATGTGGTAGGAATATGGAATTAGTGTAGGATTAGTATAAATGGGTGGTTGATGGTCAGCACAGACTCAGTGGGCCGAAGGGCCTGTTTCAGTGCTGTATCTCTGAACTAAACTAAACATAACACTACCAGAGAATGCACAGATGCAAACTTACTGTTGCATAAGCCAAGAAGACACTATTAAGCTAATATTGTAATTGCAACCTTGTTTACTTGTTCTGTTGAATGAATGGCCAATTAAGTCTTTTATGTGGATACTGCTGGCAATTCATGAGGTAGGCATGGGGAATTTTTATTTGTTCTTAGGATGTGTGTGACATTGGTAAGGCAGTATTTATTGCCCATCTCTCGTTGCTATAAGGGCAAAAGCAGTCAACTATATAGTGTGGGATCAGTAAGGAAATCAGTTTCTATTCATAATCAGTTGGGTTTTGGCAACATTTTAACAGATTTAATGGGGGTCATAAAAATCATAACTCTCTTTCATAATAAGGTACCATCACATTGTGGCTCAAGGTCCTGCTGGCTGCTTATTAGAAAATCTAACAAAGGTAGTTCAAGAAAATGGAGATTGTAGGATCCATTTAAGTGAAAAATTACTGTCAATTAAAATCAATGGGAAATTAGTTAAGGCAATTTATAGTCAGTTAAAGTTATGGCATTCTGCAAAGTAATCAGCATAATCATTGTAACTTATATAATAAAAGCAAAATACTGCAGATGCTGGAAATTTGTAATAAAAACAAGAAATGCTGGAAATACTCAGCAAGTCTGGCAGCATCTGTGGAGAGAGAAGCAGAGTTAACGTTTCAGGTCAGTGACCTTTCATCAAAACCATGATGTTGCTTTCATCTTGTTAGTTGGATCTCACTGTGTCACTCATTTTGTATCTGAGCCTTAATAAACTCTGTCACTCCCAGAAAACTCATTTAATCAAGACAAGCATAACTTCTAATTCAGCAGATTTGTAGCAATGCAGGCTCTCATTTCTTAATTTTGCCTATGTTATGAAGGATGGACATTGTGGTGAAGTTTAAATTTGGCTATAAGGTTGCATCTGCAAAATATAGTAAAAGCATAAGAAGCAGATGAGACATTTCTCAGATGAATTTACTTCATTGAAAAAGGCTGGAATTTTACCGCCCCTCCCAAAGGAGTGGGCTGGTGGCTGGGTGAGTGGCTGTAAAATTGAGTGGGAGGTGGTGCGTGCTGTTCCTGACACCTTCCCACCCCCACTGCAATTTTACGAGAGGCGGTGGTGGCGAGAAACAGTCCCCCCACCCCAGGCCAATCAAGGCCCTTAAATGGCCAATTAGCAGCCACTTAAGGGCCTCCTTCCACCGATGTTGGTATTTTACCAGCAGCGGGTGGGCGGCTCAGGCCCCCAGAAAGTTGCCAGGTAAAACCTGGCGGCCTCCTTGTCGGCTCTGGGGGAGGGGAGCGCCCTCCTGATCGGGCACCCTATGCCCCACGGAGGGGCCCCCCCCACCCCGAGGCCTCAACCGCCCCACTGAAAGAAAGATACCCCCCGCCTCACTGGGGCCTGGCCAATTGTCCCCGGCGGGGCCCAAAATACTCACCTGTCTTCCAGTGCTGTCGTCCCTCTTGTTGCTATGACTGGATTAAAGTCCCAGCCACCTCTCCCGGTGGTGCTACTGGGAGCGAGAGCTGCTGGCCCGCTGATCGGCCGGCAGCTCCATTAGGCGGGATTTCCTGCCTCGGAGAGGTGGAAGTCCCGCCCAAGGCCAATTAAGGGCCTGGGAAGCAAAAAATCCCAGCGTGGCTCCCCAGACCTGGTGGAGGTGGGCTAGTCCCTGACTTTTTGGCCAGTGGGCGGGGCCTCCCACCCAACGTGAAATTCCGGCTTAAGTTCCAAAAAATCCAAAAGGCTTTAAATTAAGGGTGCCCCAATACCTCAGCATGTAAAAGCACCATGTAGTGTAGTATGAACTGTATTAATTGGGTAAGTCTTAGATTCAGTTCCTGGTTTATGCTGAGTTTGCCAATCACAGTAGTACAGTTGTCCTCAGCCCTGACTAATAAGAGGGGAAAAAAAGAAGAGCCAAGGCACCAGCTCCTGACTAGAATCCAATAATTACTCTTGGAAACTGAAACTTTTTTTTTTAGTGTTTTTTAAATCAGTTTATGGGATGTGTATGTCACTGGCAAGGCCAGCATTTATTATCCATTCATAATTTCCCTTGAGAAGGTGGTGGTGAGCCACCTTCTTGAACTGCTGCAGTCCGTGTGGTGTAGGTACACCCACAGTGATGTTAGGTAGGGAATTCCAGGACTTTGACCCAGCGACAGTGCAGGAATGGCAATCTGTTTCCAAGTCAGCATGATGTGTGACTTGGAGGGGGACTTGCAGCTGGTGGTGTTCCCATGCATCAGCTGCCCTTCCTTATCCTTCTTAGCAGTAGAGGTCACTAGTTTGGAAGGTGCTGTTGAAGCAGCCTTGGCAAGTTGCTGCTGTACATCTTTTAGATGGTACATATTACTGCCACTTTGCAGTGGTGGTGGAGGAGGGAGTGGATGTTTAAGGTGGTGAATGCGGTGCCAATCATGCAGCCTGCTTTGTCCTGGATGGTGTTGAGTTTCTTGAATGTTGTCAGAGTTCAGTGTGAAGAAGGAACTTTGTCTCCACAGGAACTGTGCAGTTATCACTGAGCAATACTGTCAAGGACAGATGAATCTACGACAGGTAGACTGGTGAGCATCAGTTCAAGTAGGTTTCTCCCCCCTTATTGTCTCTCTCACCACCTGCTGCAAGCCCAATCTGGCAGCTATGACCTTCAGGACTCAACCAATTTGGTCAACAGTGGTGCTATCAAGCAACTCTTGCTAACAAACATTGAAGTCCTCCACCCAGGGTACATTCTGTGCTTATGCTGCCTCCAGTGCTTCTTCCAAGTGGCTTTCAAAATGGAAGACTACTGATTTATCAGCTGAGGGAGGGTGCTCGGTGGTAATCCGGATGTTTCCTTGCCCATGTTTGGCCTGATGCCTTGAAACTTCATGGTATTCAGAGTCAATATGGAGAACTTCCAGGACAACCTCCTCCTGACTGTATATCACTGTGCCGCCACCTCTGGTGCGTCTGTCCTGCTGCTGGGAGAGGACATACCCAAGGTTATTGATGAATATTGGCTGAAAGGTATGATTCTGTGAGTATGACTATGTCAGGCTGTTGTTTGACTAGTCTGGGACAGCTCTCCCAACTTTGGTAGAAGTGCCCAGATATTAGTGAGGAGGACTTTGCAGGATTTACTGGGCTGGTTGTACTTTTGTCATGTCCTAGATGGATGCCAGGTGTTCTGCGCCTTTTTTTTCTTTTTAGATTTTTCTGAAGCAGATTGATACATCTGAGTGGCTTGCTGGGGCATTTCAGAGGGCAGTTAAGAGTTAACCACACATTGCTGGAGTTACATATCGGCCAGACTGGGTCAGGACGGCAGATTTCCTTCCGTAAAGGATTAGTGAACAATCCAGTAGTTTTGTGGTCACCATTACTGATACTAATTTTTCATTCCAGTTTTTTTAGTTCCATCTATCGTACATTCCACAGCTACCATGGTAGAATTTGAACTCTTATCTACTGATTATTAGTTGAGGCCTTTGTATTACTAGTCCAGCAACATGGGTTCAGGCGAATGTCCTGTGATTTAAATGCTTTTGGCAGCCTTGGGGTACATCTTGCACCCCCCCCACCCCCAACCCTGAAGAGGCTTGGGTGTTTCTACCTGGTCTCTTTCCTCACCCTGCACCAAATAAATATGCAGGTGCTTCAGTGACTTCCTGGGTAACAAACCTGATATAATTCACATTCAGAAAATGTGTCTATGAAAAACTTTGGCTTCTGAAACTTACCAGAATTATAACCTATTAATATTTTACTTAATGCTTTTGTGGCTCTCGACTGTATTGGAATTTGCATTGCAATGAAAAATCAAACATCCTGTGATGGGAATGAATTAAGAGCAATGGAGATTTCCTTATATAACAAGTAGTTGGGTCACAAGCACATTGCATTTCTATACAGTAGCTCTAAGCAAATCTCCACTGTATTTTCAAGTCTGTACATTGTTACTTCCAAAACAAATTGCAGATCTTCATTTATACCAATGTAGATACTATATTGATAGCAAGTTCCCATTCATAGAACTTATAACAGTTTCCTATGCTGGTGCTTTATTTAGTGATAATTTCTTTAAATAGAAATTCGGAAAAGGACAATGCACACCTTATTCTTTTCTTGCTGAAGCTCAATTTGAATGTCAGTCAATTTGGCCCTGAGCTCTTCATTGGCAGCTTGCAAAGCAGCTAAGGCATCAGGCTTGTCTCCCTTAGCTCGACCGCCAGCACCCTTCTTTGACATTGTGTGCTGCTGTGTTCCAGAGGGCAAAAACCCAGACAGAGAACTCTCCGTTCCAAAGCTGGAGACTTCTCTTTTCCCTCTCCTTTCATCTACATTTTCACTTCCACCTTTAAAAGAAAGACAAAACATGGCACATTATTTTTCCCTCCATTCAATGGAGACTTCTGCTTAAAAGCGAATTTGGATGCATCAGCAGTTCTTACTCGCAAATGTAAGCACAACATAATTATTCGAGACAGCAATGCTGAGGCATGATAAAATACAAGATCTTTCCTTATAATAAATGTTCTCCGAACATCTCCACAGTTAGAAAATACAACTTCAAACAACAATGCTTGTCGCTTCAAATGATGTAGCTATGTTCAGTGTGGAATTCAGCTGTAGTTACCTTAGTCATGGTTCTGGTAACATTAAAACATGGCAGCACGTAAAAACTTTATACTGTGCACATACATTGCCAACATGGTAACAGTTACAGGGGGTGAATTTCTCCAGAAGTTCCTCTGGTCATCTATTGTAACTTCGGTGAAAGAGCCACAGAAAAATGCCAGTTTGCCAGGGTTTCTGCAGCTCTTCAGCCAGATAAGCAGGAGAGTCCCTGCTGATGAGAGTTATATTCTGTTTGAATCTGACATCCTTTCCAATTCAATCAAATAATGATATTGGAGATATGGGTTGATAACCTTAGGTCTGTTTATATTTCTGTTTTCTGAAAGGAATGATGACAGGTTTTGTACTGGCTCTGTGACAACATTTCAAATAGGGAGTGTGAAGAATAATAAAGTCACATTTTATTGATCCATATTGAATTTGACTTCCTCAATGTTTAAACAGCACCTGTTTTCCTAAAACAACACACTCATTAAGTGGTATCATATTCAAACCCACTGGCATTCACTGTGCTGTAGGCAGTGGTAGTAAAATCAGGAGGACTTGGAATCAACCTACTAATTTTATCTGCTTTCAACTATCATCCCAGAAATTTCCAAGGAGCTGGTCCTTCATGGTTGCCATAGGTCGATGGAAACCAAGTTTTGATGAAAACCCCATTTAAGCACGTAGACAGGGATTTCGCCCAACATGCACAAAAGTTACAACACACAGTGGGAGATGCCTGAAGAAATCAACCCCCATGGTAATGTAAGCTCAGCAGCAAAAATGCACCATTTACACAACTCCTTACCTGGGAATTTTCTCAGGAATTCTCTCAATTGGTGGCCATAACTTCAGCTGCTGATCAGTGGAAACCCCATGTGACTTAGTTTCGGCTCGTTTCCGCCAAATTATGACGGCCAGTCGGGAGAACCCCTGAAGGAATTCACCCCATTCAGTTTAGAGCAACTGCAAATTTTAGATACATTATCTATGTGGCAGTTGAAAAATGTTGTATCATTTGGCAAAAAAGCTTTCAAAACTACTAAGAATCATATCGAAATTGAATGTGCCTCTGACAGTTTTTGACACAAATGTTATTTTCAAGTTCAATAAATTTTGAGTGTGGTTTTATTAACACTGTCTTGACAATACTGCTTTCTATGGACAAGGCCTCCAGTGCCTACAGACGTACACAAATGTTGACAGGTTTTGTACTGACACTGATGGCCAGGATTTTATGAGTCCCGCGGCATTCCCAAGGGCGGGACCTGAAGTTGGCGTAACTTATGCTTCTGCCATTTTCCCCGTATCCCACACAATTCTATATTTAAATGAACAGTGCAGCGACGGGCACAGGAGACAAGTGGGATCATGTGGCAGGGATGGCCTTTCATTGGTGGAACCCGTTGTCACTGAATCAAGCACCATGATCATCACAGATATAAAGCATCTGTGTTTCAAGCCTGAAGGAGTACCAACCTTTTTTGTCACCTAAGTCTCTTCAGATTTACCGAAATTAAATCTTTAACTTATTTGAAAATGCTTTTTCATCCCTTAATTTGTGAAACTCAGTGCCAACTTCCCATTATTTTTTTCCCCTGCAGCAAAAGCAAAGCAGATGTCAGCAAGTAGGCAGCATCCTGCCCCATGGTTCAGTGATGCCTCCATGCAGGTTCTCCTCCAGGCTGTCAGGAAAAGGCAGGAGGTCCTCTTCCCTGCAGATGGAGTCAGAAGACCCTCCTGCCTGACCAAGGGAGACTGGATTGAAGTAGCAGGTCTCGAACCGTGGGGTGATGCGCAGAACCTGGGTTCAGTGTCAGAAACGTATCAACGCCTTGCTCAGATTGGTGAGGGTAAGTGGTTTTGGCGAATCTGCTCCATTGTTTTTCTCCCTGCCTCTGTGACTTTAAGATAGAGGGTAGACAAAGCGTGCAGTGGAACGTGTGAGCAGCCTTGGTGCCATACACGAAATGATTGTCATTGCTTATGTGCTTGGATGTGTCATGCGAAAGCCACTCCAGAATGAGTGATGTTGATGCAATGGTTTTTTTAAAATTCTTTCATGGGATGTGGGCGTCGCAGGTCAGGCCAGCATTTATTGCCCATCCCTAATTGCCCTTGAACTGAGTGGCTTGCTAGGCCATTTCGAACGCATGTAAGAGTCAACCACATTGCTGTGGATCTGGAGTCACATGTAGGCCAGACCAGGTAAGGACAGCAGATTTCCTTCCCTAAAGTACATTAGTGAACCAGATGTGTTTTTACAATTGACAATGGTTTCATGGCCATCATTAGACTAGCTTTAAATTCCAGATTTATTAATTGAATTCAAATTCCACCTTCTGCTGTGGTGGAATTCGAACCCATGTCCCCAGAGCAATACCTGGGTCTCTGGGTTACTAGTCCAGTGACAATACCAGTATGCCACCGCCTCCCCTTTGTGATGCATCTTCTGACATGTCATTAATTCTGCACTGTCTCCTGCATGATAAATGCACCCACAACCAGCGTAAAATGGGAGGAGGGGTCCCTGACCTCTGGGTGTTGAAAGCGGCTGAGGAGGAGGCATCAGAAATTGCGAGAGAGGGAGGCAGGACAATCGCAAATGGTGAGGCAGGATCCTCAAGGTGTAAGGATGAAGTGTCATCTCCACTCTTGCAGCTATATGTGCAAACCAAAGAAAAGTGTGTGAACTGATGTACATCTGATGCTTAATGTGTCTCTGTTTGTATCTCCACTGCAGTGCCCGCACCCGAGTTGCGGAATGCCGTGAGGCCCAAGACTCCGCCTCTGGGGAGGAAGATGAAAGCAATGCCCCAGAGGGTGCGTCATCACCTGCCTCTTCTTCCACCTCCGCCAGCTCAGATATATTCACATGGTCTGCAGGATGTTTAACACTAGAATTAGGGTCACAAGCTGGTGATCACGACACAAGACACATCCCAGCAGCTGAGGGAGCATATGCCAGCTGGGTCCCCTGACAATCGAAGGACTGCTGGGACTAAGCCCCTGCTCAGCCCATGCTCATGATGGTCTTCTGTTTGTTGCTATGAGAAGTCTTCTGGATGTGCAGCAAAGTCATACGGAAAATATGCCGGCGCTGCCTGAGGTCATGCGTGGCTCCACAGGTCCCCGAAGTTGACGGCACTCATGCCTCCCTTTAGGACCCTCATGACATCTGTTGACTGTAATGCTCAAATCAACCCTTTACCCCCCGCAGCAGCCCACAGCCGGCTTCATTCGCAATATCAACCAATACACACCCTGGACACTCCCCTCCTCCCTCCCCCTGCTCCTCCATGCACCCAGTAACCCCACCCTGTCCTCCATGTCGATTTCCCCCAATGCCTTTGCCGTTATTCTGAGAAGAATCACCCTTGCTGGTGCCGAGCCTGCAGCCAACCATCTATTCCAATGTTGGCGTTCCTTTTGCCGATGAGTTCAAGAAAGAAAAACACTGACCTCAGCTACAACTGCACAAAGCGAACTGTTGCATGCCACGCTCAAACTAACGTGAATCGGGTGGCACAGGAATAATGCTCGCCGTTCACTTAATCTGGCAGGTAGGACTTAATACGAACTAAGTGTAGGGTAATGATATTCATGGTATGGTAATGAATGCAAAGCTGAAATCCGCCACCGTGTGGGGGATCCCTGGACCGCCGCAAACACGCTGCTGACTTAATTTTGCTAAAAAAGAAAATCCCACCATCGGAAATCCAAAAGAACAACTCATGCCTGATTATATCACCTCGCACACCACCAAATCTGCTCTTGCAGGGCCCATAAATGGGGGAGTGTGAATAATAGTAAAGTCACACTTTATTGATCCATATTGAATTTGACGACTCAATGTTTAGGCAGCACATCCATTAAGTGGTATCAAATTCAAACCCACTGGCAGTCACTGTGCTGTTAGGCAGTGATAGAAAATCAGGCAGTCTTTAAATCAGCCTGCCCCTCTCTCTTAAACTCAAATTAATCTTCCAATAATTGAAATCATTAACTGATTAAAATTAGACAACCCAACGAAGGTTGCCACTGTTATGGAGAGGACAGTATCAGAGCTTGATTGCTAGCATTTCATGATGACATCACTTCTAAGTGTCAAAAGCAACTCGCACCCTGAATAGATTGATGGACTGACACTGCATGCAAAAAAATTATATAGAGTTCTCAACAGATAATTATTAACATTTGAATTTTGTTCATTGAATAATGGTCTTTTTATACCTTTTCAGTGTTTCGTTTGAAAGTTTATAGCATACATTGTACAGAAGTAATCCATACGTCTACAACTGCATAGGTAACTATGATATGCTATTAGAGTGCCACGCATTATCAAAGGACTCCATCTCAAGGTTTAGAAAGAAGTGGGAGAACAAGTTTCTTCTCTCCTCCACTTCACATGGAAATATACAACAATTTCACAGTACTACAGAAATCCATGACTAGCTTAAGTCAGCTTACACATTGCCTGGAGGAGAAAGAATTGCATGAGACAACTTTATTAGGGAGACGGGTAGTAATATAGCCGGAAAGGTCAAAGAAATATAAAATGAAAAAGCATCAAGATTCTTGAATTTCTTTTCTACAGTGACAGTAAACATGCTTTGACCTTGCAATTACGCATGTTATATAACCATACAAACACAACTGCTGCAAAATTCCGATCAGTAGCCTGTTCTTTGCACACAATGGGGCTGTTTTGTATCTAAAATGGCATCTGTAGCACGTACACTTCTGGTATGAGTTGCGCCACACATCTTGGGCTTGATTTTTAAATCAGGGTTGGGTCCCCGAAGCCCAGATAATTTCGGGTCCCAACACTGTATTGCAACTGCACCGCTCATGTGACGTTTCTTGAAATTTAAATGTCCTAAATGGGCTGACGCCAAGTGTCACCAGGAGGCGGGAGCTGCCTGCAGAGTGCGAGTGGCAAAGGCAGACAGCAGCCATGATGGGGCCTGCTGCTGCCTTTCAGAAGAGCGCAGGCAGCACCACGGAGTGCCAGCAGCCTCAACGAGCACAAAAGCAGCCAAACGGGCAAATAGCAGGTAAAGCGCACTATCTGGCACAAGATCCGCCCGGCTCCCGAAAGTTTTCATCAATTAAAAAAAAGCTGCCCACTTTGAAACTGACAGCTGTGTAGTAACATGCATCAGACTGTACAGGTTTGGTGATCTCTGCTTTGAAGATTGCTGTCTCGCCCTCCCTGACCTGTTAACAAGCACCTCAAGGAGCTTAATGTGCCGTTAAGTAGAGATGAACGGGTTCCCTGTTCCACCCCCACCCTCACTTTGAAAACTGCCTTGCATTCCGGAGGCTGCGGGATCCAGTGCCACCCTCCGGGAATGTGATTTTCAAATCAAGCCCGCAACCCTTCCTGACCCCAGTGGCAATTGAAAATCCCAGTCCATGCTGGTAATGGCATTAGCGCACATGCAGCGAGCATTGTCAGATGTGACATCAGTCAGTGTAACACTGATTTGACAGCAGTATTGCCTTTTTGGATTTCAACACTCCAGCTAATGCCACTTCTTAACCAGGCATGGCTGAACACATGTAAAGCAGCAGGAAGAACATCCCAACAAGGCTATTTAAAAGGAACATCAACAACTTACAGGTTAGTTGTTAATTGATTTCTATTGGCTGTTGCTGCTACAATTGTACAAGTGTTTGGCACTTTCTAGAGTTCTTTAAAGTTACTGAAGTCTACAGGGAGTCGTGTGGCAGCTGCTGAAAGACGTCGTCCTGACTTCAAGGCTTTTACACAAACCAGTTGCTCCCCGACATGGGTGCAGTAGTTTTCATTCCCCTTGGAATAAAGCACAACAAGGAGAATGAGCAGAGGAGACACAGAGCAAAACAAGCAGCTGGAAGAGAGAGGAGGAGGAGGAAGAGAAGGCCATATCTGCCCAGGGTGTTGAAGAAGTAATTCACCGCCATGAACCTCAGGGAGGAACAGTGTTTGGGATGTCTGTGCTTCAGTGAGGATGGCCTCACTGAAATCTGTCACCTGCTGCAGCTACAGCTGCAACCTCAGCAGGGCAAGGATGGCATTAGCAGTGGTTACGAAAGTGAATGTGATCATGAACATTTATGTGTCGGGCTCCTTCCAGGCTGGAGCTGAAGATATTTCAACATCTCACAGTCTGCCATCCACTAGAACATAAGGAAGGTCACTGCAGGTCTCTATTCAAAGAAAGCCAGCTACATTTCATTCTCTCTTGCCAGAGAGCAGCAGGCAGAGCATGCACGTGGCTTGGTGAGGATTGCTGGCTTCCCCATGGTGCAAGGTGCCATTGACTGTACACACGTCGTTTTGAGGGTGTCACATGTCATCTCTGAGATGCACCAAAACCGAAAGGGATTCCAGTTTCTCAACATTCAGATGAGATTCAGTAAAGGAGATGTCAAATGACCTGAGAGGGTGAGCTTTGGTCAACACCATCTCAGCATAAGCATCCGCAGTCTGGGCTGCCTGACTGACGGGTAACAGCAAGGGCAATAGCAGAGTGGCAATGGCGGGAGGATGAATGAGGTCATCCTGAGAGGGGACAGCAGGTTCATGCTATACGTAGCCACTGCCCTTCCCCGGGGTGGCACATCAGCAATCCTAGTAATCTGCGGCAACACAGGTTGTTTGACTGCTGTGACACCCTGCAAGCTCTTTGAACATCGGTATCTGCAACCATGATGACAGCCGTCTGAGCCTGCCTGGCAACAAGCTGAGCTTGCATAACAGAAATCTGAGCATCCATTGCAGCACTCAGATGTTGGATGGTTTCTGCTTGTGTTGCAATGGAAGTTGAGACATTAGCCATCAGATGCTACATCATGGTTGGGACCATAACTGTGCTAATGGAATTGGCCACCACTTCCATGCTGGAAAGGATGGGCTTCAAGCTCTGCGCGAAGCCTTGTGCCAAATCTTTGCCGGAATCCACCAAGCTCCTTGACATTGCATGGAGGCTTTCTGGCAGGCCTGCCAGTACATCAAGCATTTCATTACATACCCATCATAGTTCTTCTGTAACCACACCATTAAGTTGCTCACCTCAGTCCTCAACAGCAGAACCTGACCATGACCTCATCCTCATCCTCCAGCAAGCTGGCACCTGTGCAACACTTGCCCCTGCCCTGTGTTGGGGTATATGGGGATCCTCCAGTAGATTCACTGGTTGCTTATTAGGATAAGTGTTTAGTTAAAACATGCAACTGTTTAAGTACTGCTGCCATGTAATCCCAAGAATATCATTACATATATATATGATTTATTTTATCTTTTAGATTCACTTAAGGAACCATTATGCCTTGCAGGTACGGGATAATATTAGGAAAGTTGGGTAGTCGGAGAAGCAGATTATGGGTAATATCGCCAATTAAATTAAATTAAAAGAACAGCAGAAATAAAGGAACAGAACCACAAGCAGAGGCAGCTTCGGTCCTATGGGAACGTAGACTAGGTACTTTAATTGAAATAAGGAGCAAAGGAGGACTGGTGTCCTGGGTTCAAGACAGGATGAGGGGGTCCCTTTAATTGGAATCATTAGGCCATCAAGGACACTACATGTCTACAGTATAAATGATGCTCTTTTGTATTGCCACAGCTGCACTGATAACAGCTTCAGTATAGGAAAATAAGTGATGTCAGGGATTATTAGACCGAAACCAAAGCAAAAACAGGGCCTATATATATGCTATCCCTATAATTGGTTTAGCAAAATTTAGTGCTTTTGACAATAGAAAAGGGTATAAAAGGGGGGTCCAAAGAGACTGAAGCTGTGGAAGACTTCAAGAGACACTCAGAGGATAGCTGTTTGGGGCAGGGGTGCAGGCACGTGTTAGTGTGACTTATACCCAAGGCATAAATGGAACTCTCAATTATACCTTGTAAACTACTGCTCAGATACTGTAATGTATCAAATCTCACTTATGCTGAATAAAGTTTAATCACTGCCACCAATATGGACCAATGTCAAAACATTGGTTATTAGGTTTACTTTTTGATAAACCTTAACAGTTGGCTGCAGGCCACTTGTGACTGGTGTCACACCACAAGCAGATCCCACCACTACGCCTTCCTCTAAAATAGTCACAATGTCATTTGTAGTGTTTTGAAAATTGCATTGTGTGTTTTGTACACTTGAGTCTGCTGTGCAACACACGTGAGCCAGCAAAGGGAAAGTAAAAATAAAAAGAGAATAAAGAAGAATACATTGTTTGAACAGCATGCTGTTTCTGTCTCTGCCTCATATCTCTTACTAAACTTGGCTAAATCTCACTCAAGTCCCGAGAGCACCACAATGATGATTAGATAAATAGAAAACTGATGGTGAAAAACAGAAAACATTGCTTTCAGTTATGAAACATTTTTGAAGGTTCTTATCTACTTTGACAGACAGCATTTTAAGTTGGAGACTGTGTTAGGCACACATGGGAAGCTTGTACAGTGTATACACGTGCACACACATCCCTCCAAAATAATCATCCAATCAAAAAAAATGTTAATCTCTGATCACGATGGGCCGAAGAGCCTGTTTCTGTGTTGTATAACTCTATGACTCTATTGTAAAGAAGCTTCCTCTGAAAGGAACACGATCCCGAATCCAGGATCGCGCACCATCATTGCATTGCTGATCAATATGGCATTGTCTATGCCCAAGCTTTTGATATGCATTCAGCACCATCATCTCTATTCCCACATTGGCAAAAGTGGCTGCGACATTTCAAAGGCGCAATGGTAGGTTTTGTAATCACAGATGGCGAAATGAAAAAGGCCCTACTTCTCCACTATGGAGGTGAAGAATTAGAAGATACCTTTGAGACACTTATGCCTGAGCAGAATGACGACGCCTCAGCAAAAATAAATGTGCTGACTTTACGCCTATATAATACCAGGTACAAAACTATTGTCTTACGGCGGTTGTGGCTCACAGACAGGCACGAGCACCCCCAGAAAAGGGAAAGCACTTCATATCTCGGCGATCTCTGCTTGAGTGAGTACGATTTTTAAATGGGTGACCCACCTTTATCAATTCTCCCAATTTTTGCAGCCAAAAGTAGATCTACCAAATGTTGGAATGGTTGGATTGGGAATGTACAATTTCATCAATTGAGATGGACCTGATTTCAACTCTTACCTGCTTAATTGTCTTGATTTTTGAATTTCTAAACTTGTGCTTATGCAATTCTTTTTTCCTTTTCCCGAGCTACTTGTTCCCTTATAAGTTTCGTCAGTGCAGCTATGTTGCAGCAGACCTCGGTAAGTGTGTTTCTCTGTCCCTCTTCCTCAGTGAGCTCTTCCAGGTGAATCACATCCAGACCATCTATCACATGTTCATCGCTTTACTTATCCTATTTATAGTCAGTATTCTGGTGATGGACTTCATTGATGAAGGAAGGTAAGGATTTGGGAAAAGGAGAGGGCAGCAATATGTTGATAAAAGCTGGAACCACATGTATATTCCAAAACCATCTTGCCTATACAACTAAGTAGGAGCTCAACAAATGAAAATACTAAGAGTCAAGAGTGTATTTAAAGCAGATACCATGGAATAGAAGGTTTGAACAATACATTTTCTGCAACACTGAATTAGAAGCCTTAAGAAATTTAAAACAGATGTTTATGTTGAGGATCCTTCACTAGAAATATAAGCCACAAGCCACATTGGGTTGGTTTACATTTGTTAAACTGCATGCAAGCACCTATTCTTGTCTTGTAGCTAAATAACTTGAATATTTTGTGGCTTGATCCCATTTTTAAAATGGAAGATGAGATTAACTGTAGCATTCTCGCAAAATCAGTATGGACTAGAAAGCCTGGGCCTTCATGATTTATATGACCAATTATCATAAAGGACAAAGAAGGAGGCATATGTCAGGTATAGGCAGCTGGGATCGAGTGAGTCCCTCGAGGAGAATAGGGGATGTAGGACTACACTTAAGAAGGAAATTAGGAGGGCGAAAAGGGGCCATGAGATTTCCCTGGCAGATAAGATAAAGGAGAATCCTAAAAGATTCTATAAGTATATTAAGAGTAAAAGGGTAGCTAGGGCAAGAGCAGGTCCCCTTAAGGATCAGTGTGGTAATCTATGTGTGGAGCCACAGGAAATGGGCAAGGTCTTAAATGACTATTTCTTGTCCGTATTTACCGTGGAGAAGGTCATGGAAGCTCGTAAGTTCAAGGGCGGGAACAGCGATATCCTGGAGCATATCAAAATTACAAAGGAGGAGGTGTTGGAGGTTTTGAAGTGCCTGACCAGGTGTATCATAGGATGCTATGGGAAGCAAGGGAGGAGATTGCTGGGGCCCTGGCAGAGAATTTTGTATCATCGTTAGCCACAGGTGAGGTACCGGAATACTGGTGGATAGCTAATGTTGTGCCTTTATTTAAGAAGGGCAGCAGGGATAAACCAGGGAACTACAGGCTGGTGAGCCTTACATCAGTGGTGGGAAAGTTATTGGAAGGGATTCTGAAAGACAGGATTTATATGCAGCTGGGAAGGCATGGTCTGATTAGGGATAGTCAGCATGGTTTTGTGCGTGGGAAATCATGCCTCACGAATTTGATTGAGTTTTTTGAGGAGGTGATCAAGAGGATTGATGAGGGCAGGATGATGGACGTTGTCTACATGGACTGTAGCAAGGCCTTTGACAAGGTCCTACATGGTAAACTGGTCCAGAAGGTTCAAACACATGGGATCCAGGGTGAGCTAGCGAATTAGATACAAAATTGGCTTGGTGATAGGAGGCAGAGGGTGGTAGTGGAGGGTTGTTTTTCAGATTGGAGGCTGGTCACCAGTGGTGTGTCGCAGGGATCAGTGCTGGGCCCTCTGTTGTTTGTCATATATTTTAATGACTTGGATGTGAATGTAAGATGCATGATTAGTAAGTTTGCAGATGACACCAAAATTGGTGGTATAGTGGACAGTGAAGAAGGTTGTCTAAGGTTACAACAGGATATAGATTAACTGGGAAAGTGGGCAAGGGAGTGGCAAATGGAATTTAACGCAGACAAGTGTGAAGTGATGCATTTTGGGAAATTAAACCAGGGCAGGACCTATACAGTGAATGGCAGGGCCCTGGGGAGTGTTGTTGAGCAGAGAGACCATGGGGTGCAAGTACATAGTTCCCTGAAAGTGGCAACACAGGTAGACAGGGTGATGAAGAAGGCGTATGGCATGCTTGCCTTCATCGGCCGAGGCATTGAGTACAAGAGTTGGGACGTCATGTTACAGTTGTACATAACGTTGGTTAGGCCGCATTTGGAGTACTGTGTGCTGTTCTGGTCGCCGCACTACAGGAAAGTTGTGACTAAGCTAGAGAGGGTGCAGAAAAGATTCACAAGGATGTTGCCTGGTTTGGAGGGTTTGAGTTATAAAGAGAGATTGGATAGGCTGGGTCTGTTTTCCCTGGAGCAAAGGAGGCTGAGAGGGGATGTGATAGAGGTATATAAAATTATGAGAGGCATAGATAGGGTAGATAGCCAGAGTCTGTTTCCCATGGTAGGGGTGACTAAAACTAGAGGGCATAGATTTAAGGTGAGAGGGAGGAGGTTTAAAGGGGATCAAAGGGGTAAATTTTTCACACAAAGAATAGTGGGTATCTGGAATGAGCTGCCTGAGGAGGTGGGGGAGGCAGGAACAGTAGCGACATTTAAGAGGCATCTGGACATGTACTTGAATGAGCAAGGCATAGAGGGATATAGAATTAATGCAGGCAGGTGGGATTAGTATAGATAGGCATTATGGTCGGCATGGACGTGGTGCCTGTTTCTATGCTGTACGACTCTATGACTCTATGACACACTAAACAAGAAGCAAACAAGACAATTGACCAACTAGCAACCAGACGTGACTTCAATGATGTTGAACGGGAAATCAAAACATAAATAATCGAAGGCTGTCTCTCTACTAACTACTGTTATGACCAAGGTGGGAGGAATGCACTGTTTATTCTAGTTCCACTTCTCCACAGGTCACAACATATATTTAAATGTTTTCCCATTGACCAATATGATCAATCATATATTCTATTTTTATTCCAGAATAAAACAGACTAACCAGGTTTTTTAAATAAACAACAAAATTATTAGTTTATTATAAACGAAGTCTTACCCAGTATTGAAGCAAAGCATAAACACACAGATCAAAATATAAAGGTTCCCTTTTTACCTTGGCGCCTCACACACGTAACATAAACCGATTAAGCAAAAAAAGAGATTTACTCTTTAGAGCTCGCGTACAAAAACACACAAAAAAAAATGTTGGATGTTGGCCAAAATACTTGCTAATTCTTGAAAAAAAAAGAGAAGATATGAAAAGGTGTCAAAGGTCCTTTTTGATTTGCTGTCCCAAATACATGTGGACCGGCTGTCATTGGGATCTTCCTCGAATGGTTCTTGACCGGCGACCTTGAAGATCAGTTTGGGCAGGCTTTCCAAGAATAAAATGCAGCAACAGAGGTTTCAGGCAATTTCTTACAGTTGCTCCTCAGCTTCTCAAGAGATGGAAAACTGGTAGACTTTTTCAAATAGCTGGAACAGACTGAGCTGGGTGTTGCTCTCTTGGCAAGTTTTCTCCAACTGTCTTTTCAAACCATTGTCCATATCCCAACCCACTGTCCAAAGCGACACCATAAACAGTGTCACATGAGTCAAGCCTCCTTACCCCTATAAATCTTGACCTGTCACTTCTCAGTAAACATCTTCCCCGAGTTAAAAACCCCTGCTGGGTAATTACTTGAAGACAGCTGCCTTCCAGCAACTGTTTAGAGTCCAGACCTCTCAGTGACCCTTGTAAAAAAAAATCCATGGACTCCTTTTCAGTTTTAAACCATAAATCTTCAAAACAGAACAAAAAATGGAAGCACTCCTAACATTACGCCGAAAAGCACTCGAGAAAGACAGAAAGCTATCGGAGCTGTTGAAGTTAGCAAGATCACTATTGCTTTCAGAGTCCAAATCTACTGAAGTTGAGGCTAACAGTAACTACCACAATCCAACTTCAACTCCTGTGAACACAGCTCATCGCTCACTTGCCGGGAAACCACCTGCAAAGCAACAACAGCCATCTCACAGAGCTGCGACTTATCCAAAGAATTTTCCACTGTGGCATTGCTAACTCACACCAGAGAGAGTACCCTGTTGCTGGTAAACAACCACCTTGCATGTGTTTCTCGCTCATCAGCAAAATCAACTACTAAGACCAATACCAACAGAAGGGTTCCACGTAGCGTACCACAGCAAAAAAGTGAGAGAATGTAGCCAATATGGAGATGGGTGACCTTGAACATACTTTTGTCCTCTCTCAGACACAGCAAAGAGTCACGAGTGACAGTGACCACTGGCTGCTCAGATGCAGATGCTGTTACGCCAATGTGCTTTGTTGAATGATAATTTTCTTCAATCCACTGACTGGAGATCTGAATTTATATTTTTTTTTAACAAAGACATTTTTCAAAGACCAGCTAAAAGGTTGACTGCTGCCAGCTTAAGTTGGTGATCTAATTTGCAACACTGTATCCGACACTGCAATGACTGTGAGGAGAGAGACAAAATGCATTTCCCAGCAAGAACCAAGACCCAGGAAGTTTAAAGGAACTACCTGTTCGTTTCAGCAAGCAAAGAAATACTGCTAATTGCTATGTTTGAATCACTGAGTGACTGTCATGTGACATGCCCCTCCCCATCTGACATGCCCCTCCCCATCTGTGGTTTTAAGCTGGTGTTTTCTCTGCAGCAAAGGAGAAGCAACTGGACTCTGACATGAGCAAACCCTAAGTGGGGGTCCTCCCACCCCCGCTCTCTCGCTCTCCATTCCAGCTTGAAAGCTTTCAAATCCTGCTTGTTGACTGACTACCTCTGCACACTCCAGCTATATTCCGAAACCCCATTGGAGGAAATCATCTGCATCGCTGTCTCCAAGAGACGCACCAAACCAGTCATCTACCTCTTTCAACTAAAAGCCTCAGGACGACCGAATTCAGCTAGAAGCCAGCCGAATCAGCAAACCCCACAGACTGGATACCCTTTTGTATTATGGACCCTAACTTAGCCATACTACCATTCCCCACTATGTAACCTATTTGTGTGTGTGAAAACATCCAGAGTGTCTGTGTGTGAATGAAAGTTGGCACATTGTTTATTATTTTATTAATTTGGTCTAGGTACAATAAAGTTAATCTTTTTCTTTGTGAACTCAAGAAAACCTGTCCAATTGGTTCTTGTTATGATCATAGCAAGTAAGTAGTCAAACACCTACTGAATTGGCCAGTACATTCACTTTAAGAATGAATTAAACCTGTTGTGGTCAAACAAGAGGAGGGAAAAGAGGGAAGCCCTTTGACCCCTCCTCACTTGACCATAACAATGCTCTCATAGATACAGGGTTGTCTGTCAATGTCACAGTAGACAAAAATTTCAACAAACTTCAGGATTACTCCATTCTCTGCAAACCAGGGAATACGAAAACTTTCCCTTACAACATTGACAAACTGCTGAAAATTCTCAGGACTTCTGAAATGCCAGTCACATTCAAATACAGAGGCAGTGGCATAGTGGAATTGTCACTGGACAAGTAAATCAGAGACCCAGGGTATTACTCTCAGGACATGGGTTCGAATCCCACCACAGCAAAAGGTGGAATTTAAATTCAATTAATAAAAAAACAAATCTGGAATTAAAAAGCTAGTCTAATGATGGCCATGAAACAATTGTTGTAAAAACCCATCTGGTTCACTAATGTCCTTGAGGGAAGGAAATCTGCTGTCCTTATCTGGTCTGGCCTACACGTGACTCCAGACCCTCAGCAATGTGGTTGACTCTTACATGCCCTCTAAACTGGCCTAGCAAGCCACTCAGTTGTATCTGACCACTACGAAGTCAGTAAAAAGGAATGAAACCGGCATCGACCTAAGCACCGGAAACGACAACGGCAAACCCAGCCCTGTCGTCCCTGCAAAATCCTCCTGACAAACATCTGGGGGCTTGTGCCAAAGTTGGGAGAGGTGTCCCACAGACTAGTAAAGCAACAGTCTGACATAGTCATACTCACGGAATCATACCTTACAGACAATGTCCCAGACACTGCCATCACTATCCCCGGGTATGTCCTGTCCCACCGGCAGGACAGACCCAGCAGAGCTGGCAGCACAGTGGTATACAGTAGGGAGGGAGTTGCCCTGGGAGTCCTCAAATCGACTCCGGACCCCATGACATCTCATGGCATCAGGTCAAACACGGGCAAGGAAACCTCCTGCTGATTACCAACTACCGCCCTCCCACAGCTGATGAGTCAGTACTCCTCCATGTTGAACAGCATTTGGAGGAAGCACTGAGGGTGGCAAGGCACAGAATGTACTCTGGGTGGGGGAATTCAATATCCATCACCAAGAGTGGCTCGGTAGCACCACTACTGACCGAACTGGCTGAGTCCTAAAGGACATAGCTGCTAGAATGGGTACGCGGCAGGTGGTGAGGGAACCAACACGAGGGAAAAACATATTTGACCTCGTCCTCACCAATCTGCCTGCCGCAGATGCATCTGTCCATGATAGTATTGGTAGGAATGACCACCGCACAGTCCTTGTGGAGACGAAGTCCCGCCTTCACATTGAGGATACCGTCCATCGTGTTGTGTGGCACTATCACCGTGCTAAATGAGATAGATTTCGAACAGATCGAGTAATGCAAAACTGGGCATCCATGAGACGCTGTGGGCCATCAGCAGCAGCAGAATTGTACTCAACCACAATCTGTAACCTCATGGCCCAGCATATCCCCCACTCTACCATTACCATCAAGCCAGGAGACCAACCCTGGTTCAATGAAGAGTGCCAGAGGGCATGCCAGGAGCAGCACCAGAAATACCTCAAAATGAGGTGTCAACCTGGTGAAGCTACAACAGAGGACAACTGTGTAAGCAGCATGCGATAGATAGAGCTAAGCGATCCCATAACCAATGGATCAGATCTAAGCTCTGTAGTCCTGTCACATCCAACCGTGAATGGTGGTGGACAATGAAACAACTAACTGGAGGAGGTGGCTCCATAAATATCCCCATCTTCAATGATGGGGGAGCCCAGCACATCGGTGCAAAAGAGCAGGCAGAAGCATTTGCAACAATCTTCAGCCAGAAGTGCCGAGTTAATGATCCATCTCTGCCTCCTCCTGAAGTCTCCAGCATCACAGATGCCAGACTTCAGCCAATTCGATTCACTCCGCGACTGAAGGCACTGGATACTGCAAAGGCGAATGGCCCTGATAATATTCCAGCAATAGTACTGAAGATCTGTTCTCCAGAACTTGCCGCGCCCCTAGTCATGCTGTTCCAGTACAGCTACAATACTGGCATCTACCCGGCACTGTGGAAAATTGCCCAGGTATGTCCTGTACACAAAAAGCAGGACAAGTCCAACCTGGCCAATTACCTCCCCATCAGTCTACTCTCAATCATCAGTAAAGTGATGGAAGGTGTCATCAACAGTGCCATCAAGCAGCACTTGCTTAGCAATAACCTGTTCAGTGATGCTCAGTTTGGGTTCCGCCAGGGCCACTCAGCTCCTGACCTCATTACAGCCTTGGTTCAAACATGGACAAAAGAGCTGAACTCAAGAGGTGAGGTGAGAGTGACTGTCCTTGACATCAGTGCAGCATTTGACTGTGTTTGGCCTCAAGGAGCCCCAGCAAAACTGAAGTCAATGGGAATCAGGGTGAAAACCCTCCGCTGGCTGGAGTCATACGTAGCACAAAGGAAGATGGTTTTGGTTGTTGCAGGTCAATCTTCTGAGCTCCAGGACATCACTGCAGGGGTCCCTCAGGGTAGTGTCCCATGCCCAACCATCTTCAGCTGTTTCATCAATGGCCTTCCTTCAATCATTAGGTCATAAGTGGGGATGTTCGCTGATGATTGCACAATGTTCAGCACCACATAAGTGCCAGGCAATGACCATCTCCAACAAGAGAGTATCTAATCAAGAAAGGGAATAGGGATAACCCTGGGAATTATAGACCAGTCAGTCTTACGTCGGTGGTGGGCAAATTATTGGAGAGGATTCTGAGAGACAGGATTTATGATTATTTGGAAAAGCATAGTTTGATTAGAGACAGTCAGCATGGCTTTGTGAGGGGCAGGTCATGCCTCACAAGCCTTATTGAGTTCTTTGAAGATGTGATAAAGCACGTTGATGAAGCAAGAGCAGTGGATGTGGTGTATATGGATTTTAGCAAGGCGTTTGATAAGGTTCCCCATGGTAGGCTCATTCAGAAAGTAAGGAGGCATGAGATACAGGGAAAGTTGGCTGTCTGGATACAGAATTGGCTGGCCCATAGAAGACAGAGGGTGGTAGTAGATGGAAAGTATTCAGCCTGGAGCTCAGTGACCAGTGGTGTTCCGCAGGGATCTGTTCTGGGACCTCAGCTCTTTGTGATTTTTATAAATGACTTGGATGAGGAAGTGGAAGGCTGGATTAGCAAGCTTGCCGATGACACGAAGGTTGCTGGAGTTGTGGATAGTGTGGAAGGCTGTTGTAGGTTGCAACGGGACATTGACAGGATGCAGAGCTGGGCTGAGAAGTGGCAGATGGAGTTCAACCTGGCAAAGTGTGAAGTGATTCATTTTGGAAGGTCGAATTTGAATGCAGAATACAGGCTTAAAGACAGGATTCTTGGTAGTGTGGAGGAACAGAGGGATCTTGGGGTCCATGTCCATAGATCGCTCAAAGTTGCCACCCAAGTTGATAGGGTTGTTAAGAAAGCGTATGGTGTGTTGGCTTTCATTAACGGGGGATTGAGTTTAAGAGCCGCGAGGTTATGCTGCAGCTCTATAAAGCCCTGGTTAGACCACACTTGGAATATTGTGTTCAGTTCTGGTCGCCTCATTATAGGAAGGATGTGGAAGCTTTAGAGAGGGTGCAGAGGAGATTTACCAGGATGCTGCCTGGACTGGAGGGCATGTCTTACAAAGAAAGATTGAGGGAACTAGGGCTTTTCTCATTGGAGCGAAGAAGGATGAGAGGTGACTTGATAGAGGGGTACAAGATGATGAGAGGCATAGATAGAGTGGATAGCCAGAGACTTTTTCCCAGGGTGGAAGGGGCTATCACCAGGGGGCATAATTTTAAGGTGATTTGAGGAAGGTTTCGGGGAGATGTCAGAGGTAGGTTCTTTGCACAGAGAGTGGTGGGTGCGTGGAATGCACTGCCAGCGGTGGTAGTAGAAGCAGATACATTAGGGACATTTTAGCGACTCTTGGATAGGTACAGGGATGATAGTAGAATGAAGGGTATGTAGGTAGCTTGTTCCTAGAGTAGGTTAAAGGTTCGGCACAACATCGTGGGTCGAAGGGCCTGGACTGTGCTGTACTGTTCTAGGTTCTATGTTCTAATCATCTCCCCTTGACATTCAATGGCATTACCATCGCTGAATCCCCCACTATCAACATCCTAGGGGCCACCATTGACCAGAAACTAAACTGAAGTAGCCATATAAATCCTGTGGCTACAAGAGCAGCTCAGAGGCTTGGAATCCTGCGGCGAGTAACTCACCTCCTGCCTCCCCAAAGCCTGTCCACCATCTACAAGGCACAAGTCAGGAGTGTGATGGAATACTCTCCACTTGCCTGGATGGGTGCAGCTCCAACAACACTCAAGAAGCTCAACACCATCCAGGACAAAGCAGCCTGCTTGATTGGCACCCCATCTACAAACATTCACTCCCTCCACCACTGACGCATAGTGGCAGCAGTGTGTACCATCTACAAGATGCACTGCAGCATTGCACCAAGGCTTCTCAGACAGCACCTTCCAAACCCGCGACCTCTACCAACTGGAAGGACAAGGGCAGCAAATGCATGGGAACACCACCACCTGCAAGTTCCCCTCCAAGTCACACACCATCCTGACTTGGAACTATTTCGCCTTTCTTCACTGTCGCTGGGTCAAAATCCTGGAACTCCCTTCCGAACAGCACTGTGGGCGTACCTAGCTCACATGGACTGCAGCGGTTAAAGAAGGCAGCTCACCACCACCTTCTCAAGGGCAATTAGGGATGGGGAATAAATGCTGGACTGGCCAGCGACGCCCAAATCCCATGAATGAATTAAAAAAAAAATTCGCGACTCCTCAGATACTGAAGCAGTCCATGTAGAAATGCAGCAAGACCTGGACAATATCCAGGCTTGTGCTGATAAGTGGCAAGTAACATTCGTGCCACACAAGTGCCAGACAATGACCATCTCCAACAAGAGAGAATCTAACCATCTCCCCTTGTCATCCAATGGCATTACCATCGCTGAATCCCCCACTATCAACATCCTAGGGGCCACCATTGTCCAGAAACTGAACTGGAGTAGCCATAGAAATACCGTGGCTACAAGAGCAGGTCAGAGGCTACGAATCCTGCGGCGAGTAACTCACCTCCTGACTCCCCAAAGCCTGTCCACCATCTGCAAGGCACAAGTCAGGAGTGTGATGGAATACTCTCCACTTGCCTGGATGGGTGCAGCTCCAACAACACTCAAGTAGCTCAACACCATCCAGGACAAAGCTGTCTGCTTGATTGACACCCTATCCACCACCTTCAACATTCACTCCCTTCACCACCGACAATGCACAGTGGCAGCAGTGTGTACCATCTACAAGATGCAATGCACCAAGGCTCCTTAGACAGCACCTTCCAAACCCACGACCTCTACCAACTAGAAGGACAAGGGCAGCAGATGCATGGGAACACCACCACCTGCAAGTTCCCCTCCAAGTCACACACCATCCTGACTTGGAACTATATCGCCGTTCCTTCACTGTCGTTGGGTCAAAATCCTGGAACTCCCTTCCTAACAGCACTGTTGGTGTACCTACCTCACATGGACTGCAGCAGTTCAAGAAGGCAGCTCATCACCACCTTCTCAAGGGCAATTAGGGATGGGCAATAAATGGTGGCCTAGCCATCGATGCCCACATCTCATGAATGAATAAAAAAAAAGCACTAGAATGAATGCTCTATTCTGTGTCATATCTGGAGAATGTGACACACAATAATCAGTTTTCACACAGCACCAGATTTGTACATGATTGCATTCACACACGCAAACCTTAACGCAAAACAAAAGCATTCTTGAACTGTATGCTGATTGCTTCACTGGTATCGGCAAACTGAAAGGTGTTACATGAAAGCTGCGTGTAGACTCATGCCAATGTGCTTTGTTCAATGATAATTTTCTTTAATCCACTGACTGGAGACCTGAATTTATATTTTTTAAAGAAATTTTAAAAAGGAACAGAGAAAATATGACTTTGCTAGCAGCATACGATGGCCACCTAATTTGCAACACTGCATACTACATTGCAAGCGCTTGTGAGGTGGAGACGCAATGTCTGCTCATCCCAGCAGGAACCAAGACCCAGGAAATTTAAGGGAAGTGCCTTTTCTCTTTGGCAAGAAAAAATACACTGCTAACTACCATGCTTGAACAAGCGCCACCACACCGCTCCCCCCCCCCCCCCCACATTTGTGGTTTTAAGATGCTTTTTCTCTGCAGCAGATTGAGAAGTATCTGGACTCTGACACCTGCAGACCCAAGTGGGGGTACCTCCTCTCTCTCTCTTTCCATTCCAGCTTGCAAGGTTCAAAACTTGCGTGCTGACTGACCACCTCTGCATACTCTGGCTACAATCAGAAACACTTTGGAGGAAATCATCCGCATCACTGTCTCCAAAAGACCCACCGAATTAGTCATCTATCTCTTCAAACTAAAAGCCCCAGGATCTTTGAATTCAACTAGAAGCCAGCCAAATCACCAAACTCCACAGACTGGATACCCTTTTTATCTGTGGACTCTAACTCGACCAGTCTACCTTTCCCCACTCTGTAACCTATTTGTCTGTGTGTGTGTTTGTGTGTGAAAGTTGTTGTAGTTTATTATTTTATTAATTTGGTTTAGGTACAATAGAGTTAATCTCTTTCTTTGTTAACTCAAGAAAACCTGTCCGATTGGTTCTTGTTATGTTCATTGCAAGTAAGTAGTCAAACACCTACTGAATTGGCTAGTACATCCACTTTAAGAAAGAATTAAGAATTAAACCTGTTGTCATCAAACAACGAGAGGGAAAAGAAGGAATCCCTTTGACCCCTCCTCACCTGACCGTAACAGTACCCTAATGTACCCCCAGTTGCGCATCAATGGCGACAAATACCATTTCATGTCAGGAAAGAGACAGAGAAGGAACTTCAACATGTACATTATTGACATTATTGAGAAAGTTGGGGATGAGCCTACCCCTTGGATCTCACCCATACAAGTTGTCAAGAAACCCAAGTGTGAGAACCAGATTAGAATCTGTGTTGATATGTGATCACCAAACCAACCCATACAACGATAAAGACACTTGACACTAACAATCAATGACATCATAGAGAAAATGAATGGTGCTAAACACTTTGCTAATCTTGACCTCAATGCAGGCTATCATTAAATCGAGCTTGCAGAAGAACTGAAATATCTTACTGTATTCTCTACTCACAATGGACTTTTCCCCGATACAAGAGGCTCAACTTTGGAGTCAATTCAGCAGCTGAGGTTTTGAGCACTTGATTCAGTCTGCACTTCAAGGACTTGAAGGCACACTGAATATCATTGAAGACATTCTCATCTATGGTCGCAATGAAAGGGAACTCGAGACACGCCGACATGCATGCCTGCAATGTCTCAGAGAATGAAACCTCACCTTGAACAAAGACTTGTTCAATGAAAGCAGAATTGAAATCTTCGGTCATTGCTCAGTGTTGAAGAAGTATCACCAGATCCACAGAAAGTTGACCCTATTGCAAATGCTGCAGATCCTATAAATGTGCAGGAAGTCTGGAGCCTGCTAGGACTTATCATGTACTGTGGTTGTTTCCTTCCTGACCTCACTACATTAATTGCCCATCACGCGACCTGAAAAAAGAGACCACCAAGTGGGAATGGACTAAATCACACAAACAGGCGGTACACCAGATCAAATGACGCTTGTCAGCAAGTTGCACAAATGTTTATTTCAACCCTGATAAAACCACCCAGCTAGTCAAGGATGCAAGCCCAGTTGGCTTATATGCAGTTCTCATACAGATGGCAAGCAGATCACTAACGCCTGTGGAACAACACTATTCGCAAAGAGAGAGAGAAGTGCTTTCAATTACATGGGGTATCTTACACTTTCATCTCTACTTACGCGGAAGCAAATTTAAAGTAATAACCAATCATCGACTCCTAGTGAGCTTGTTCAACAATCCATATAGCAAACCACCCACTTGAATAGAACATTTAATACTTAAATTATAAGAGGACGGGTTCCATGTCAAGTATCAGCCAGGCAAGCTCAACCCAGCGGATTACCTTTCACGATATCTGTTGTCGACAGTCAGTCCTACTAGAACATTCTGTTCGAAAACAAAAGCTTGTCAAGAAAGATCCATCCGTGGCTCACTCAGGAAGTTAAGGAGAGTATTAGACTAAAAGAAGAGACTTACAATGTTGCAAAAAGTTGGAGCAAGTCTGAGGATTGTGAATGTTTTAGAAACCAGCAAAGGGCCACCAAAAGGTTGATAAAAAAGGGGGGGAAAAAAAGAACATGAGAGTAAAATATAAAAACAGATTGTAAGAGCTCTTATAAGTACATAAAAAGGAAGAGAGCAGCTAAAGTAGATGTTGGTGTCTTAGAGGCAGAGGCAGGAGAAATTATCATGGGGAATGAGGAAATAGCAGAGGCATTGAATAAATACTTTGTGTCTGTCTTCACAGTAGAGGACTCAAGTTCCATACCAGAAATAGGCAGTAACCTAGGGGCTAAAAAGTGTGAGAAAATTAAGGATATTGATCTCAGCCGAGAAAAAATAATGGAGAAGATCAAGGGACTAAAATCTGACAAGTCTCCGGGACCAGATGGCCTACATCCTATAGCTCCAGAAAAGATGGCTGCAGAGATAGTGGATGTGCTGGCTATGAATTTTGCAGAATTCCTTAGATTCAAGAATGGTTCTGTCAGATCGGAAGTTGGCAAATGTTAAACCACTTTTCAGGAAAGGAGAAAGAGAGAAAACGGGGAACTACAGGCCAGCTAGCCTAACATCAGTCATTGGGAAGATGCTAGAAACTATTATTAAAGAAGTCTGAACAGTACACTTAGAAAAACAAAGTATGATTAGAACAAGTCACCATGGTTTTACTAAAGGGAGAACCTGTTTGACAAATTTCTTAAGAGTTTTTTGAGGATGTAACTAGTAGGGTAAATAAAGGGGAACCAGTAGATGTAGTATACCTGGATTTTCAAAAGGCATTTGATAGAAGATCAATAGACAAGATAAGGGCTCATGGTGTTGGGGGTAATATATTAGTGTGGATACAGGATTTGTTAACAGACAGGAAGCAGAGAGTGGGCATAAATGGGGCATTTTCAAGTTGGCAGGCAGTGAATAGTGGGGTGCCACAAGTATCAATGCTGGGGCCTCAGCTTTTTACACTCTATATTAATGACTTGGATGAAGAGACAGAGAGTAATTTATCCAAGTTTGCTGATGATACAAACCTCGATGGAAAGGGAGGACATAGAGAGGCTGCGAAGAGATATAGACAGGTTAAGTGAGTAGGCAACAAGATGGTAAATGGAGTATAATGTAGGGAAGTTGTTCACTTTGGTCGTAAAAATAGAAAAGCAGAGTATTTTTTTAAAGGTGTGAAACTGATAAGTGTTGATGTTCAGTGTACTCATACAAAGAACGCAGAAGGTTAACATGCAGGCGCAGCAGGCTATTAGGAAGGCAAATGGCATGTTGGCCTTTATTGTAAGGGGATTGGAGTACAGGAATAAAGAAGTCTTACTAAAATTGTACAGGGCTTTGGTGAGACTGCACCTGGAATACTGTGTGCAGTTTTGGTCTCCATATTTAAGAAAGGATATACTTGCACTGGAGGCAGTGCTGTGAAGATTTACTAAATTGGTCCCTGGGATGAGGGGTTTGTCCTATGATGAGAGGCTGAGTAAACTGTGCCTATATTCTCTGGAGTTTAGAAGAATGAGAGGTGATCTAATTAAGACATATAAGATTCTGAAAGGACTTGATAGGGTAGAAGCTGAGAAATTGTTTCCATGGTTGGGGAATCTAGAACACGGAGACACAGTCTCAGAATAAGGGGTCAATCATTCAGACCTGAGATGAGGAGAAATTACTAAACTCAAAGGGTTGTGAATCTTTGGAATTCTCTTCCCCAGAGGGTTGTGGATGCTCCATCACTGAATACATTTAAGGCTGGGATAGATAAATGTTTGGACTCGCAGGGAATCAAGAGATATGGGGAGCAGGCAGGAAAGTGGAATTAAGTCCCAAGATCAGCCATGATCGTACTGAATGGCAGAGCAGGCTCAATGGGTGATATAGTCTACTTCTGCTCCTATTTCTTGTGTTCTTGAGGAAAAGGTTGCTGAACCACATCTTAACTTACTTAACATAAGCATAAATGCAGTGCCAAAGTCACAAAAGCTATCTGACATCAAAGCAGCAACAAAACAAAAGATGAGGCTTTGCAACTATGTATGAAGGCTATGGAATCACAAAGCTGGAAAGATGTGAATGAGAAAGCGTCTACAAAAGAAAATCGTTCACAATGTTCGAAATGAGCTCATTCTTACAACCACGTTTGATCTTGTATTACACAACTGTATTGTCATTCCACACTAATTGAGGGAATGTGTTGTTGATATAGCGCATGAAGGACACCAAGCAAAACTAAACAACTCCTTAGGGAAAAGGTATGGTTCCCAGGAATTGACCACATGTTAGAGCACATAAATCAGTGTTTACCATGTCAAGCCGATACACAAAGTCCACAGCGAAACAGAGCTCAGACAAGACTCAACGAGGAATAATTCTCAGGCAGCCACAAAGTTAAATCCTCGTTGTGGTGCTGGCGGTTCTCTAGAGAGCAGAAGTGAAGGTGTGGCATAGTTTTGCTGTTTCTGGGTTTCCAGACTGCACCGTTTGATGCCGGCCAGAGTATGCGAGCAGGTTCCAGTCCTTGGAGATTTCCCCTTGACAATGCTCTCAGGGATAGTTGTGATGTTTGAGGTCCTTACATGCTGGTTGTCCTGCCATTCTGGTCCACTCATGCCTACAAGGCAGAATGTTTGTGGTTTCCATGCCGATTTGCCATATCTGCATTGCATTGTTAGTGTGCCACTGCAAGGAATGGGTGACCCGTTGTATGCAGATAACTTGGCAGTTTTCGGTTGTGTCATGGATTTCCAACGACTCCAGTACATACCTTTGAGGATTCTGACTGGTAGAGTCCAGTCCAGGAATCCCTGGTAGAATACAGCGGCACAGTGGTTAGCACCGCAGCCTCACAGCTCCAGCGACCCGGGTTCAATTCTGGGTACTGCCTGTGCGGAGTTTGCAAGTTCTCCCTGTGACCGTGTGGGCTTTCACCGGGTGCTCCGGTTTCCTCTCACAGCCAAAGACATGCAGGTTGATAGGTAAATTGGCCATTATAAGTTGCCCGAGTATAGGTAGGTGGTAGGGGAATTGTGGGGATGTGGTAGGAATATGGGATTAATGTAGGATTAGTATAAATGGGTGGTTGATGCTCGGCACAGATTCGGTGGGCCGAAGGGCCTGTTTCAGTGCTGTATCACTAAATAATAAAAAAAATAATAGCGCCGATGTCAGTCGTAACCCTGAGTGTCTGTTTGCCAGCTTTCTTTGGGCACGTGATGTTAATGGTGGCAAAAGCTTCCAGTTGTTTGACTTCATCAACATGGTGTGTCAGGTTCACAACGTGGCAGGCTTGTTCGTCTTCTGGCTGAGAATTACTCCTCGTTGAGTCTTGTCTCAGGTGTGTTTCGCTGTAGACTTCGCGTATCGGCTTGCGTTTATGCTTGTCTCTGGCACTCTCCTTGCTGCTGTTGCCCTGTTGCTGCATCTGTCTTCTGTTTGTCTGTGTCCTGCTGCGGCTTCTGCCATGTCTTTGTAGCCAGATTTCTTGTATAGGCAGGCCCAGTGTCCTTTTGCGCCACACACCTTGCACCGGTCTCGAAATGCAGGGCAATTTCGCCGTGAGTGGAACAGACCGCACTTACCACACAGCTCACTTGCTCTTTTCGACCTGGTTTTGGTGTTGATACTATTGGCTGCATCTAGTGCTTTCAGGTGCTGTTGTCCAGCTAAAATGGCTTCACATTTCCTGCCATTTTCCAGCAGTGCATCAATGCTGTGCCCTTTCTTTTTCCCCAAGGGGTCTTTCTGAAACATTTCAATGGGTGTTGATACAATCACTAGTTCCATTATTTGGTTTGACAGCTTTTGACAAATTGCATTCATTGCCCTTACTATAGCATCTACTGACGAACTGATCTATCAATTCCTGTGGCTGTTGCCTGTAAGACATTAATTCCAAGCAGTGATTTCTAAAATTCACTCATACTCAGAGATGATCTTCTCGCAGTTTCCATATCTTTGCCGGATCTTTCCGCTCTTCATCAGTTAGTCCAGAGGTGTTATAGGTAATCCCTCATTTCTTACTGCTATTAGTATTTTTACAGCCTGTTCTTCTGTTTCTACAATTATTTGTTCTGTAAAGCATAACTGCATTCTCTGTTTGAAAAGTTGGAACTCAGATAGGATATCCACGGCCTTCCACTTCATGCTGGGAAATTTGGTAGCCATCTTCCTGCAGTTCTTTTGCTTAAAACTTGCTTTAAGGCTTATTCTATGAGTCTGTACTGTTTCCCCTTAAAAAAATCCCTCTAGATTGCTTTGATTGACAGCAGCAGGTCTTTAGCAGTGCTTCTTTGTTTATCTAGCTTCCAACACTTTAGTCTGTCTGTTTACATTGTGCAATAGACATTTCAAGTGCTTTTTTTTCTCTTTTAGAGTTTGTTTATACAGTCGTTCAATTGGCAATTCTTCTTGATTGAGTGGTTTTATGGGTTTTTAAAACTTTGGCTGAGTGAATGAAAGCTCTTCTCACTCAAGTGGTTTAATGGATTTTTTATAGCTTTAGCTGTGAGCTGCATGAATGGCGGTTTCCCATGCTTTTTGCTGTCGGGCACCTCCTGTAATGGTGCCGACTTCGATCAGCCTGGAGGAGCCTTTCAAAAAATCAGCCTGAGGTAGGGATTGAGTTTTCCTGTTTCTTTTCTTCTACTGAGCCTTTAAAAAAAACAACTTTGCAAGCACCCCAAAGCTACTTTTTTTCAACGGGGATTCCTGGACTGTCAGGACATTAACTCATCCGACTGCAGTGATTGATTTGCAGCCTGTTGTTCAGCTCTGTCTTCTACTGAGGTAAGTGTTTTCTTCTTTCCCTATTTGGGCTAGTATTTTTTTATTTACTTTTTCTCTTTTAGCTGTAGGAAGGTAGTTTTTGAAACTGTTTTCCCTGTGGTCTTCAATCTGAGATTCTGTCTTCTCACCACAGCTGCCACCATATAATGCGTTCTTTTTATGTTGTCTGATGCAACATAAATGAAATGCGTGGAGTTCAGCTGATTAAGATCTCAAACAGGTTTATTACAGCTAACTTATTATACACAGTACATAGCTAACTATTTACAGGGCCTGCCTCTTGGTGTTACAGTTATAGAGTGGCTCTGGCTCTGAGTGTGTCTGGGACTTAGTTCATTAGCATACTAAGATCTTAAAGGGTCTTCACTCTTAAAGGCAATCACACAACACTACCCAAGGTAGTTGTGCCTCCAACCAACACCGAAATAAAGCCAAGTAACTTGGCATCTGAGGCAATGGCAGCTATATTTTTCTGCTGGAAGGATGCTGAGTGTTTGAGATGCTCATTCCATCTCTGTATGTACAGAAAAGTGCTTTTGGTCTCAATGATCTGTGTGAAAATTCCCTAGCTATTACAAAAGGAAGCAATCCCCAGAAAATAATCATTTGTGACTTTAAAACATCTGCAGCTATTTTAATATGGATCTAGTGTACAGAAGAAAGAACTTGAGCAAGTGGTTCTGCAATACAAATGCAGAAAGTATATCTGTCACATCTTAAGAATGAGTTAATCTTTTTGCTTTCACAACAGTCAAAAATAGGTTTCTGTCAGAAACAAAATGAAGCCTACATGGCAATGAAGGTGAATATAAAATAGCAACTACAGCCTGTGATATAGATTCTGTGACTTTAATGTGCAGGCTGAAGCTTAACTAAAGGAGATTCAACTGAACATATTGCTAGACAAACAAACAAAAGCACTAGGGTGTTGAGCGGTAATAGAATGTTCAGTACCTAAAGCTCTTCCCAGTGCAAATATACAAAGTAATTGTTCTGTTCATATCACACCTATCAGGGGAACAGAATTTCCTCTAATTTGGTCATATTGCTCATCTTTCCATAGAAGTATAAAAATTATTTCTTCAGTATTGAATTACATGTCTGAATAATATCGGATGCTGACACTACTCTGTGCATCTTATAGACTGAAAATAAAATAAACTAAGGTTTATGAAATGTAAGCAACATTTCATAACTTTATGCTGTGCGATAGGTAAATAAAAATAAATTGGACAAAGTCAAGTTGAATTCATTTAGGAAGAAATAGTGAGAATATGTAAAATAAAAAGACTGATCTATGTTGCCATGCACTTTAGAGTAAACATTCTCAATAGAAGAGGCCAGACAGGATATTAATTGTTTGGTGGCATTGTAGTGCAATACATTTCAGCTCTAATGCACTATGCCATTAACTAGTACATACAGCTGTCCGATTGTATTTCCTTACCCAGCAAGTTCTGACATAATTAAGATAACTAAGGCGATGAAAGTTCTGTGGCCCAGAGGTATCAAAAACAAGGTGGAGAATTTAAAGTAACATCTTAAACATTTAAAAAATTCTGCAAAGAAACTATAACTGGAAGATAGAAGCAGTGATTTTTGTACATATTAGGTGGGTGGTGGGTGGATGACATTCATTCCATCCACCCAATGTTGGTGGGAAGCCCAATTAATTTTCACAGTCAGGTCTCATTTAAATTAAACAGCTGAGTTCTCGCACTACTTGTGGCAGTTCATCAATTAGAGGGTAGGAAATTTGGCTGGTGAGCACTGCTTAAAAGTAGCTTGTAGCTCCTTAAAGGGAAGGTTTCATCAACTGTTGTCAATGGAGAGAGAGTTATTGAAGCAGCAGGCAGCATGACATCATCTAGTTTCACCACCCACTCTCCATACCCGCTCCCCCTCCACCACCACCACCCCTCACAGCCCCCCCACCTATTCCCAGATACGGTCTTGGAGATGTTCATAGAGCATCAAATTAGCCAACAACAATGGAAAGAATAGATTGCACAGGACAATGCCAACAGCATTGTTCCATGGACCCAGTTGCAATGCAGCAAACAGATTGATGGTCTTACTAAGACTGCCAAAGGTAGATTCCCCTTTGTATCTCCCTTATTCTCTGAAAAGCCCTGTACCACCCTACATTAGCCCCAGGACTATCATCCCCCCACCCCCCCTCCCCCACATCCCATAACTCCATTCACAATGGGACACTCCACTACACTTCCTTTGGTTTGCACTCACATTCAATACCTACTGCTGCCCTCTTGACACAGTTCTGTATCATGCGCACTCACATATCTTCAAATCGCATCAAGACGACACACACTAACCCACTCCCACTCTTCTTGCAAGAGAATCTGGCACACAACTGAAGGGCGGTTTCAAGAACAAGAGGTGATCTTGCTAGACTACAAACACTGACACCAATGGAGGAAGTGGCCATTAACATCATTAGCAAAGAGAGGACCTGCAGCACTGGAGATGGCAAGGCTGGAGGCCAGGCACAGGAGAGTTTGGACAATCTTCCCTTCCTTTTCTACTATCACTTAACTGGCAGATTCCTATATTCTGCATGACAACCTCATGCTGCAAGGCATTACCAGTTATCTGCTGCTGTTTACTCTTGCCATTGTGTACTAACCCTTTTCCCTCTTCTCCTTTTCTAGACAACTTGAGCCCTACAGCAGCACATACTGAGAAAGAGAACCTTCTTGAAGTTCTCCCTGTGTCTGCGTGGGTTTCCTCCGGGTGCTCCGGTTTCCTCCCACAAGCCAAAGACTTGCAGGTTGATAGGTCAATTGGCCATTAGCATTTGTCCCTAGTATAGGTAGGTGGTAGGGAAATATAAGGACAGGTGGGGATATGTGGTAGGAATATGGAATTAGTGTGGGATTAGTATAGATGGGTGGTTGATGGTCGGCACAGACTCGGTGGGCCGAAGGGCCTGTTTCAGTGCTGTATCTCTAAAACTAAAAAACTTGAAGTTGCACTTGCTGTTAGCCTTTCAAGCACCAGCACGTAAGTTGGCACCCTGCATGTTATCGATGAGTTAGAAAGGTCTCCATTGAATGAGTGGGAGCTGATGCAAGTGAAATGGGCAGCCCAGGAAATAGCTTACCAGAAGGCATGCTCACATTCTAGCTCTGCTGAAGAGAACTGAGCTACAGACTTTAGAAGTCCAACCTTTATAAGAAAACTGCTTTTGGTGCAACAGCAAGTGCAGAATGCAGTGGACTGCCTGTCAGGGAGCTACTGCAATACATTGAAGAGTGCGGAGGAGTCCACTACCAATTTACGTGGGGTTCTCGCACGGACCATTGATACTCTGCTGTCAACTTTGGGTCACCTCAATGGATGCTACAGCTGGGCCTTCCTTGCAGGAATCTGTAACACCAGATTCAGCATCTCTCAGGGATGCTCATACTGGGAGATGCAGGCTTTGGGCTCGAACTTCACCTCATCCTTGGACAAGTTGGGAGAGCACATGGATAGCAGCTTCAATTGCTTAAGTACTCCAACGATCTCTTCAATGAGGGCTCCGTCGAGCCACAGATCTGACTGTATTGGAGTTTGGCTGAGGAGTGTGGCTTCCTGACAGGAATCATAAGCTAAATGTGCAGATGATAGTCTTTGTCCCTGAACATCCAGTCTTTCACTTGCTGTACACAGTCAGAGTGGGGAGATGGAAGATTGACACAATACAAGATCATCATAGCAGCTGA
Source organism: Heterodontus francisci (assembly GCF_036365525.1). Lineage (NCBI taxonomy): Eukaryota > Metazoa > Chordata > Chondrichthyes > Heterodontiformes > Heterodontidae > Heterodontus > Heterodontus francisci. Next base: position 45,670,207 of record NC_090390.1, read on the forward strand.
CAAAAAGCAGGCACAGGCCTGCATGCTGTGCTGCTGGTGATCACAGAACAGTTGCACATTAATGGAGGGGAAGCCTTTGTGATTCACAGAGGCACTGAGGTCATGCGAAGGAACTTCAGGTGACATGGCTGCAGTCAATGAAGCCCTGGATGTGGGGGAATTCTGTAATCTGCACAAACCCTACAGCCCTATTCTGCTGCTGCCATTGTCCATGGGAAATGCAGGGAAATTGCTTGTTCCAGCAAACATAGCATCAGTCAACGGCTTAACGTAAGCATGAACTGTAGAGTTTTTTTTTACAGATTCCTCTCAAGCAATCTGGAAGGAGCCAGAGGCAAAGAAGTTCAAGGCTGCAATGATCTTGACTACAATTGGCAGTGCTGTGCTAGCTGTGGAAGTTAATTGAAGGCCTGGTTGTAGAAGATGACAGAACTCTGTGACAGCCTCTCCAGAGAAGTACAGTCTTGTCATACACTGCTCTTCAGAGAACAGCAGGTACCCTCTCTTGGGCTTGGACATTCTGCAGGGAAGGTAAGGATTCCTTCCAGCAAGTCTCTTTCTACTTGGTTTTCTTGCAGCTGCAGCTGCAGCTTGCTCTTCCTTCTGTTGCTGTTCTTCTTCCTCTAGAGAGAGTGGAATTGCCACAAGGACTCCCATAAAGACAAAAGCTCATTGCCAGAAGCTTTGTAAGCATTCAGGACAATGTAAGGGACTATAAGCACTTAAAATCATCCCAAGAGAGAAAAAAAACCCACTAAAAACAAACAAAATGTCTTCACACTTTTGCAGTGTTTCAACTGAGAGCAAGAAAGAAACCCTTTAAATACCACTGGAAATGACAGCGTCCTAATCTATACCACCCGCTGTTTCCAGACAGGGTGAGTAACTGGCAGCAGCAATATGGGCAGAGACAAAAGTGGCAGTGGGGTCTTAATTGTGTCATTTGAATGCAACAACAATAATTTGCATTTATATAGTGCCTTTGACATAGTCAAATGTCCCAAGGTGATTAACAGGAGGGTTATCAGACAGGATTTGACACCCAGCTAAAGGAGATATTAGGACAGATTACCAAAAGCTTAGTCAAAGAGGTAAGTTTCAAGCAGCGACTTAAAGGAGAGTGAGGCAGAGAGGTTTAGTGATACAGCACTGAAACAGGCCCTTCGGCCCACCGAGTCTGTGCCGACCATCAACCACCCATTTATACTAATCCTACACTAATTCCATATTTCTACCACATCCCCACCTGTCCCTATATAGGGGCAATTTATTATGGCCAATTTACCTATCAACCTGCAAGTCTTTGGCATGTGGGAGGAAACCGGAGCACCCAGAGGAAACCCACGCAGACACAGGGAGAACTTGCAAACTCCACACAGGCAGTACCCAGAATTGAACCCAGGTCACTGGAGCTGTGAGGCTGCGGTGCTAACCACTGCGCCACTGTGCCGCAGAGGGAATTCCAGAGCTTAGGGATTAAACAGCAGAAGGCATGATTGGCAATGGTGGAGCAATTAAAATCGGGGATGCACAAGCAGCCAGAATTTGAAGAGCACAGAGATCTTGGAGGATTGTCGGGCTGGAGGAGGTTACAGAGATGGAGGCCGGGTGGGTGGTAGTGGTGAGGCCATGAAGAGATTTGAAAACAAGGATGAGAATTTTAGAATTGAGGCATTGCCGAACTGCGAGCTAATGCAAGCATGGGAGCAATAGGTGAGATACACTTGATGCAGTTAGGATACAGGCAGCAGAGTTTTGGATGAGCTCAAATTTACAGAGGGTGGTAGGTGGGAGGCCAGCCAGGACGGTATGGAATAATCAACTCTAAAGATAACAAATGAGGGTTTCAGCAGCAGATGAGCTGATTGACTCGCCCTGTTTCCAGTGGGAGCTATGGCTGCTTAAATTGCAGTCTGTCTGAAAATCATAATGGGCAGACTTCCAGCAGTAGGTGAGCAGCTCACTTTTTCTCTGTGATTTAATTCTTGCTATTGCCCCATTTTTAGGTGTAAGTGGAATGGTAGAGCCAAAAATTAGACCCAGAATATGAGACGTATGTGAAACTGTTGATTCACAGTTTTTACTTTATTCATTCAGTGCTCTGAATATTACGAGCATCAAATGCACAAGTATCAGCTGCTATTAGCTAAGGCCTGCTTTTCCGCAACAAGAAAATCAATATAGTTCAATTGTTAATACCTAACATTCTATAGGGATTTTATCATTCTACTCTAATTGGATTCAAATTTTCCAGAAAATCCATTTGCTAGAAAGAGCTATAACAATGTCCTTTTAAATCTGCCTTCTGATGTGCATATTTTCAATTTTTCTGCTAGAAAATGGATACATTCAAGATACGTTTTTTATATATTTGGTTATAAAATTCAGATCATACAGCGAATGAACCATGTTCAGCCTCTCTTTTTCAGTGCACACATTCACTCAGTATTGATTAGTTCCTATACATCAGCTTTCTGCTAAATGAAAGCAAAGCAGCACAAATGGTCAAAGATAGATAACTTAGAAGCAGACATTAAATATTAGAAATCCCATTGTAAGAATTACATTATATTAAAAGAAAACAGGAGATAACGAAGTCAATTTTCTCACAAAGAATTTATAGAAAAGATGCCACAAAATTCATGTTATGATTCCACAAACCCCCAACAAGATTGAAATTGAAGTATTCCCTATTTGTTGGAAAGTACTACGAACAGACTTCTATTATTTCTACTTAAATCAACATTCATTTGATGCCAAGATTTGTTTTGTTACAATGATGTGTAAAAATACCACTTTACTCAAACACTGCACCACAATGTGCAGTTCCACTATTATAACAGTTGTCATCATCCATCTCCTCAAAAAGTCCATCCTCGACCAATCTGTTTCCATCAACTAACATCCCATCTCTAACTGCCTTTTCCTCTTTAAGATTATCAGATGTATTGTTTTCTTCCAGCTCTATGCATATCTATCCCAAAATTCCCCCCTAAATTCCTTCAGTCCAGCTTCAACACCAAGACCACCCTGACCAGTCATGCATGACATTCTCTATGAATATACATGAGCAGCATTACCTCTCCTGTGCTTCTCCACCTCTCAAGCATGTGATACACCATTTTTCTCCATCACCTCTCTTCCATGGTTCCATGCAACTGCCCTTGCATGGTACCAGTCACACCTGGTCGAAAACTGTCAGTACATCTCCAGCAATGACTTCACTTCCCAGTACAACATAGTCACCTCCAGAATTCTGAATCCTTTCCCCTCCCCCTCCTCTTCCTCATTTATCATCTTCACCTCAATTACATCATCTGCAGGCACTGGCCCAGTGCTCTGGAGTTTGATGGTGGAGGATGTCTCTCAAAAGTGTTCTTCAGTTAGGTAGAGGTGAACGTTCCTCCCAGGTGTGGGCTGTCTATATGGAACCATAGAACCATAGGAAACTTACAGCACAGAAGGAGGCCAGTCAGCCCATCATGTCTGCACCAGCCGAAAAACTAGTGCCCAATGTAATTCCACCTTCCAGCACCTGGTCCGTAGCCTTGCAGGTTACAGCACTTCAGGTACATGTCTAGGTACCTTTTAAAAGAGTTGAGGGTTTCTGCCTCCGCCACCATTTCTGGCAGTGAATTCCAGACACCCACCACCCTCTGGGTGAAACCGTTTTTCTTCATGTCCCCTCTAATCCTTCTACCAATCACCTTTAATTTGTGCCCTCTGGTAATTGACCTCTCCGCTAGGGGAAACAGGTCCTTCATGTCTACTCTATCCAGGCCCCTCATAATTCTGTGCACCTCAATTAAGTCATCCCTCAGTTTCCTTAGTTCTAAGAAAAACAACCCTAGCCAATCCAATCTTTCCTCATAGCTGCAACTTTCAAGTCCTGCCAACATTCTTGTAAATTTGGTGCTCCCCCTGGTCCCCCTCCTCTGCCTCTTGTTTCTGAGCTTGACTCTCTAGCTCAGTTGCTGGTGGTAATGACTGGTCTCTCATGATCACCAGGTTGTGGAGCGTACAGCAAGTCACCACAAATCTGGAGAGCTTTGCAGCTGAGTACTGTAGAAATCCTAACCAGTCACGGCATCTAAACCTCTACATGGGAATCCCATGATTTACTTAATGATATTCCTGGCACCTGAGTGTCTCTCATTGTATGAGTGCTCAGCTGGTGTCTGGGGCTTTCTCAGGGGAGTCATGAGTCATGGCATCCGAGGGTATCTCTTGTCACCTAATAGCCAGCTATGTGCATTGCGTTGGGGCTCAAAAGTCTATAGAACGGATAACTGCTTCATTTTAAACACATCGTGGCAGCTCCCTGGATAGCAGGCATTCATTTACAAGATGCGCTGCCGGTGGTCACACACAAGCTGCAAACTGAGGGACAGGAATCCCTTCCTGAATACCTCTGAGCTTAAACGAGAGGCTCACATGGCCACATATGTGGAATCCGTGGCTCCCTAGGCCATGAGGAATCCTGGCAAATCCTGTAGTTCTCTGCCTCTGGTCTTCTCTGGCAATAGGGAATAATATATAGTAATTCCTGAGAGCGTAGAGAACCTTAGCAGTCTTCCTTATGCAGAAGCGCAGAGAGGATTGTGACATGCGACTGATATCACCTGTGGCAGTCTGGAAGGTTTCAGCAGCATAAACATTAAGTGCTGCTGTGACCTTGACTGTAACAGGCAGTGCAGCCCTGGCTGTGCTGCAAGGTCTGGATATTCACACAAGGCCACAGAAATCTGTGACAGCCTCCTTGGTAAAGCTCTGCCTCCTCACGCACTGGTCTTGGGTCATGTGAATCCAAGATTATGCTCTCTGAAGACCCTGAGTGAATAGGACCTCCTGCTGAGGGTCCTCTTCGCCCTCCTGACCCTACTGTGTCTCACAGATACAGCAGCTGGTGCTGCTCTACAAGGCCTCATGTCCGCCTCCCATTCCTGATGCAGAACAGGGACACCCAACAAGATGCCCATGATCAAGTACTCCCTTTCTCCTGATGACTCCTATAAGGTGCCCAATAAGGCAGAGCACACAGCACTCACTCCTTTTAGATGAAATCCAGAGAGAATTTCCAGAATAAATGTTGAAAGATTGTTGATGAGGTCTTGACAAAGTGTCCCAAAAAGTCTCCCGATGTGTTTCAAAAGTGCTCTTCAAACGGAGTGTAATCGGTCGATCTCCAGCAGCAAGTGAACATTGAAAGTTGAGCATGGCTTTAAACGGTGCTTGAAATGCTGAATGACTTGTTTACGCCTATTAAACTGGTTAGTGTTTGGAGAGGTCATTAATTGAAGTGCCATGCAACCTCTTAATGAGCACTAACAGGCTCTGTAAATGTCAATCAGTCCCTTAACAACACTTAGGGCAGCTGTTCTGAGCATAACCTTCAACTCCTCTACCATGATGGTTACTTGCACTAAACGTAGGTTAAACTGCTGTTGCAACTTAAGATCCTATCTTGGCTACCTTGAAGGTTTTTTAGTACCTAAAGTATCCAGGGAAAATCACCTCTTAAGCCATTTATGTGTCATTTTTCAGCATATAAAAATTACATTTAGATTAAAATAATAACAGAAAATGCTGGAAATGCTCAGCAGGTCTGACAGCATCTGTGGAGAGAGTTAACGTTTCAGGTCTGTGACCTTTCATCCAGATGCTGTCAGACCTGCTAAGTAATTCCAGCATTTTCTGTTTATATTCCAGATTTCCAGCATATGCAGTATTTTGCTTTTATTACATTTAGATTACGTGTTTTTAACATATAAAACATATAAATCGCTCAGGCTTAGGTTCGGCATCTAAATACATATAGCCAGCTCACTCTTACGGAAATTAGATTAAGCATGAACTCATGAACTGCTAAAAAGACAGAAATGGTCAAATTAGACTACTCATAAGGCACAGAGATGTAGCTAACAAATTATACTTCTGAAATTTGCTTTTAGGCTGCTTCAAGGATGAGAAACTCAGACACTGATAAGGAAGGCCTACGCATTCCATAGTCTGGAACAAGAGAGAATAGACAGAAGCGTGCATGATTAGCTTACTATGAATCAACGTGTTAAAAACACATCATTTTGGTGTAGTTGTTGCTTCTTTTTCTGTATGCTGTTACTCAACTGATGGCCGGAAATTTACACTAGGTGGGAAACCCCACCCACCAGCCAAAAAGTTGGTGGCGAGCTCGCCTCCACCGGGCCTGGGGAGCCAGGCCAGGATTTTTCAGTCCCCAGGCCCTTAATTGGTCTTGGGCGGGACTTCCACCTCCTTGAGACAGGGAAGTCCCGCCTAATGGAGCTGCCGGCCAATCAGCAGGATGGCAGCTCTTAGTCCCAGCAGCGCCATTCAGAGCGGTGGCCACTGCTGGGACTACACCCAGCCATTGGCAGCAACAAGGAGGATGGCCCTGGAACTCAGGTAATTTTTTAGGGCCATGCCAGGCCCCAGTGATGCAAGGGGGTTCGGTTGGGGGGACGGGATAGTGTTGTGCATTAGGGCCAGTTGGGGCTTTGGGGGAGGCCCTTTGTGGGGCACAGGGTGCCAGGTCAGGAGGCCCACCCCCACCCTCAACCCGCAATTTATCCTGTTGTCAAATCAATCTTGGTGAATAGAACCAGTTAGGATTGATCACTAGGCAATCTGTCCAAGATCTAGGCAACTGTTCCATCAGGGGTCCTGTGAGAGAGACTCTTATAGTCTGACTATGTCCTGAAGAGGGCTACAATGTTTGGCTGGTATTTGTCAGGTGCTCTCTGTGCTTTTGGAAGGTATTTGTGATTCACAGCTTTATTTAGAGAAAAAAATAAATGGCACTTGTAATTTAATACAGAAAAATGTACAGTCAGATTTTTGAGGAACAAGCATAAAGAATAATAGATGATAACATTTGTCAATGCAGTGAGGAGCAAAGGAATCTTGCTGCATTTTTCTTTAAATTGAGTGGGCAGGTAAGACAGTAAATGTGATTTTGGGGTTTATATAGCAAGGAACTGAATATATAATGGTACGGTCAAGTGAGGAGGGGTCAAGGGGCTGTCCTCTTTTCCTCTACTTGTTTGATCACAACAGGTATAAGTCTTTTGTAAAGTGAATGTACTGGCCAATTCAGTAGTATTTGATTACTTACTTGCTACGATCATAACAAGAACCAATCTGACAGGTTTTCTTGAGTTAACAAAGAAATAGGATAACTTTATTGTACCTAAACCAAACTAATAAAATAATGAACAACACGCCAACTTTCACCTTCACACACACACACACACACACACACACACACACACACACACACACACACAAATAGGTTACAGAGTGGGGAAAGGTAGATTTATTGAGTTTATAAAAAAGGGGTATACAGTCTGTGGCATTTGGTGATTCCGCTAGCTTCTAGATGAATTCAGTGGTCGTGTGGCTTTTAGTTTGAAGAGGTAGATGACTGGTTCGGTGGGTTTCTTGCAGACAGCGATTTGGATGATTTCTTCCAACGGGGTTTCTGGTTATAGCTGGAAAATGCAGAGATAGTCAGTCAATGGGCAGGATTTGAAAGTTTTCAAGCTGGAATGGAGAGAGAGAGAAAGAGAGAGGGACCCCCACTGGGGTCTGCTCATGTCAGAGTCCAGTTGCTTCTCCTCTGCTGCAGAGAAACAGCAGCTTAAAACCACAGATGGGGAGAGGCTTATCACACAACAATCATTCAAACATAGCAGTTAGCAGCATTTCTCTGCTTCCTAAAAAGAACAGGTAGTTCCTTTAAACTTCCTGGGTCTTGGCTCTTGCTGGGAAATGCACAGACATTTTGTCTCCGTCCTCACAGTACTTTGCAATGTAGGATACGTAGCAAACTAGGTGATCATCTTAAGCTGTGAGCAGCCATCCTGTTTTAAATGTTTTTTTAAAATTTCTTCATAAAAAATATAAATTCAGATCTCCAGTCAGTGGATTAAAGAAAATTAACATTCAACAAAACAGGCTGGTGTAACAATAAACAAAAAAAAGGAACTTGTATTTATAGAGCATTTTTCATGTCCTCAGGGCATCCCAAAGCCTTCATAGCAAATGGATTATTTTTGAATTGTTATCACTGTTATGTAGGCAAACACAACAGCCAATTATACACAGCAAGTTCCCGCACATAACAAAGTGACCAATTAATCTGTTTTGGTGGTGTTCGAAATCCTACTGATCATCTGTCCTCTCTTGTAGTACAAGATCTTATACTTTGTTATACTTCCAACATGAGTTTCTCACCTAACTGAAAATAATATTCGACAATTTATAGTCGGGTTGCTTCTTGCATCAGGAGGCAACAAACTATTCTACCAAGGTAAATGTTAAAGATTACAAATTTTAATTATAAAAAGTTTTATATTGGCAACTATTCCAGTGAGATGTACATTTGCACTTTACTAGTAGAACGGATGGGAAAGGTAAGGTTTATGTGGCAGAGTGGGTTAGAAAACTGAAAACCTGGGTTCAGATTAAGCTGAGACTCAAGGGAGTAATGTCTTCTCTTTATGCCCAGTGGGCATGAATCAACAGCACAAAATTGCTCATAATTCAGAATTAAATGGCAGTAAATTGTCAGTCCCACTCAAGAGAAGCCATTATATGTTTGATGTGAAAAATGGAAATGTCACACTGGTATTGCACAGACTAGTCTCCTGAGGCTGGGGTTAAAGTACACTATGTAAAAGAAGCTTTGTCCTAAATCTAACCAATTTATTCTTTTATTCGGGGACTGTTTGATACTGAGATTGAGTGCAAAAGCTTTTTTTTAAAATTTAACTGATGTTCCTCATTCTGATCCACAAAAGTATATACTTTCATACTATGAATGTGCTTCACATTCAAAGCAATGTACCATAAACCTCATAGGAGTTTTGTCAAAGCAAGATGAGGCTTACATTTTATTTGTTGATCTATTAGGTGTAATTTTCATTTTCACTGTCTGGCTAGTAATCTGGTGACCACCCATTTGCAGAAACCTCCGAAATTTTCATCCCATTGATTTCAGGTGGATAAAAATGGGGAGGGTTCTACACCGGGTAGAAAATCTGCTTCATCAGATTACCACCAAGCGCTGCAAGTGAAAATTTATCCATTGTCTCCAGTCCATCTGGTTGGTATTTTAGTTAATCCAGGAAAATTTTCATATGAAAGATATAGATGTAAGGGGCCATTTTATGAATGTGCACTACCCACTGGATGGTCACATCAGCAAACTGCAATCTTGATCCCCATGATCTTTCACCGAGAATGAATAGAAAATTATGGAAACCTCCCATGATTTCCAGGTATGCCCTCCTGCCAGAAAGCACAATTTTGCAAATGAGCACTCTAGTGTTCTTTAATGTCTACAGTAGTGGTGTACAATTTTTTTCCATCCGATGTTGCCTGGAAGGAGTCCTCAATTCACAACTGACCCAATGCATGATTTGACTGCAATTAGTCTGTGCGACAGCAGAAACAAATGCATGGGCTGGATTTTACCAACACTTTGGAGAGGGGCTTAGAGACTGGAGGACAAGAGGGCTGGTAAAATGGCATCAGAGGGCAATGGGAGGGGAGCCTGATGTCTTCCCACTGCCACAGCATGTTACCAGCAGTGGGAAGCTCAGTGGCATGGCCACCCACCAGGCGGACAATTGTGCCAATTAAGTGCCCAATTAAGAGCCACCTCTTGTCCCCACTGGCATTTTACCAGTGACGAGAGGGGGAGCTGCTACATGGGGAGCCCACCAGGTAAACTCTAGCAGTCTCCAAGCAAGTTCCAGCAGGGGGGGAGGCGGGAGGAGCGGGGCCTTCCTTTATGGCCGCTCCATGGATCACATTGGGGTCCCCGGCAGCAATGGCCACCCCTGCAGCTCCGGCATCACCAATCACCTACCCCTAGTCACCGGGACCTACCTGCCTGGCCCTGGCACAGAAAGAAAAAAATACTTTCCTTGTCTTTGAGGGTGCCTCAGCATGGAGGCACCCTCTCCTTCTTCCTGCAGTCTCAGGAGTAGCCACCTCTAATGGTGGTGCTGCCAAGGCTGCAGTGCTGCCCACCCTCTGATTAGGCTGGCAGCTCTGGGAGGCAGGCCGCTGTCCCTCAATTGGAGGGAGGTCCTGACAGTGGCCTCTAAATTGGCCACTGGTAAATGTTTTCAACATCCGTCGACGCGGGGTCGGGTCCTGCTTTAGTTCCGGGTGGTGGGACTACTTACCTTCCAATAAAATTCAGCCCATGGTCTTTTTCAGTCAGCTATTTTGAAAAAGACATTATCCTGATTACCACTTTCACTAAATAGGAGACAATGAAATTTCAAGATAACATGTCCACTATTAATATTGCAATTTCAACTGACGTATTCTCTTCAATGTGAAATATATCTGTCACCTATCTTTAGAAACTGTATGGTAAATCAGTAGGTGCCTGAGGTTGTTTAAACTTGATACATAAAGTGGAAAATGAAATTCTTCCCTCTGTGCAATACAAACTGTTACAAATTTTAAGTCTGCCTTAGCTATCTTCTTGTGTTCAGAGGCTTTGGTCTCTCCAATATGCAGTCCTAGCTGCTTACTCAATAACTAACTATACAAAAGAGTAACCCAGGAGTATCACAATTATGCCCTTGTGATCACTTTAGTTCAATTTGAAATAGTGGCTGGGGAGGGAATTGTAATCAGTGGTGATGGTATGGTGTTTGTGGTGAGAGTTGAAGATCATGGCTTTGATCTTTCCAGTGTTTACATGGAAGAAATTGCAGCTCATGCAGGGCTGGATATCAGAAAAGCAGTCTGACAACACGAGCAGCGGAGAGTTTGGGCTCGGTTCACCAGTGGCTGCTGCTGGACGAGCACCTACCAAGTCCCAGGAGTGGCACTAGACCTAGGTCACAGGTAGGTCAGGGTGGGAAGGGTCTCGCGGGGTGGGGTGGGGGGGTCACTGGGGAGAGGGATGTAGAGGGATCAGTAGCAAGGGCAGGGGGTGGCTCGCATGGCACTCTCCCCTTCCCGATGCCGAGTTCCTTGTTCAGGCACTAAATTCCTTGGGACCCCCCACCCCACTGGAGCCAGGAAGCAGTCTGCAGGGTTTATTGTGCCGTGCTTCTCGTGCGGCGAGAAGGCCACCCACTGTACAGCTAATTGTGTCTAAGGCAGGAAGAAGCCCTTAATTGGGGTTAATTGTCCAGTTAAGAGCCTCAATTGGTGTCGGGACAGCAAGGCCATTCACAGGCCTTCCCGCCCCAGACTAAATTTTGGTGGAGGCAGGACGGTGGCAGGAACCCTGCCGCAAGGGAGAGCATAAAATTCCGCCCCCCACCCACCACCCCATGTCTTTGGATGAGGTCACCAAGCGGCAGCATGTAGATGAGGAGGTCTCAAAATATTAATGAGGCAGACACTGAAGACAAATCACATCTTCAATGTTTGGCTCATGATTGTAGAGTCATCTCTGTCTCAGTAGCTGCAGCATATGGCTACAATAAGAATTTTAAACCTTTGTAAACTCAATTTATTTTAAAACACACCAGTTCAATGCAAGTCATTTCTAAATACTTTCTGTGAAAAAATAGTCAAAAGATGTCAAGTCAAATGAGTTTGTTCTTAAAGTAGAATAAAGTCTAAAACAAGTTCCACATTGGCGGTAGTATGTGCTATGTAATCAGTCGGCCGCGGAGGACCAATGTAAAGTCAGCAGAGGCTTGAATTATAATTACCTTTCTTGCACGAGCTTGTTTTACCACTTCGGCCAGACTTTATCGTAACTTAAACGAAGGAAATGCCTGTTCTGGACAACAAACATTCTAAAGATAATGTTTACGGAAATGCGCGCAAGAGCGGAGCTTTATCCATTGGAAGAGGATATCAAGAATTCTGGAGCAGAATTGGGGAAACTTTGTGGGAGCCACTGATGTCCACATGAGTATTTCATATAAGCTCTCAGCAGGCTTAGCTTTGTCTTGGGACCATTAATTTGAAAAAGTTATCTCTCTTGACACAAGGAATTTCAGCCACTGTTTGCTAAAAAAAATTATGCTTGCTTATCAAACACTGAAGCTGATTTTCAACCCCTCCGATGAGCAGGAATGGGGCAGTAAGTAGCAGCACAACACTTACGGCCCTATTTATGTCAATGCCCAGGTCACCACTATTTTGATGGGGGGCCTTGAAATGGGCCTCCCAGGCACCTGCGGAAACAGGTAGGAGAATCATTAGTCCATTCAAATCGATTACATCAATAAGATCCCAATGCAATTCTGAAGTGCCAATGGGCGAAGTGTGTGCCATACCCATTGATAGTTGGCCCTGAGCAGCCACACAGATACAAGTTTAAACAAAAAAGGTTTGTAAATGATATTTGCAGGTTCAGGAGGACCTGCAGATATCAGCCCCACAATACCCGTCTCTTCACAGCAATCTCTTGAGAATCCTATCCCCTCTTCTCCCACAGTTAACTTACTTGCATCTGCTGGGCTGCAGTGCAGCTGCTGGAATTCCCCACCCCATCTGATCAGGAAGCTATTCTAAATGTGAAAACAACTTGCTAACAGAATGGTAATAAGGCACAACCATAAAAAAAATTGGTCAGGCCTCAGACCATTTCTATTGGATGGACAGTGGCCCTGATAGAAAATATACCCCATTAAGTGAAAGCACGGAACAGGGCAGTCGCACTTTGCAGAAAATCACACGTACTATCAGGAAAATAATAATCACTAACTCTTTAGCACTAGTGGCAGGAATCTATCAACAGGGATAAGTGAAGGGGACTGGGTTGGTGGTAATACCAACCTGCCAATTGACAATCACTCTCTATTGTAGCACAGTAGGTAGCAGAATAGGGTAAGCAAAAACTGGTGTTTTCTCTGCCATGTAGAATACTTCTAGATGTCTAGAAATCATAATTGTAACCCAGAGTTTTGGCATCAGCAGGATTGGACTGCAGATACATAATGTATCATAAAAAGCAACTACAAAAAAAAATGCCACATGCTGAATAATTGAACAAAAGAAGCTTATTCTTAAACATTCAATTTTCTACACTCATAAGGAGAAAATTCATATGACAGATAGTGGAAGTTTTATCAGTGTCAGGAGCGATGAGTTGATCTGTGCTGGAGATTCTGCAGCCTCATAAATTCCTCGATGTATGGAACTGGAGTTCACCTTCCCCACTGCACTGTTATAGAATATCGATAGAATCACGTTTCTCAATATCAATTTATCAAATGGCAGCAGTGCATCAGGAACAGTTGCTTCCTGCTGTACCCCAGTGTTTTCTGTTTTGGATTTGAATTCCTTTGCTGTCAGTTTCTTGAATTTGCCTGCCACTTTTCAGAACAGCATCAGTTTAAAGGTGGCCTGCTTGGTTTAGCTGCCTCTGGTTTGCCAAAACACTCCAGCTTAGACGAGGAAAATAACATAGCTACCCCATTATAATGTCACCTTCTGTCAGACAGTCAAGGAGTGTCATTAGCAGATATGGAAAAACAGCTCCACACAAACAGGGGTGAATGGGTACAAAAACATGCCTGAATATAAATTCCAGTATTTAAAACAAATGATCTTTACATGCATTTTAGTTACATTTTTAATCACTAGAAATTTAATATGCAAGATTTTTTTGTTTTCTGCTGTCACCTAAGGCTGTAATATTATTTAATTAATGGAAAAATTACCAATCTTGTTGATATTTAGTATCCCTTGTGACTTAATTCCCATTTCTATCATTCACGCCTCTTAAAAACATGATTAAAAATGTTACCAGATGCCTATCACTTTAGATGAGCGGTTTCTTTAAATAGCTGTCCAATAGGATAATGCCATCTTGCACCTTCTGTTTATATAATCTTGAGAAATACAGCCTGTGTAGTCTGACCTCTAACCTTTTAGATCATTTTTGTTTGCTTGAATCAGGATTAGTTTTATGTGGGCAAACCTAAAGAAATCGATGCTTGTTCAGATATCTTGCATCAGCCGTGACAGTCTGACAACAGTTCTCTGCCAAAATGGCATTTAAGCAACTTGTAAATAAGTGGGACCTTTGATGATATACAAGGGTCCAATTGCTTAGGCGCAGACAATATTGAAAATTGGACGAGGTCAGAGTGCATGTTTGTACAAGAAACTGAGTGATTTTTCTTTGATTTAAATTAGTAGAAGAAAATCAGGCAGATTCTTTTACAGCTGTGCACTTTGACCTTCCTGATTGTCCAATGTTTGCTTCACCCAGGCAATACAATATATCTGGACACAGACCCAGGAAAATTTCCCCTACTATCTCAGTGGGAATGAAGGGTAATTTAAAACATCTGTTTAAAATTCCACCTAATGTTCCTCCCTGCTATAATGCTGCCCTTGACAGCCATGCAGAAAGTGTTAAAGCAACGTGAGCAGAAACAGCATTTTATACTTTATTTTCTCTTAACCCTTGGAGGATTGTTGTAGCATATGTCACCAAAATAGAACAATATTTGGTTTAATTTATTCCAAGAATCTATTGAGTTTGCAGCCCTTATTACAGATGTGAACAGAATTTATTTTGCAGTTGTGAAATGAAGTTAAAGATGTACATGTTTTAAGGGTTGAAAAGATTTGTTGGTAGTCAAAGAGTTAATGTAAAAGTAACTGGAATGTACTTCCATTAGAAGTCATGGTAAAGTACAGTAGTAAACCGAACACTGAGGGTAAATCAAATCTTAAATTGAAAGCAATGTGAATTGAACATTAGGAGCCAATTTGCAAAGATTCTATTCTGGTCTATGTTAAATTACTTCAAGTACTTGATGGGGTGAATTTTATCAGCGCACCACGCTGCGTGGCGGCACGCTGTGAAAGCGGCAGCCTTCCGACACAGAAGTGCCGCCGCCGAGCCCCTGCGATATTACGCGCGGGGCGGGGGCTCATTTAAATAGAGGGGGCGGAGTAGCTGCCCCCGGTGATATAGAGGGGGCAGCTGCCACATCCCCGGCAACAGCATCCGGCGCCACCACGCTTCAAGCCGTTAGCAAAATTTTTACATTTTTAAAGGCATATTATATTTAATTTGTTTTTAATAAATAATTGGAAGATGGAGGCCCTTTCCCGACCCCGCACTCCACCCCCCCACCCCCATGGTCTTTTCATTGTGCTTTATTCTGAAAAGTTATTTTATTCCCGACCCAAACTTTCACCCCCAACCTTCTCACTTTTGCCCCTCAATCCCTTCCCACCGTCCCCACAGCCAATAAAAAGTGTTTTCCCTGCTCCCCCACCCCTCCCATCCTGATAATTTTATTCCTCCCCGTCCCCACCAGTTTCTTGCCTTAGAACTCCAACGGAGTTCCGAAGGCGCACGAGTCGCGTCCGATGGAACGTAAAATCGGCATGGGACGGCCGCCGTCAGCAGGTGAATAAATTTACATTTCATTAATGCTCATTTCAATATTTAGATGAAGGGGCCGCACCGAGGCCTCGCTGCTGCCGCTAATATCCGGCAAGGCCTTCTCGACATCAGGGGTCGAGGCAGGCTGCACCCAGCAGAATTTTATGGGCCCCCCACAACGACCCCCAACATCAAGGGGCTCGTAAAATTCAGTCCGATATGTTTTGTGAACACTAACTTACACATGTTTAAAAACATCCCTTTAAAATGGAGCTAAAAGGAATTTTTCACAACTGCATTTGTAGACTAATGCTCGTGCAGTATAATTTCAAGGCTCAAGGTTGGCTAAGCCTGTCCTTTGAAAAAATTGTGATACATATGTGAACATAATATTCCTTTACATATATTTGCCTTCATTTTCCATGTTCCACCATTAGTTCCTTTTCATTAAGGTAGTCCAGTAGTATGACTGGAGACAAAATGGAAAAGTGAAGTTTTAAAAATGTATTTATAAAAATGTTAGGCCTCAAATTCTGGGGTCTGCCACAAGTGCAGTGGGATGGGACTTCAAACCACTAATGTTCCCTGGAACCGACCCTACCCCAAATAACATGGGAATTTATTGCACTTCTACAGACAAGGGCTGTCCACCTGAACTACTTAAATAGCAGAGCTGCCAAAACCAAGTGGCAAGGACTTAACTGGCTGAAGAGGTGTTTAAGGTTTGCCCAAAGAGAAATCATTATCAGCATTCTAAGAAAATCAATCCCGCGTTAATGGATTTATATTTATTTGCTGAAATATTTGAGGCTTTGGATAGGTCCTATGCTTGCTCTCAGTCCAGGATCACCCTCAGACATGCCCCAAAGCTGACAGCAGACTTGTGTAGGGGACAAAGGGTAGGCAGAAGACTTCTCTCTCTCATCACAATATGGGGCACAACTTAGACAGGGTAGAAAACTGGCAGTTTTGGGTTCTAAACTCCTTGGCGCTCAGAGGGCTGACGTCTAAGTTGCATCCCCCGTCCAGCAATTTCAACCACATTATTTTTCTTGCTGAGTATTTGCTTGTTGTCTGATCTTTGGAACGACGTGGGGGCGGGGTCCTAATCTGGGGTACAAGATGTGCCTGTGCTCCCTTTTGGTTTATTGAGCATGAGGTTTAAAATCTCTGCTAGCTCTGATAAATTGTGTTAGACATCCATTCCAAAACTGTTCACGGTGGGTATTGCCTCAGTTTCCTCATTATCAACAAGAGCTTTTCAGAAAAGTCTTAAGAAACTTTATTACTGTAACTTTGAGGTTCATGTTCTTAATATATGACGTCTTGGCTGTTTAATTCTCTTTGGTAACATACTGGTTAACACATCTCCGGAAAATAAGTATGTTAGAGGCAAGAGGATAACCAGAGAAAAAGTAGGGCCCATTAGGGATCATAGAGGCAATCTCTGTGTGGAGCCGGAGGACATAGGGGAGGTTTTGAATGATTACTTTTCATCTGTGTTCACTATGGAGAGGAACGATGTAGGTGAGAGATCAGGGAAAGGGATTGTGATATACTTGATCAAATTAGCATTCAAAAGGAGGAAGTATTAGCTGTTTTAGCAGGCTTGAAGGTGGATAAATCCCCAGGCCTAGATGAGATGTATCCCAGGCTGCTATGTGAGGCAAGGGAGGAGATAGCGGGGGCTCTGGCACAAATTTTCAGATCCTCTCTGGCCACAGGAGAGGTACCAGAGGATTGGAGGACAGCGAATGTGGTACCATTATTTAAGAAGGGTAGCAGGGATAAACTAGGTAATTACAGGCTGGTGAGTCTAACATCAGTGGTCAGGAAATTATTGGAAAAAATTCTGAGAGACAGGATTAATCTCCACTTGGAGAGGCAGGGATTAATCAGGGATAGTCAGCATGGCCTTGTCAGGGGGAGATCGCATCTAACAAATTTGATTGAATTTTTCGAGGAGGTGACTAGTTGTGTAGATGTGGGTAAAGCAATTGATGTAGTCTACATGGACTTCAGTAAGGCTTTTGATAAGGTCCCACATGGGAGATTGGTTAGGAAAGTAAAGGCCCATGGGATCCAGGGCAATTTGGCAAATTGGATTCAAAATTGGCTTAGTGGCAGGAGGCAGAGGGTGATGGTAGAAGGTTGTTTCTGCAAGTGGAAGCCTGTGACCAGTGGTGTACCGCAGGGATTGTGCTGGGACCCTTACTGTTTGTATCTTACATTAATGATTTAGATGTGAATATAAGAGGTATGATCAGTAAGTTCGTAGATGACATAAAAATTGGTGGTGTCGTAAATAGTGAGGAGGATAGCCTTAGACTACAGGACAATATAGATGGGCTGGTAAGATGGGTGGAGCAGTGGCAAATGGAGTTTAATCCTGATAAGTGTAAGGTGATGCACTTTGGGAGGTCTAACAAAGCAATGGATTATACAATGGATAGTAGGACCCTAGGGAGTACAGAAGGTCAGAGGGACCTTGGGGTGCTTGTCCATAGATCACTGAAGGCAGCAGCACAGGTAGAGAAGGTGGTTAGGAAGGCTTACGGGATATTTGCCTTTATTAGCCAAGGCATAGAATATAAGAATAGGGGGGTTATGATGGAGCTGTATAAAACGCTATTTCGGCCACAGTTGGAATACTGTATACAGTTCTGGTCGCCACACGACAGGAAGGATGTGATTGTAATGGAGAGAGTGCAGAGGAGATTCACCAGGATGTTGCCTGGGCTGGAGCATTTCAGTTTTGAAGACCGACTTTCCTTGGAGTGGAGAAGGCTGAGGGGGGACCTGATTGAGGTGTACAAAATTATGAGGGGCATTGATAGGATAGACAGGAAGAAACTTTTTCCCTTAGCAGAGAGGTCAATAACTAGGGGGCATAGATTTAAGGTAAGGGGAAAGAGGTTTAGAGGGGAGTTGAGGAGGAATATTTTCACCCAGAGGGTGGTTGGAATCTGGAACACACTGCCTGAAGGAGTGGTAGAGGCAGGAACACTTACGACATTCAAGAAATATTTAGACGAGCACTTGAAATGCCATAACACACTAGGCTATGGGCCACGTGCGGGGAAATGGGATTAGTTAGGACAGGTGCTTGATGGTCGGCATAGGCTCGTTGGGCCGAAGGGCCTGTTTCTGTGCTGTAAAACTCTATGACTCTAAGTCTTTGCTTTTTTAATGCACACTAAAGACTGTATCTGGATATTTTCAAATAAATGGATTACAAACTAATTAAACCATGTATAAATGTATAATACATTTTAATATAACTGTCGTCAAGTGTAATTATAATGATCTTTTAAAGATGTCCTTTAACCTTGGTCAGTGTTTTCACGGTGGGCAATAATTTAAATGTCTGTCCCTAACAATTTTTTTCATTTGTTCTTTGTTTACACAGTCTCAGAATTTGGGAATAGATGTACTCCTATATTGGTCTGGTGCCAATAGTG
This sequence comes from Heterodontus francisci, assembly GCF_036365525.1. Lineage (NCBI taxonomy): Eukaryota > Metazoa > Chordata > Chondrichthyes > Heterodontiformes > Heterodontidae > Heterodontus > Heterodontus francisci. The sequence goes on from NC_090390.1 coordinate 45,689,026, forward strand.
AGCACATTGACCTTCTGTAATAACAGATCCAAGGTTCAGAACTATCATAACTAGGGAGAATTTCAAACATCTATCTTCAGGGGTTAAACATATTGCAATACACGACTGTACTTGGTATGCTTCATATTTACAATATATTCGTTTTCTATCATGTTACTACTGCTCACATGCTACCTGTTGTCACATGACAGAGAGAAAGGTGATCATGCTAAACTGGAATCAACTTTCAGTCAAAAACCATGCAATCAGCTCCGAAGGTGCAGGAGTTCCAGCCAGCAGCCAGAATATTGGCGTGGGACGGTCATCGCTACCAGGTAGGTAATTATCCTTTCATTTTAATATCATTAGCATATTAAAATGAAGGCCCCACTGGCAAGGGGGTGGGCGCACCAAGGCCTTGTCTCCGCCGGTAAAATGCAGCAGGATCTTCCCAGCGTCAAGGTTCGTGGCGGGTCTCTCCCGGAAGAATTTTCCGGGCCCCTCCTGCCACAACCCCAACATCGGAGGGCTCGTAAAATTCATCCCCCAGATGAGAATTTTAAAATCAAGACACAGCTTGATTGGGAGGTAAAGGTAGAATAATCTGGATTTCAAGTACTTTTAACTAGTTTTAATTCAACTATAAGATGTAGGTCCTGAAATTCCTTGAAGATTCTCCCAGTCTCTGTCATTTCCTAGAGAATATTTAATGGCTTGTAAGGAGTGGAACTTTCATCATCTTTTACAAGACAGGCTGAGAGAGGGCCAGGTTGGGTCACATGGAGCTGGAAGTTCCCACTCCTGGACCTGAAAGTGGCACCTGGCTGCCCAATGAGGTGAGGCAATTAGCAGTTGCGTCAGTCGGTGCAGTGCCAGGTTTGGGAGAAAGGGACTGAAGCAACTTCTCCAAATGTAGTGTTTTGCTTTTCTAAAAATAAATTAAGATCCTAAAAGTATTGTTCCTCTCCACCCCTCCCCTCACCCCACAACCTGCCTGTTATGGCAAAAAAATGTTTATTAACTGCTTCTAGAGTTTTTGCCTTCATTTCTCTTTCTGGAAATCAATTCTATATAATGATCACACTCTCTGAAGAATTTCTACATGTCAGCACTAAATCTGAATTTTACCGGTTTAAATTTGTGTCCTGTTGTCCCACTTCTGCATTTAATTTAAAACAATATTCCGATTTAACTTTTGCATTCCATTAGTAAGCTGAAATACCTTTTTAAGATGTTCCCTTTATCATCTCCTGTCCAGGCTACAAAGCCAAGTCTCTCCAGTGTTTCCCCATAACTCAGACTCCTGACATGAGGGGCTGCATTTTAAAAGCCCGACGCCGAAATAGGCGCAGGCGGAAAAATTTGTGGCCCACGCACACAAGGCCCACATCGTGCAGCCGCCGCGATTCCAAACGTCTGCTCCCGATGACATGGAGGGGGCGGGCGAGTCGTCCCTGGCAACGTCATCCAGCCCCAATGCGCAGGCGCAGCACCATTTTTATAGGGCTTAGAGCGTTAAACGACGAGTGCAATTTTTAAAACGCCAGTTATTGTACATATTAACAAAATGAATAGAAAGGTCTTTTCATGCCCTCTCCCATCCCCTCAATGGCATTCAGCATCATTCCTGCCCTTTCCCTCCCCCCCCGCATACCTACTGTCAGTATATGCCTTTCTTCCCCCACCACCCCAAAGTTCAGAAACTTTGTCCTTTACCCCTTCCCATCACCCACCCCCAACCAATCCGAAGCGTTTGACCCCGCTCTCCCCCTCCCACACAGAGAAAATCACCTCTATGCACCCCTCCCCGTTTCCCCACAGGTGTTGTGCCTCATTTCCCCAAATGGGGATTCGAAGGCGCGGCAATGCTGGCTGACGCATTGAAGATACCAAATTGCTGGCAGAATCGCTGCGGCCTGTATATTAATAAAAGGTAAGTGCCTATTTGCATATTATAACGCGGGTCCCGTCGCCGAGCGGCAGGGCGGCTGCCAGGAGGCCTCACCACGCTGCCGAGATCAGAACAGGGCCTTCCGGAGTCGGGGTCAGTGGCAGGCCTCATCCATTGCTATCTTCAATCCCCCCGCCACTCGTCACCGTTCCCACGTCAGAGAGCCTTTAAAATCCAGCCAGAGGAATCAGGGTTTTTTTCTGCATTGTCTCCAGTGCTTGAATGTCTCCTTTGTTTCTCTGTGACCAGAACTGGACACAATGCTCAAGATGTGATCTGACTAGAACACTGTGCACTCGAACACAATTTGATCACTACCTCCTCTGAGTTGTATTCTTGTGGTTTGTATATATGTTTTATTGATTGCTACTCTGCATTGGTTGGACATGTTTAGAATTGAGTCTATTAGGACTCCTGGGTCTCTTTCAGATTCATCCTTAGCTACTTTAACACCATTCATGGGATACATGTGCTACCTATTTTTCCTTCTGATGTGCAGTACTTTGCACTTGTTTGAATTAAATATATCTGTCATTGTTCTGCCCACAGGTATATTTTGCCCATCTCATCTCTTCATTTCAGAGCTATTTCCACAATTTCCACTGTTCCACCTAGTTGGGCATCAACTGCAAATTTGAGCAGGTTACATCGAGTTTCTGAATCCAGGTTATTTATGGAAATTAGACACAATAATGGTCCCAACTGAGTCCCGGAGCGTCCCACTCAGTTACCACTCCCAACCTCAAAATAACTCCTCTAACAAGTGCTCATTGATTTCTGCACTTTAGCCACTTTTTAATCCATTCCCACAGTTCATCCGTGTCTGTGCAGCTCTGAATTTAACTAAAACCCTATCGTGTGGAATTTTGTCAAATGCCTTTGACAAGTCAAGCACACCAGACTGCAGGATTTCAATAAATGGTGTCTGCCTGAAACATTAACCTGTCTCCTGCCTTTCAGATGATGATCGATCCACTTTGTATTCTCAGCATTTTCTGTTTTTCTTATTATAGCAATGAAAAGAATTGGTTTCTTCAAAATATTTTTTAAAAAGATAGTCGTCTGGTTAACTTAATGCTATAACCTTTTAAAAATTAGTAAATGAACCATAAGTACTGTCCCAAAAATATCCTTGGATAAGCTTTCCTTTGCTTGCTGTTTGTAGTGAAACCATAAGCATGTTCTTTATACTTGTGTTTATAATTTTATTACAGATAACAAACAGAAGCCTTATCCCTTTGTACTAACTTACAGGACTGAATTTTACCAGCCCCTCGAAGTCGGGTGTCGTGACTGGGTTGCCCGTAAAATTCTGCCGGGAGAGGCCCGCTTCAACCCCAACATCGAGAAGGCCCAAAGGCAGCAGGACCTCGGTGCGGCCCTCCCCCCGCCACTCAGCAGTGTGAGTCAATTACCATAGGTAAAGAGCCATTTACCTTTCCTGATTATGATCTCGCCACCTGCTGCTCTACACTTCTGCTTTTTTCACTGAACGGGCGGCTGTCATGCGCCGTCCCATTCACGAATATGAAACCCAGACGGGACAACTGTGAAGGTAAGTCTGGGATGATCGGGGTCTCAGCTCTGCACTCTGAGGGGGAGGGTGGAGGGGGTCTGGGATTACTGGAGGGAAAGCTCTGCAGGCATGAAGGGAGGTACTGTGTACCCTCCCTCCATAAACAGTGGACACTCTGCATTTATTTGTGTGTGTGAAGGAGCAATGGTACTCGAGTCACCCTGTACGTGGGGAGGGTGCCAGAAAGAGTAGGAGCGTTAAGGTTATATGGATGGTGGGGGCAATCGAAGCAGCTGGTAGGATTTTTATGTGGTCATGCTGTGCCACTCTGAGTGTGAGTCAAGATGGGCAATGCCATGCCACACCACATAGTTGATCCATTAAAGCACCCGATGTACCCATCAACACCAATCCCTGCCTTGTTAGGAACCTTCGAATAAATGAAGGATACAACTTTATTTATCACATGGAAATGGGTATGGCTCATCCTAAATTGTGTGATCTGCTTTTCCTGGGGTTCCAAATACACCGGAGGCAAAATCAACAGGCAGGTGCGGTCCACCTAGAGACCCCGGTCGTGAGCAGCAGGCCCCAAGCGGAGCTCGCTATTACAGTCGCTGTGCATCTGCAGGCTCCACGGGACATACCAGCAGATGTCAGAGTATCAGTGTCAGAGAGGGTGGTAACATGTCTCTGTGCCCTGCTCAACGATGACCTGCAGCGCATGGGTTTCTGTTGCCATCCTATGCCTGCGGTCCTCATGGTGGCAGCGGCTCTTAAACTTGACGCCTATGCAGCATTTCAAGGGCCCACCTGAGACCTTTGTGGGTCACACGGTCAGCAGTGCACCGCTGCACCAGGGAGGTCACCGATGCCACTTCAGGACGGACCCTCACAGCCAGGTCCAGAGGACCATCGGTTTCAGCACCATTGCCGGATAATCAAAGGTTTTAGGGTACATAGACTGCACCCACGTGGCCATCAGGTCTCCCGCCAGGCTACCACCTACAGACGTTACCATTAAAGGAATCCTCTCAAGATAGGTACAGCTGGTATGTGATCACCGGAGATGCTTCATGCAAATCTGTGCCCACTTCTCAGGCAACTGCCTGAGTCCTGGGTCCTACGCCCGTCCCAGCTGCCTCTGCTGTTCACTGAACTGGCTCAGATGGAGGGGTGGCTTCTTGGAGACAAGGGCTATCCCTTGCAGACATGGTGCCTGACACCAGTGAGAGACCCCACCACTGCTGCAGAGGAGAGATACAATTCCACCATTGAGCAGGCGATCGGCATGCTGAAAACACGCTTCCAATGCCTGGATAGATAAGGTGATGCCCTGTCCTATGGGCAGAAAAGGCCAGCTCCTTTCTTTGCAGCTCACTGTGCTCTGTACAACTACACACCCAATAGGGGCCAGGCCTGGCATGATGAGGAGAGACGTCAACAGGATTCCTCCTCGGATTATGAGGACGCTGAGGACCTACAACAGGAAAGGCACATGGGAGGGCAGATGGCACCCAGGCTTTGCACACAGGGTTAGCAGTGAGCTAGGGATGTACGGCAGTGACGCATCAGACAAAGGCTCTCTGCTCCATAGGAACTGACATGAGCTCTGCAAGCCACACATCACCCTCACTCACCTGCTGTGCACCAGTCCACATCTGCAACATCCCTGTGTAAACCATTAGAGGCAGCAGCAGACTGAACCAATGTCTATGTCACTGCATCCATGGAGACGCTCATGAGTGATGGTGGCATGGCAATGATGTTATTGCATATGTTGGCTTTCCTGAAGGGCCAACAGTGCAAAAGGATGTGACATTGGCACTACATGCTGGCATACATCATTCATACAGAGAAAAGGACACACGTGTTGGTGAGGAAAAGTTAGTGAACGACGTATTTACATTGCTGTGACACCCGTGCATTCCCATTTGTGTCGGTGTGCTCTCTTTAAATACTTGCGAGTGTCCCTTCTCGGTGCAACCTCAATGCAGGCAGCCTGACTGGAGGAAGGCTGCTGATCTGATTTCCGTTTGGCTGTGGATGACTTTGGCGATCGTCCTCTGCGCACACAAGGCCCAGAGGCCCGCAGCTGGCTAGGGGAATGATCGTTCATCCTCTTCCGACATTGACGCTGGATGGCCCCATGGCTACTCACCTCCCCAGCCACCTCTAGCCAGGCTGCCTTGGTTAGGCGAGTGAGCCTCGTTCTTACCATCGCTGGGGGAAAAGGACCTGCCGTCTTGCCCACACAGCCCACAGGAGAATGAGCAGGGAGGCATCACTGAATTGTGAGGCCACCCTGGAGTACCCCTCTGCCATCCTCGATTTTTGGTGTGGTCCTTTAAATGCAAAGGTGACTCCACAGTCTAGCTGCTCTAACTTCTGGCTGCAAGGTTTGTCTTGCACATGTTTGAAAACCAATGCAAGACTAGTGGGGAAATCTGTGCTGTTGTTATGGTTTTTCATCTATTACACATCAACACATGTTCTCATACACTTTGCCTCTGCAGCAGCTGATCATAATTATTAATGTATTATATCTAGTTGGCAATGCAGCTAGAATATGAACATATTTTCCTGCTTCTTTACAAAGATCATTTAATTGCTGTTACATGTCTTTTCACATAACAGTTAGCAAAGAAATGAACACAGATTCCAAACGCATATTAGTCTGTGAACTTTCACAGTCAGATGATTAGAAGCCCATAGTATGTAGATATTTTTCAATTACGGTTTTATTTGTGTTATGTATTTGCCTTTTATGGTACATTTAAGTCTCACGTCCTGGTATGTGCAAAATTAAGATTATTCACCTAGGTGCAGCATGCCTACAAGAAGGAATGTTACACTTGAGTGGAAGAAGAGGAATGCAACTTCACAGGACACTGGGGTACAGCGGGGTAAGTATGTGGTAGCAAAGTAGAAAGTGTTGAGGAAGCTTAGTAGGTCAGGCAGCATCTGTGGAGTGAGAAGCAGATTTAACTTTCAGATCTGTGAACTTGGTCAAGTTAACTCTGCTTCTCTCTCCAAAGATGCTGCCTGACCTGCTGATTTTCTCCAGCATTTTCTGCTTTGCTGCCTGATTGACAGCAGCCTTACTCTTCAATTGTGAGGTAAGTATTTCTTTGACAGCTGTCAGGAAGTAGGTGCTGGGGCACTTTAAATAGGGCTTCAGTACCTGCTACGCAGCTGACAAAAAGTCCCTCACTATGCTGGTTGTCCCGCCTCTCCCCACGTAATATGCGGAGGGGGGGGGGGGCACATCGCAGTGATTCTAATGAGCCCCCGCACGTAATTCAGCCCACAGTGTAGCAGGAATGCAAATTTATCTCAATGGCCAATGTATTTGAGCAAATCTGGCTAGTCTGCCACAGCATATAGTAATGGTCTTCAGCCTTTCACTTGCTGAACTAGAAAAGAACAACTCATAAAACTTGAATTAAGCACAAGTGACAGAATTGATTGCTGATGATGCTAATCTATGTTGTTACGTGTTGAGTACAAAAGATTGATAACATTCAAAGGGATATAGACCAGTTAAGTGCATACTTTAAGGAATAACAAAATGTAAGTAATCACAAGGTTAAGAGCATTTAGTAGAAAATAGGACATATACAAAATTAAGCAATTGGTAAAAGTGAAAAAGAAAACTTACATATGGGCATGATTATTTTCTAGTCATTGAAAATATCTGGTCAATGTACATCTAATACCAATGGAACTAACTATGCATTTTCTGGGTTTTTGACAAAGGTGAAACAGGTTTTTCTAGCCTTAAGTAGATCAGGCCATATCTGTAATATTGCAAACAGTTTCAGGCACCTTTCCTATGAAAAAGTATTTGATGGACTGCAGAGTATTCAGCACAAGGTGGAAGGATAATTCTGGAGTTTGGGACAACATTAAGATGAGATTTACAGTGCAAAACTTGTATTCCTTTGAGTAAAGATTCTAAATGAATGCATCACTGCTTAACATTTGAAAAAGAGAATAATTGTAAAAGATAGAAATTCATTCTCTAAAGGTAGAGTTAGAAGAAGCTGCCTATAGAGATACTGCCACAAATTTTCTACAAACGCATGCAAATTCCCAGCTGCATTTGATCATATACATAGTTTTCCAACTCTTTGAAATAATGGTAGTAATCAATTAATAATATAAAAGCTGGAGACTAATTCTAAGAGCTAAGTTTTGGTTAAAACAAATTAATTCTTGGATTGTGTTAGTCTATAATTCACATGGTCCCTCAATCTTCCTATTTTGGGCCATTTGATGAAATTTCTCCGAGTTTTTTCTCCTTCTGCCTATAAAATTATAATTTTTTTTCCAGAAGTGTTCTTTCATAGTTCCTGCAACCCTCAGCATCGACCCAAGGGGCCACTATTTATGTAGGACCCACATAATAAAGGGACAGCTTGTTGATTGCACGCTCCTGGAGAGGAGCTTCATCTGTCAGGATTGCTGCATCAGAATGTTAGAATGTACTCTCCACGATCTTCTTGTTATTAATGAAAATGAAAGGGAGTATACCCATGATTTCCCAATAGATAGCACCAGCAGATGAGGCACCCCGCCACAAGTGCACATTTGGAAACAACAACATGTTATCCAATCAGGGCTTCACTCACAAACGTATTCCTGTCCCAATCTGCAGTAGGGGTCATTCAATATCAGTGAGGAACTCTGCTGATTTTTTTTTTTCCATCGAGTTCATTGAGGTCAAATATGTTGCTCCAGGTTTTGCCCCAGCTGAGACCGTCAACTCAGGAATCAAAACCCTGGCAGGTTAACTTGCTGTAAAGCTATTTTGAGAATATGAATGTATGAGGATATATTGTAGGGATTCACACTCCTGGACTGGAGCTTCAGCAACAAGCAGCAACTATCAGGAATTTAGGCAGAGAGGCCAACATACCCTTCAGGATTTCCTGAATTCATAAAATACACCCTTTGTGAGATTTTTTTTTCTTAAATAAAGAGGATAAATCTCTTTTAAATCTATAGTTGTTTAGACACTAGATTAGAGATTGCAGACATTATTCATTGTTCTGGCATGAAATAACCGTAGAAACGAAACAAATGCTTATGAACTCAAAATGTATTGACAGTTTATTACAGAACTATGGAAAGTGTAGATATGATTTGTAAAATTAAAGCATTACTCAAACAACAACAACTTGCATTTATATAGCAGCTTTGACATAATAAAATATCTGAAGGCACTTCACAGGAGCATTATCACAGAACCACAGAACTGTTACAGCGCAGAAGGAGGCTATTCGGACCATCATGTCCGCACCAGCTCTCTGACGGCGCAACTCCCTCAGTTCCATTCCCCTGCCTTCTCCCCATAACCCTGTACATTCTTCCTTTTCATATAACTGTCTAATTCTCTTTTGAATGCTTCAATTGGGGAGCACAGTGGCACAGTAGTTAGCACCGCAGCCTCACAGCTCCAGCGACCCGGGTTCAATTCTGGGTACTGCCTGTGTGGAGTTTGCAAGTTCTCCCTGTGACTGCGTGGGTTTTCGCCAGGTGCTCTGGTTTCCTCCCACAGCCAAAAACTTGCAGGTTGATAAGTAAATTGGCCATTATAAATTGCCCCTAGTATAGGTAGGGGAATTGAGGGAAGGTGGGGATGTGGTAGGAATATGGGATTAATGTAGGATTAGTATAAATGGGTGGTTGATGGTCGGCACAGACTCGGTGGGCCGAAGGGCCTGTTTCAGTGCTGTATCTATAAATAAATTGAACCTGCCTCCACCACATTCTCAGGCAGCAAATTCTAGACCACTTGTTGCGTGAAATATTTTTCCTCATGTCACTTTTGCTTCTCTTACCAAATATTTTAAATCTGTGCCCTCTCGTTCTCGATCCTTTCACGATTGGGAACAGTTTCTCTCTATCTACTCTGTCCAGACCCCTCATGATTTTGAATACCTCTATTAAATCACCTCTCAGCCTTCTTTTCTCCAAGGAAAACAGTCCTAACTTCTCCAATCTATCTTCATAACTGAAATTCCTCATCCCTGGAACCATTCTCGTGAATCTCTTCTGTACTCTCTCCAAGTACATTTTTCTCAAGTACGGCGCCCAGAATTGAATGCAATATTCCAGCTGAGGACGAACTAGTGTCTTACAAGTTCAACATAACTTCCTTGCTCTTGTAAACTATGCCCCTATTAATAAAGCCCAGGATACTGTATGCTTTAACGTCTATCTCAACCTGTCCTGCCACCTTCAATGACTTATGCACATATACACCTAGGTCCCTCTGCTGCTGCACTCCCTTTAGAATTGTACTCTTTATTTTATATTGTCTCTCCATGTTCTTCCTACCAAAATGAATCACCTCACATTTCTCTGCATTGAACTTCATCTGCCACCTGTCTGCCCATTCCACCAACTTGTCTATGTCCTTTTGAAGTTCTACACTATCCTCCTCACAGTTCACATTGCTTCCAAGTTTCGTATCATCTGCCATCTTTGAAATTGTGCCTTGTACACCAAGGTCTAAGTCATTAATATATATGAGGAAAAGCAAGGGTCCCAACACTGATCCCTGAGAAACTCCACTAAAAACCTTCCTCCAGCCCGAAAAACATCCATTAAACACTATTCTTTGTTTCCTGTCACTCAGCCAATTTCATATCCATGTTGTTACTGTCCCTTTTATTCCATGAGCTACAAGTTTGCACACAAGTCTGTTGTGTGGCACTGTATCAACTGCCTTTTGAAAGTCCATGTACACCACATCAATAGCATTACCCTCATCAACCCTCTCTGTTACCTCCTCAAAAAACTCCAACAGGTTGGTTAAACGCAATTTTCCCTTAAGAAATCCATGCTGGCTTTCTTTAATTAACTCGCATTTGTCCATGTGACTATTGATTTTGTCCCGAATTATCTTTTCTAAAAGTTTTCCCACCACCGAAGTTAAACTGACTGGCCTGTAATTGCTGGGCATATCTCTACAACTTTTTTTGAACAAGGGTGTAACATTTGCAATTCACCAGTCCTCGGGCACCACCCGAGTCTAAGGAAGACTAAAAAAATTATGGCCAGTGCCTCTGCAATTTCCACCCTCATGTTCCTCAGTATCCTTGGATGCATCTCATCCGGTCCTGGTGCTTTATCCACTTTACGTTCAGACAGCCTATCTAATACTTCCTCTTTATCAATTTTAAATCCCTCTGGTGTCTGACTTACCTCCTCTTTCAATATTGCCTGGGTTGCATCTTCTTGCTTGGTAAAGACAGATGCAAAGTATTCATTTAATACCTCAGCTATGGCCTCTGCTTCCATGTGTAAATCTCCTTTCTGGTCTCTAATTGGCCCCATTCCTCCTTTTGCCACCTTTTTAGTATTTATATGCCTATAGAAAACATTGTTATTTCCTTTAGTGCTAGCTGCCAGTCTCCTCTCATGCTCTCTCTTTGCTTCTCTTATTTGCTTTTTCACTTCCCCTCTGGACCTTCTATATTCTGCCTGGTTCTCAATAGTATTTTCTACCTGGCATCTATCATAAGCACACTTTTTCTCCTTTATCTTAATCTCTACTTCTTTTGTCATCCAGGGAGCTCTGGATTTGTTTGCTCTACTTTTCCCCTTCGAGGGAACAAACCTTGACTATGCCCGAACTATCTCTTCTTTGAAGGTAGACCTTTGTCTTTTTCCTGCCAGCTTTTGACTCCAACTTATTCGCCCCCAGCTCCATTCTTACCCCATTGAAGTTGGCCTTCCCCCAGTTAATTATTCTCACCCTGGATTGCTCTTTGTCCTTTTCCATTGTCAGCCTAAACCATATGATACAATGATCACTATCCCCTACATGGTCTCCTACTGATATTTGATCCACTTAGCCCACCTCATTCCCAAGAACCAGGTCTAGTAGTAGTGCCTCCTTTTTTGTTGTACTAGCAACATACTGTTGTAGAAAATTTTCCTGAGCATGCTCTAGGAACTCTTGCCCATCACTTAAATCAAACAAAAATTCAACACCAAGCCACATGAGGAGATATTAGGTCAGATGACCAAAAACTTGGTCAAAGGGTAGATTTTCAGGAGTGTCTTAACGGTGGTTTACAGAGGGAATTCCAGAGTTTAGGGCCTAGGCAGCTGAAAACATGACCGTCAATGATGGAAAGATTAAAATAGAGGATGTGCAAGAGGTCGGGATTGGAGGAGTGCAGAGATCTCAGAGGGTTATTGTAAAATTGTGGTTCTACTTTATATGTTGATGGGATTGCTTCATTCACAGCTGATGTGCCATTTATTTTTCCACCTGAAGTGGTTAATTGTTACTACTCTTGGAGTGTGGATATTTATTTTAAAAGCAGCATTTCTCACATACACTTCATAGAAATAAAGCAAAGGTGAAAGCTGGGGGGAAACGGTATATTTTGAACAACATGGAGTAAAATCAATTCAGAATGACAACTGCACAGAATGAAAAATAGGCTTAACAAGCCCCTTGCTGACTCAGTGCATAAACAATATTTTTTAAATGTCATTTTTAATTGGCAGATTGCTGATAGTGAAATCATAGTAACATTTGATGACCTTAAATCTGGAAATTGTGTTATTAAATACACTGTCTCATTTGGGAATAAATAAAACAAAGTGAAGGCGTGCAGAAGCTGCATCATCTCTCCTCAGTTTGGAAAAAGCTGATTATAACCTGCTTGTGAAGAATCATTTTATGTTCAAAATAAGCGTGCTGAGTGTGGAGTATTATTGTTCTATTTGGCAAGTCTTGCATTATAATGCAATGGCACACTCAGTGCAGTCATTTAGAATACAATGGACCTACCCATTAATCAATCCTAATACTTCTATATGCAAAGTGGACTAAGCAAGCAAAGCTTAGTGCCTTCCTAGAGCTTGTTCATAATCACAAGAGATAAATTCCCACATTAAATACAGAGCATCAATGGCTTCACTTACCAATATATCCTATAGAAAATCTTTTTCAAAATGCCTATACATAAATTAAATCCCACAGCATGATAATTGTTTTGACACAGATTTGCATAAAATGATTTACAATTATGTTAACACATCTTTTTCAGGACAGGGATTAGAATGCAGTCAAGAGCTTTTGTTTCTGTGTGGGAGTGGCACTGGTTGCAGGTTGCTTGGGTGTCTAATGGCAGCAGCCTCTCAGTTCTCCCTGTAATGTACATTCTCACTAATAATGGCATTAATCATACAGAAATCATTAACAATTAAGTCAGTTCACTCTTGACCTTCAAATCCATGAAAATTAAATGGATTTTTGCATTTACATTTTACCTTCATCCAGTCTTTGCCCTGAAGCAGGAAATAATTTAGCAAAGACAGAGCAGCTGGTGCTGGCACTTATTTATCAATTGACAACTATCAATTGTACTTTCATCAGTTTTTTTTACAAATGGAGATTTTTGTGTTGACATATTCCACCGCAAATGTTTAACAGTCCTGTGAATCTTTGGACAGTTATGCAGTATTAACTAATCATGTTTCAGGATTTTCAAGTATTTGGCCTATAAGGGCCTTTTGGTTTAACTATAACATCTTGAGCCTCAACCTTGAGGTTCAATGGACAAAGGTCCAGCACTTTTTTCTCTGCTTGAAGGGAAAAAAGGCTGGAACTGCTGAAACTATAGAAGGCTAGGGTGTCTTAATGAGCTAGCCATCAAATATGATATCCATATCAGTCTTAGACAATAAGTGCATCAGTATTACATTCCAACACGCCAGTGAGCATTCACATTTGGCTTGTTTCATGCATACTTGGCATGGGGTTGTCTGGCTGTAACCACTTCTGGGTTTGGTATCCAGTTTGATTGACAGCTCAGCTGGCCTCAGATAAAGAGAGCTGTGAGAGAGTCAGAAATCAAGCACTGATCTTGCTGTTCAACAAAGAAACCAAGAAGCCTATGGTCTACGACTGTCCAGTTTGAACCAGCAGGGAAGCGAGGTTTAGAGAATGTAGTTATAATATTGTTTCTACTGTGCCTACCCGCTTTTTTTTTCATGTTTGTGCTTGGGGCCAGGGCTGTTCATTTTTCTGTCAATTAACACCCTCTCTGCACTAACGCTTTGTCTTTCACCACACCGTTAACATAGCATTTGCCTTTGCTCCATAATCTTCTGGTCAGTTATTCTCTGTGACCTTGTCCTATCAACACCTCTTTGGTTATCTCTTGCCCCACCACTGCTTTATTTGCTTAAAACCTATTACATTTCTAATATTTGCCAGTTCTGATGAAGGGCCACTGACCTGAAACGTTAACTCTGCTTCTCTCTCCACAGATGCTGCCAGACCTGCTGAGTATTTCCAGCATTTTTTTGTTTTTATTTTAGAGAATATAATTACTTGTTTTGAGTTTACAGCCAGCCAGAGTCAACGACTTTCCTGGTTAGAAGAGTGTGTTTTGCCTGCTAACATGGACAATAAGCCATACTTTCTAATATTCCATACTACAAGGGGTGAAGATAAATTAAAGGTGAGATTTACCATTAATGCTACTCTGTTCATTCACTTATGCTTCGAAATAGATCAATCTATTGATTTATAATTGACCTTGTGTCACGGAACTATTTTTTTCTCATCTGTTTTTAAGAGTGTGCCTTTAAGACTTTGTTAAAAAAGTGTACCTTTAAGACAGAGAGAGAAATTTAGATTTCTGAGAACAGTGTGCCAGCTGCACTTGTTAGCTAGGCGACAGCAGGAGTGAGGAGGTCACATGGGGAGTTAGGGTAAAATAAGAAGTTATAAGATCTTTAGACATAGGTTTCTCTTAATAGTGTTTAAGATTTAGTTTTTAATAAATAGTTAATTTGTTGTTGTCTAAAGATATCTGGTTTGGTCTGTCTTGGCTGTTGGGTGGGAAAACTTCAATAATATGCTGCAACCTGTGGAATAGTGGGACTGAAATGACAGTGCATAGCTCCCGCTTCGGTCATAACACTTGTTTCACAGATCTGTTTGCCAGATCACCATAGGAAGACTGAAACATTGCACATGGTGGCATGTTTGAGATTAAAGTATACAGCTCATATGACAAGGATTTAATTGATCTGCCCCTAACCCTTCTCCACCAACTATGCTATTAAATGACTCGATGTAGGGGAGTAGATGTGAATTCCTAATCATAACGGGCATGTGATCCACTTACAAGAGTGACTGGTGATGCTGAGCCAAAAGAATATCCAGTATAGACCCAATATTCGTAATACATTTACCTAGGTACGAATATCAAATATTCTGATCCACTGACCGACATGCTGCTGATAGCCAGCTAATCAGCCAAAGTAGAGTTATTTGAAATGATTTAAATTTATTACACTGACAAGTGGAAATGAGGCAGCTGAACTGTACAAGGGAACATGCTTTATAGCACTCTGATAATAAACACTGAGCAATGGAACAAAGAGGCCATAAGACTGAGGCTTATGTACTTGTTTTGTATAAAATTTAATGATGCATTTTTTGGAGGCAATACAGAAGTGCCCACAAAAGCAGGTGTGGAAGGGTAATAATGTTTAAAAGGCACAACAAAGCTTTTTGTTTAGAAATCTAGAGTACTGCAAAAAATTCATTACAGATTTAAGATTTGTAGCCTGATGAAAGCAGAGAACAAAAGTGATTAGCATTGGAAAATCACTGCTACATGGCCTCAGAAGGAGTATTACATGGACAGGAAAATGTTTCCCAATGTATTTCAATTGCTGTACTACAGAGCCAGTACAATAAATACAATGTCATGTTTTTTTTTAATGTGTTTATAAATTTGATATATTAACCAGCTGTTCATAACATCAAGGCCTGCCAATAATACTTGCAGCTTATAAGCATCATATGGCATGTTGTTATTCCATAATAATTTTCTTTGATTAAAGTAATCACTGCTTCCCTTTATTATTAAAAACCTGTAATTTATGGAGAGTCCGTATCAATTGGTGAAAATATTTGTTTGTGTTACCACAGATGATTCTTCCACATCTAACCCTCCGAACCTATAAATGCATCAGTGGAGGACAAAAATATTTAAATGGAGAGAGATTGCAGAACTTTGCAGAACAGAGGGATCTGGGTGTCCTGGTACATGAATTGCAAAAAGCAAGTATGCAGGTACAGCAAGTGATTAGAACGCAAATGGAATGTTGTTGTTTATTGCAAGGAGATTCGAGTATAAAAGTAGGGCAATTTTGATACAGTTGTACAGGGCGCTGGTGAGACCACATCTGGAGTACTGTGTCCAGTTTTGGTTTCCTTACTTAAATTATATAATTGCATTAGAAGTAGTTCAGAGAAGGCTCACTTGACTGATTCCTTGGATGAAGGGGTTATCTTATGAGAAAAGGTTGGACAGGTTAGACCTGTATCCTTTAAAGTTTAGAAGAATGAGAGATGATCGTATTGAAACATATAAGATCCTGAGGGGACGTGACAGGGTGGATGCTGAGAGGATGTTTCCCCTTGTGGGAGAGACTAGAACGTTTAAAAAATAGGGGTCTCCCATTTAAGACAGAGATGAGGAGAATTTTTTTCTCTTAGAGGATTGTTAGTCTGTGGAATTCTCTTCCTCAGAGAACAGTGGAGGCAGGGTCATTGAATATTTTTAAGACTGAGTAAGATTGACAAGGGAGTCAAAGGGTATAGAGTTGAGACCACAATCAGATCAGGATAATCTTATCAAATGGCGGAGCAGGCTCGAGGAGCCAAATGACCTACTCCTGCTCCTAATTCGCATGTTTGTATGTTCATATGTATGTATGATGAAGATGACAGTGAGACATCTGGAGAAGGCAACAGGTCACAGTTCCTGAAGTCAGGAAATCAAGGTACATGGGTTTCATTGTGCTACGTAACTATGGGCAGATTTAACACTTGTGAAATGATTCTTCACAGTGCCTGTGCTAGATAACATATGTAGGTTAAAAAGTCTACCAAAAATACGAAGGGACACAGTTACCGTGGGCGTGTACTGGGTCCTTCATTGCCCCAATCACCTTGATCATGCAGGAAGAGGACGGCATTGCTGAGGGATATTAAGCCATTCAAAATCCCCATGACACTGTGCCATTGTATCACTCAAATGCATAATAACATAAATTTATCGTATAATGTTATGAAATTTGGAAGGCATGGATGATTGGCATCTCTCCAGTTAATTTGTTCACTACTATAGTCAGAAACCAAAAAACCTTCTCTTGCAAACATGGAACGTTGCCATTCAGATGTTCCCTAAGTTTTCTGAAAGCAAATTTGTGGAGGCCATGGAGACAGTAATTAGTTGCAGTCACTAATATGCCATTAGTTCCAAAGTATAACCTTGCTGAGAATCCTTGTAATGGATCCTTCCAAATTTGGTAGCCAATTTGATACAAATTCTGTAAATAAAAAATAAGCTTTTTTTTTGAAGTGTTCAAATTTTCCAGCTATCATTCTTTTATTTCTTTGTTAATTAATATAAACTAGTTGATTTTCTGTGATATTGCTCATTGGAAATTGAAAAATAAAATTTGTGTCTTCGTCTCCTTGCTTATCTGCTCCTATATTTTTCAAATCACTCCATGGCCTTGCCCTTGCCTATTTCTGTAATCTCCTTCAGTCTTACAACTCCCCAAGGTCTCTGCATTTGGCCATTTCTGGCTTCTTGAGCATTCCTGATTTTAATCACTCCACCATTGGTGACCATGCCTTCAGCTGCCGTAGCCCTCAGCTCTGGAATTCCATCCCTAATTCTCTCCTACTCTCTCTTCCTCTCTGTCCTCCTTTAAAACACTCCTTAAAATGTACCTCTTTCTGGCCTAATATCTCCTACTGTGGCTCAGTATCAAACATTCTTCCATAATGCCCCTGTACAATACCTTGGGACGTTTTGTTACGTTAAAGGTCCAATGCAAATGCAACTTGTTTTTGTTGTAATTCTTTGTGTTTATGGCTCTGTGCCTTTTACTTTATCTTCAGATCTTTCTATCTTTGTTTATATTGCTCTGAGATAGTGGGGTAGTTTTTTTTGTCAATGCTGTCTGAGCAGTAAATCTGGTGGTGATGTTAACCAGTTTACAATTGGTTAATGTGTGTTAACATTAAAAACATTTCCAAGTGCATATGTCTTCAAATACGAGATCTTCATTTACCTGTGAAATTTTGCAGGACTGTTTGAATAAGTGTTTTTTGCCACCTTAGCTTGTCCGCATTCTCATTTTATGCATTCAGATTGCTAACCTGGAACGTGGGGCTGAATTTTACCCTCAACGGAAGGGAGGCGTCCACTGACTGTAAAGTCTTTGGTGATCCTGCCTCCACCTGGCCTGGGGATCCGATCTGCATTTTGCAGTCCCCAGGCCTTTAATTGGTCTGAGGCGGGACTTCCACCTCATTGAGGTAGGAATTCCCACCCAATGGAGTTGCTGACCAATCAGTGGGCCTGCAGCTCTTAGTCCCAGCAGCGCCACCAGGAGCAATGGTCACTGCTGGGACTGCAACTCAGCTTCGAGAACAACAGGAAGGACAACCCTGGGAAAAGGTAAGTTTTTGGGGCCTCGCCAGGAGTGATCGGTCAGGGTCAAAGCAAGGGTGGTCAACTGGGGGCACGGGGGCGTGTTGGGGGTCATTGGGGCATCAGCGTGCCTGATCATGATGGCAGACCCCGCCCCCACCACCTCAGGCCGTTGAAAGCCACCTGCTTTTGTCAGGCGGCTTTTCTCAGGCCTGGGCCACCTGACCGACCAAGGGTAAAATCCCCATGGCGGCGGGCGGAGGCCCTTAAGTGGCCAGTTAACGGCCACTTAAGGGCCTTGATTGGCCTGGGGCGGGCGGGCCGATTTTTGCTGCCGCCCTGCATAAAATGGCGGCGGAGTCAGGCGCGGTTTCTCTGTTTCTATGGGAAGGGCCCACGGAGCCTCCCACTCCCACTCCATTTTACACCCCCTACCCCACCACCAATACGCTCTTTGGGGGGTGGGGGGGAAATTTCGGTCATAATGTCTGTTCAACCTCTTTCATGCAGTCTTGAAATTCCTGAAACATCTTTTATCCTGAATACTTTTATTAATATTGTCACATTGAAAACGATTATGCTGGTGGTAATTGAAAAGCAAATTAGAATTGCATTGTTTCCAAATTATTTAGTCTCAGCATTACAGCATTATGTAATGCTAATAGGTTCACAGGACACAAAGGTCCCATCCACTGAACAAAAAAAATGGATTTGTGGTGTTTTACGATTAGAACTGTTCTGCTCTGTAGTGCCCGTTTTTTGGTGATACGCCATTTTGTCACCAAAATGGTATCCGTGGTACGCACATATGCTTTGGGCTCTAGCCACATTGAGCAGCATTTTGGTGATGGTGATGGTGTTAGTGCGCGCACAGGAAGCGTTCGCTGGAAGTATGCAGAGTAGGCAGATTGTGAAATCAATCATCGTGCAACTCTGGTTTGATGTCTTCACTGCCATTTTGGAGCTCAATGCTCCAATTTCGCACTCTCTTAAACACGCACAGCTGAACTTGTGTTCAGCAGCTGGAAGGCCCCCTATCAGCTCTATTTAAAGGTTAGTTGCTGATTGATGTCTGTTGGCTGATTCTGTGACTGTAGAAGTGTTTGGTGATTTCCAGAGTTATTTAAAGTTGCTGAAGTCTACAGGGAGTGGTGCAGCACGTCCTGAATGACCTGGTCCTGACTTCAAGGACTCTGCACAAATCACTTGCTCCCAGACAAGGATGCCGTAGCTTTCCTTCCCCTTCCCCTACAGGATGGCAGGGAGAATGTGCAGAGGTGACACGGAGCAGGACAAGCTCCTGGAAGAGGAAGGGGAGAAGGGCTCTCAGCAGGAAGCCATATCTGCCAAGGGGTGTTCAGAGAGCAATTCTCCTACTTCAACCTCAGCAAGGGACAGTCTGAGAGACATGTTCACTTCAGTAAGGACATCCTCACTGAAATTTGCCACCTGCTGCAGCCACATCTCCAGTATCTGAGCAGGGTGAGAGTGGTACTGCCAATGGCTATGTTGGTAGCCATGAACTTTTGTGCATTTGGATCCTTCCAGGCTGGTGCAGGCAATATTTGCAACATCTCTCAGTGTGCCATCAACTGCTGCATAAAGGAGGTCACAGAGGCTCGATATTCAAAGACAGTTGAGTACATTTCATTCTCTCCTACCAGACAGCAGCAGGCAGAATAAGCATGCAGCTTTGTGAGGATTTCATGCTTCCTCATGGTGCTGGGAGCCATTGACTGCACAAATGTCACTGTCTGGATGCTGCAAGTCAACACTGAAATGTACTACAAGTGAAAGGGATTCCACTCCTTCAATTTCCAGCTGCTGTGCGACATTACACAGCGAATCATACAGGTCAGAGCCAAGTAGCCAGGCAGCAGTCATGAAGCTTTTGTTCTGCAGCAGTCCACTGTGCCATCTGCATTTGAGCCACCAGGGCAAACCAAAGGGTAGCTACTGGGCAATGAGGGCTGTCCTTTAATAACATGGCTCTTGACTTTGGTGCGCAACTCATGATTACATGGGTGACCTGTATACAATATCTTGAGCGTGGCGGCTCATTTAAATATGCAACGCAGCCGGACCACCCACCCTGCAACCCCCCCCCCCCCCCCCGCCCCCCACATTCACATGGTAGGGGCGACCTCTGCATTGCCGTGAATGGCATCAGCTGTCTCTGAGCAGGCACTGGCACAATTTTTTAAGGGCTGCCGACCCTGCTCAGAGAATGCAGAGATGCCCACGTCACACCCCACCACCCCCCCGAAAATACACTAAAAATAAATATTTAGCCCATCCTCCACCACACCCCCACTCCCGGAATACACTGAAATTGCAGAGTTGACCCCTCTTGTCACCACCCTGCCAACTGCTCAAAGTGCAGAGGCCACTCCTTCCCCCCCAAAATACACTAAAAATGCTCTGATCCACTCTAGATTTCCCTAGACAGGTAAGTGAAGGCATGTGAGTGCCACCCATTGCACCCATCCAGGACATCGCTGCAGGAGTACCTCAGGGTAGTGCCCTAGGCCCAACCATCTTCAGCTGCTTCATCAATGACCTTCCTTCAATCATAAGGTCAGAAATGGGATGTTCGCTGATGATTGCACAATGTTCAGGACCATTCGCGACTCCTCAAATACTGAAGCAGTCCGTGTAGAAATGCAGAAAGACCTGGACAATATCCAGGCTTGGGCTGATAAGTGGAAAGTAACATTTGTGCCACACAAGTGCTAGGCAATGACCATCTCCAACAAGAGAGAATCTAACCATCTCCCCTTGACATTCAATGGCATTACCATCACTGAATCCCCCACTATCAACATCCTAGCGGCTACCATTAACCAGAAACTGAACTGGAGTAGCCATATAAATACCATGGCTACAAGAGCAGGTCAGAGGCTAGGAATCCTGAGGCGAGTAACTCATCTCCTGACTCCCCAAAGCCTGTCCACCATCTGCAAGGCACAAGTCAGGAGTGTGGTGGAATACTCTCCACTTGCCTGGATGGGTGCAGCTCCAACAACACTCAAGAAGCTCGACACCATCCAGGACAAAGCAGCCCGCTTGATTGTCACCCCATTGACAAACATTCACTCCCTCCACCACCGACGCACAGTGGCAGCAGTATGTACCATCTACAAGATGCACTGCAGCAACACACCAAGGCTCCTTAGACAGCACCTTCCAAACCCACGACCTCTACCAACTAGAAGGACAAGAGCAGCAGCTGCATGGGAACATCACCACCTGCAAGTTCCTGTCCAAGTCACACACCATCCTGTCTTGGAACTATATCGCTGTTCCTTCACTGTCGCTGGGTCAAAATCCTGGCACTCCCTTCCTAACAGCACAGTGGCTGCACCTACCCCACATGGACTGCAGCGGTTCAAGAAGGCAGCTCACCAATACCTTCTCAAGGGCAATTAAGGATGGGCAATAAATGCTGGCATAGCCAGTGATGCCCACTTCCCATGAATGAATTAAAAAAAATAACAATTGCACTGATGGAGTGTCAGTGATCTGAGGACAAATGCTGTCATCCTGAAAGAGGGCATCAGGATTGTGCTCCACAGAGGCACTGCCACTCCCCCAGGGCAGAGCCGCAGCAATTCTACTGATCTGTTGGAGAACAGATTGCTGGACTGCTGTGACACCTTTTAAGCAGCTAAGAATATTGGTATCCACAGCCATGATGGCAGTACTCCTAGCTTGTATGGCAGCAAGCTGACCTTGCATGACTTCACTGCAACACCCAGACATTAGGTGGCTTCTGCTTGTGCTGCAATTGAAGCTGAGACATCAACCATCAGACGCTGCCCCATGGTTGGGTCCACAAATGTTCTCATGGAGCTGGCCACCATTTCCATGCTGTAGAGCATTTCATTGTGCATATTAATCGGCCATTTTATGCAGGCTGTCCCATCGAAGTCCACATCGAGTCCTCTGCAGCAGAATTTGTGAGCGACCTCACCCTCTGGTGAGCTGGCACCTGCCCTGACTCTAGGCTGCTATCCTCCAAAGTAAGCGCAGCATCTGTATCTGAGCTGGTGGCTGAAAGTTTTGAGAGCGAGTTACTTTGTTTCTTCTGCAACAATGTCTTTCTGTTCTTCCATCTCTTGCTCTTCCAACAATGCCTGGCCAAGTGACATTTCAAAAGAAGAAAGTCACAAGGGTAAGATTATGGTGAGGGGAGTGTGGAAAAGCAAGGGGTGTACTTAGAATATCAGCAGCTTGTAAATCAGAAGAGAATGTGAGATGAGGGGCAAGTGGAATGTGAGAAGGAGGAATAGAAATCAGGATATCGTCCTCTTTCAGCCCATTTCTGACCACGATGTCCGCACCAATGACAGCGACCACCGTCTCCTCCACTGGGTTTAGGACATGCAGTCATGCCCTTGACCATTAATGTGAGGTCATCAAACATCTTGCAGGACTGCATCCAGGTCCTCGCGGCTAGAGTCCTGGCATTGACCAACTCAGCCATCTTCAGATAATTTGTCTGGAAGACCTTCTTGTCCCCTGTGCAGAGAGGACCTCTCTCCTCCTTTCCATCTTCTCCACCAAGGTGTCTGCGCAACTTCAGAGAACCTTGGAGCATGTTCACTCCCCTGTTATGCCATCATTCAATGTTCTTCTTGCTCACACTCTTTTTTGCAGCCAGTCCCTGCACCATCTCCAGCCACAATGCCCCTCTCCTAGCTTTAAGTAATAAAGTTTAGCTTTAGGAGGTGCTAATGTCGCACAAGCTTGGGCCCCTTGGCCGCCTGCTGAGGAAAGCAGCCATTCAGAGGCATGCTTAGTACCAGCTGCATGCAGCTACCATACAAATCAGCAGGCAGCATGAAGGTTGCGTGCTGCTTGTATCAGAAGCAATGGTCCTGGGTTAATCATGCATTGTGATACCCGCACCCATTTTTGGGCCCTGCCCAATTTCACAGCTTGTCTATTTTACTGTCTGTACTACTGCATGAATTCAGCGGAGTCCATGAAGCAAGAGATTCCCAATAAATGATCAACGTCCCCCAAAAGTGGTTTAAAACTCCATAAAATATATTGATTATGCATCAGTACATCTTAAAGGCTCATTTCCTATCATAAATTCTGCTTTGTGCTCATTGCTTTCAATCTGTTGGCAGCAATAAAATCTGTGTGCCGTGCTGTGGTGGTGCTCTGCTCTTTTTCTCCACCCAGGATAAATGATCAGGACTAGAGAACAGGGTAAATGAGGTGGTTTCCCATTGCCTTCCTCAGGCCAGAACAGCAACTGAACCTGCGCTATCGGCGTCGCTCTGAACTACATGCTAGTCGTCTAAGCTACTCGGCACCCCCCCCCCCCCATTGGAAGTGTAAGGGGTTTCAAATATCAGAATTATTTGCGTTACTCACATACATAGATCTTTTATCCCTATCCCAGTACCATTAACCTGGCTTGGTACACTTGTGGTAAATATTCACCATGCTATAAACCCGTATCAGAAATGGGTGTCAGTAACTTGCTGATAGCACTCTGATTATCTAGAGTTCTACTTTCTGTTTGGTGGCAAAATTAAGAAGACTTTGAATTCGTATCCGTATACATTTTTGTATTTTCCTTAAGTTGCATTAGTCCCCTCAATAAAACAGCAGAACCTTGATTATCTGAACATATGCTTTTATATAAGGTGTAGGCCATTTCAGGCATTACCCACATGACTGATACAATCAGCTCAGTTCCTTAAACCCCATTATTCATATTTCAAAATTACAAGTGGAGCGCTTCCAGGCTGATGGCTTCTATTTTCCAATACTCCAACATCAAAAGGAACTAATTCATCATGTCTGTGACTACGATGCTTTCGATTGTGTGTACTTCAGAATTGAGCCAACCTAAATTAGGAAGTATTGAGTCACTAAATGGATTTATAAAAAACCTTGAGAATAATCAATCAAATATAAAGGATCTTCCAAAAGTATGTTTGAATGGGATTCAAATAGGGTAATTATATTACACTAACTTTAATTAAATCTCAAAACTAGAGAACAAATCTTACATATTTCATTGAATGTGTGTGATTAGGACACTAAACCTGGTTTAATGGTTTAAATCCCAGTTGCTTAAATTCAGGAATACTTATTCATTTAACTTTAGTAGAAATGAGGGTGAAAACCAAATCAAATTTTATATCCAAAGCAATCCAAATGTAACAGTGCAGGATTTATTTGAAAATGTCTATATTTTGCACACCACAATTAATTTCATTTCTACGTTGGCCTGGTGCTTTACAGCACACATGCACAGAGGTTGAATAAAACCTCTTTACACATTTTTTAACATTTTTTTCTTTGAGAAAAATTCTGCAGATGAAATGTTAACTCAGTTCTCTCCAAAGATGCTGCCTGACCTGTCGAGTGTCACGCAGCTTCCACAGTGCGGACTGCGACACACACCACTCCCTGGTGTGCAGCAAGGTTAGCCTCAAACCAAAGAAGCTGCATCACTCCAAGCAGAAGGGCCGCCCGCGCATCAACACTAGCAGAATTTCTCATCCACAGCTGTTACGTAAGTTTCTAAATTCACTTGAAAAAGCCCTTCAAAACACTCCCACAGGAGGTGCAGAGACCAAGTGGGCCCACATCAGAGATGCCATCTATGACTCAGCAATGACCACCTATGGCAAACGTGTGAAGCGGAATGCAGACTGGTTTCAATCTCACATTGAAGAGCTGGAACCGGTCATAGCCGCTAAGCGCATTGCACTGCTGAACTACAAGAAAGCCCCCAGCGAGTTAACATCCGTAGCACTTAAAGCAGCCAGGCGCTGCACAAAGAACAGCCAGGCGCTGCGCAAATGACTACTGGCAACACCTATGCAGTCATATTCAGCTGGCCTCTGACACCAGAAATATCAGAGGAATGTATGATGGCATGAAGAGAGCTTTTGGGCCAACTATCAAGAAGATTGCCCTCCTCAAATCTAAATCAGGGGACACAATCACTGACCAACGCAAGCAAGTGGACCGCTGGGTGGAACACTACCTAGAACTGTACTCCAGGGAAAATGTTGTCACTGAGACCGCCCTCAATGTAGCCCAGTCTCTGCCAGTCATGGATGAGCTGGATGTAAAGCCAACAAAATCGGAACTCAGTGATGCCATTGATTCTCTAGCCAGCAGAAAAGCCCCTGGGAAGGACGGCATTACCCCTGAAATCATCAAGAGTGCCAAGCCTGCTATACTTCCAGCACTGTACGAACTGCTTTGCCTGTGCTGGGACGAGGGAGCAGTACCACAGGACATGCGCAATGCCAATATCATCACCCTCTATAAGAACAAGGGTGACCGTGGTGACTGCAACAACTACCGTGGAATCTCCCTGCTCAGCATAGTGGGGAAAGTCTTCGCTCGAGTCGCTTTAAACAGGCTCCAGAAGCTGGCCGAGCGTGTCTACCCTGAGGCACAGTGTGGCTTTCGAGCAGAGAGATCCACCATTGACATGCTGTTCTCCCTTTGCCAGCTACAGGAGAAATGCCGTGAACAACAGATGCCCCTCTACGTCGCTTTCATTGATCTCATCAAAGCCTTTGACCTCAGCAGACGTGGTCTCTTCAGACTACTAGAAAAGATTGGATGCCCACCAAAGCTACTAAGTATCATCACCTCATTCCATGACAATATGAAAGGCACAATTCAGCATAGCGGCACCTCATCAGACCCCTTACCTATCCTGAGTGGCGTGAAACAGGGCTGTGTTCCCGCACCTACACTGTTTGGGATCTTCTTCTCCCTGCTTCTCTCACATGCGTTCAAGTCTTCAGAAGAAAGAATTTTCCTCCACACAAGATCAGGTGGCAGGTTGTTCAACCTTGCTCGTTGAAGAGCGAAGACCAAAGTACGGAAAGTCCTCATCAGGGAACTCCTCTTTGCTGACGATGCTGCATTAAAATCTCACACTGAAGAGTGTCTGCAGAGATTCATCGACAGGATTGCGGCTGCCTGCACCGAATTTGGCCTAACCATCAGCCTCAAGAAAATGAACGTCATGGGACAGGACGTCAGAAATGCCCCATCCATAAATATCGGCGACCACACTCTGTCAGTGGTTCAAGAGTTCACCTCCGAGGCACAACTATCACCAGTAACCTGTCTCTCGATGCAGAATTCAACAAGCGCATGGGAAAGGCTTCCTCTGCTATGTCCAGACTGGCCAAGAGAGTGTGGGAAAATGGCGCACTGACACAGAACACAAAAGTCCAAGTGTATCAAGCCTGTGTCCTCAGTACCTTGCTCTACGGCAGCGAGGCCTGGACAACGTACGTCAGCCAAGAGCGACGTCTCAATTCATTCCACCTTCGCTCTCTCCGGAGAATCCTTGGCATCAGGTGGCAGGACCGTATCTCCAACACAGAAGTCCTCGAGGCGGCCAAGATCCCCAGCATATACACCCTACTAAGCCAGCAGTGCCTGAGATGGCTTGGCCATGTGAGCCGCATGGAAGATGGCAGGATCCCCAAGGACACATTGTGCAGCGAGCTTATCACTGGTATCAGGCCCACCGGCCGTCCTTGTCTCCGCTTTAAAGACGTCTGCAAACGTGACATGGCGTCCTGTGACATTGATCACAAGTCGTGAGAGTCAGTTGCCAGTGATCGCCAGAGCTGGTGAGCAACCATAAAGGCGGGGCTAAAGAGTGGAGAGTCGAAGAGACTTAGCAGTTGGCAGGAAAAAAGTCAGAAGCGCAAGGAGAGAGCCAACTGTGTAACAGCCCCGACAACCAATTTTATCTGCAGCACCTGTGGAAGAGTCTGTCACTCTAGAATTGGCCTTTATAGCCACTCAAGGCGCTGCTTCACAAACCACTGACCACCTCCAGGCGCTTACCCATTGTCTCTCAAGACAAGGCGGCCAAAGATAAGTTTTTCATTGCTGACATAAATAGAAAATATACTTCAAAACAATATGAAGGACTAGTTAGCTAATTGTTATTTCTATTTGGAAATTATAGTTACAGCTACAATTTGCCCTTTTTGTTGCTCTGGCTCTTTAGGTGATGGCTTGATGCTGTGTCCGACAGCTCAGGCCTTGTCTTAACTATATGCAGTTGTTTATATTTTCTCCCAAGTTGTGTGGGCTTTGTTAAAGCGAGGACCTTATGCCTTCTTTTGCATGACAAGAGTTATTAGCCAATTTTAGGACCCCTACTATCATTAAGATCAGCGAACTAAGAACAGACTGGATTCATATCTAGGACTTGCTGGTCTGTGTGGTTCATTTCCACACTGTCTTTAGTAATTCAATCACCCAGTTTTGTTTCTTATCTCAAGAAAACGGTCATCTGAGTGTTTTTCTGTTGTTCGATATCAAACATCCAGTTTCCACCAGTGCCTGCA
The DNA here is from genome assembly GCF_036365525.1 of Heterodontus francisci. Classification (NCBI taxonomy): domain Eukaryota; kingdom Metazoa; phylum Chordata; class Chondrichthyes; order Heterodontiformes; family Heterodontidae; genus Heterodontus; species Heterodontus francisci. The sequence continues at coordinate 45,716,341 of NC_090390.1, forward strand.
CCAGCATGGTCAAAAAAAAAGAAATAAAGACTTGCATTTATGTTGCACTTTTCACTATCACCGGACGTCTCAAAGTGCTTTACAGCCAATAAAATACTTTGAAAATGTAATCACTGTTGTAATGTAGGAAACGCGGCAACCAAGTTGCACACAGCAAACACCCAAAACAGCAAAGCGATAATGCCCAGATAATCTGTTTTTTGCATTGCTGATTGAGGGATAAATATTGGCCAGGATACCAGGTCTAACTCCCCTGCTTCACTTTAAAATAGAGCTATGGAACCTTTTACTTCAACCCAGGCAGGCACATGGGGCCTCAGTTTAATGTCTCATCCAAAAGAGCATCTCCAACAGTACCATACTGCCTCACTTCTGCACTGAAGTATCAGCCTTGATTATTGTACTCAAGACTTAGAGTACCAAGGTTCCCCATGGTAGGCTGATGGAGAAAGTGAAGGCGCATGGGGTCCAGGGTGTACTAGCTAGATGGATAAAGAACTGGATGGGCAACAGGAGACAGAGAGTAGCAGTGGAAGGGAGTTTCTCAAAATGGAGACGTGTGACCAGTGGTGTTCCACAGGGATCCGTGCTGGGACCACTGCTGTTTGTGATATACATAAATGATTTGGAGGAAAGTATAGGTGGTCTGATTAGCAAGTTTGCAGACGACACTAAGATTGGTGGAGTAGCAGATAGTGAAGGGGACTGTCAGAGAATACAGCAGAATATAGATAGACTGGAGAGTTGGGCAGAGAAATGGCAGATGGAGTTCAATCAGGGAAAATGCAAGGTGATGCATTTTGGAAGATCCAATTCAAGAGTGAACTATACAGTAAATGGAAAAGTCCTGGGGAAGATTGATGTACAGAGAGATTTGGGTGTTCAGGTCCATTGTTCCCTGAAGGTGGCAACGCAGGTCAATAGAGTGGTCAAGAAGGCATACGGCATGCTTTCCTTCATCGGACGGGGTATTGAGTACAAGGGTTGGCAGGTCATGTTACAGTTGTATAAGACTTTGGTTCGGCCACATTTGGAATACTGCGTGCAGTTCTGGTCGCCACATTACCAAAAGGATGTGGATGCTTTGGAGAGGGTGCAGAGGAGGTTCACCAGGATGTTGCCTGGTATGGAGGGCGCTAGCTATGAAGAGAGGTTGAGTAGATTAGGATTATTTTCATTAGAAAGACGGAGGTTGAGGGGGGACCTGATTGAGGTGTACAAAATCATGAGAGGTATAGACAGGTTGGATAGCAAGAAGCTTTTTCCCAGATAGGAGGATTCAATTACTAGGGGTCACGAGTTCAAAGTGAAAGAGGAAAAGTTTAGGGGGGATATGCATGGAAAGTTCTTTATGCAGAGGGTGGTGGGTGCCTGGAGCGCGTTGCCAGCGGAGGTAGTAGACGCGGGCACGATAGCGTCTTTTAAGATGTATCTAGACAGATACATGAATGGGCAGGAAGTAAAGAGATACAGACCCTTAGAAAATAGGCGTCATGTTTAGATAGAGGATCTGGATCGGCGCAGGCTTGGAGGGCCGAAGGGCCTGTTCCTGTGCTGTAATTTTTCTTTGTTCTTTTCTTTGTTCTTTGAACTTGAACCCAAAACCTTCTGACTTGAGTAGGAATGAGAGTTTTTTTTTATTCATTCACGGGATGTGGGTGTCGCTGGCCAGGCCAGCATTTATTGGCCATCCCTAATTGCCCTTGAGAAGGTGGTGATGAGCTGCCTTATTGAACCGCTGCAGTCCATTTGGGGTAGGTGCACCCACAGTGCTGTTCGGAAGGGAGTTCCAGGATTTTGACCCAGCGACAGTGAAGGAATGGCGATATACTTCCAAGTCAGGATGGTGTGTGACTTGGACAGGAACTTGCAGGTGGTGGTGTTCCCATGCATTTGCTGCCCTTGTCCTTCTAGTTGGCAGAGGTCGCGGGTTTGGAAGGTTCTGTCTAAGGAGCCTTGGTGCATTGCATCTTATAGATGGTACACACTGCTGCCACTGTCCGTTGGTGGTGGAGGGAGTGAATGTTTGTATATGGGGTGCCAATCAAGCGGGCTGCTTTGTCCTAAATGGTGTCGAGCTTCTTGAGTGTTGTTGGAGCTGCACCCATCCAGGCAAGTGGAGAGTATTCCATCACACTCCTAGCTTGTGCCTTGTCGATGGTGGACAGGCTTTGGGGAGTCAAGAGGTGAGTTACTCGCCTCAGGATTCCTAGCCTCTGACCTGCTTTTGTAGCCATGGTATTTATATGGCTACTCCAGTTCAGTTTCTCGTCAATGGTAGCCCAGAGGATGTTAATAGTGGAGGATTCAGCGATGGTTATGCCGTTGAATGTCAAGGGGAGATGGTTAGATTCTCTCTTGTTGGAGATGGTCATTGCCTAGCACTTGTGTGGCACGAATGTTACTTGCCACATACCAGCCCAAGCCTGGATATTGTCCAGGTCTTGCTGCATTTCAAGACGGACTGCTTCAGTATTTGAGGAGTCAGGAATGGTGCTGAACATTGTGTAATCATCAGCGAACATCCCCACTTCTGACCTTATGATTGAAGGAAGGTCATTGATGAAGCAGCTGAAGATGGTTGGGCCTAGGACACTACCCTGAGGAACTCCTGCAGTGATGTCCTGGAGCTCAGATGATTGACCTCCAACAACACAGCCATCTTCCTTTGCGCTAGGTATGATTCCAGCCAGCGGAGAGTGCTACCAGCTGAGCCACAGCTAACACACCAAAAAGGTGCTGTTTCTACATATAGATATACTCAAAATTCTCTTGTCATTATAGCATAAGGACTTAGTTTTTGCCTTGTTACCATGTGTTTACACCTATAAACAAAGTGATGGTATGACAGAAATAAGGAAAACAAACATCAATTTACAGCTGGAGATCTGTCTGTTCCGATTTTCAAGTGGACCTCAATGTAAGAGGCCACTGCTACCACCAGAAACAGGCAGAAGCCTAATTAAAATATTCAAATAGGGGTCAAAGTATGGTTTTTGGGCCCAAATGCCATTTTTGTGTCAATCAACAGCAATTTCCTCAATTTACCCACAAACCATGGATAAAGGTCAGGAGGCAGCCACTACAGTATTATTTAAGGGAATAATTAGCTGCAGTTAGGGAAAGCTGGAAGCGTGTTTAGTTTAGTTTAGTTTAGAGATACAGCACTGAAACAGGCCCTTCGGCCCACCGAGTCTGTGCCGACCATCAACCACCAATTTATACTAATCCTACACGAATCCCATATTCCAATAACATCCCCACCGGTCTCTATATATTTCTTTACCACCTACCTATACTAGGGGCAATTTATAATGGCCAATTAACCTATCAACCTGCAAGTCTTTGGCATGTGGGAGGAAACCGGAGCACCCGGAGGAAACCCACGCAGACACAGGGAGAACTTGCAAACTCCGCACAGGCAGTACTCAGAATCGAACCCGGGTCCCTGGAGCTGTGAGGCTGCAGTGCTAACCACTGCGCCACTGTGCCGCCCATGTCTGGAAGTCATTCTTCCTTCAGGCTCTTAAGAGTTTTGAACCTTAAATGTCTCTAGGAGTTCATCTCCTTGCTGCTCTGTGTACTCCTAAAAGTTCCCTGTCACTGAAATCTGCTGCTGCATTTAACCCCCAAGATTTCCAGCCACCTCCACTAAGGTTTTGCTGTAGGTCCACAGTAAGTGCCTGTCCTGTCGGATCTCCCATGCTCCCAAATGAGAAGCTGCCTTTCAGCAGCGCAATTAGTGCTGGCAGCTCAACTGTTTTATTGAAATGGGTCCCAACCACAAAATTCGATTGGGCCTCCCACCAACATCATTGGATGGATGCAGCAGATGCCCCGCCCATAGCTCACCTCACTGCTCTCCACAGTATTATTGCTGCGAGTAAATGCAGTGTGTTAGCCCATAAACTGAGAATAACTTTGACACTGTTTAAGTGGAAACATTTTCCAGCACAGCTCAAATACACATTTCAGCAATATCATTAAGCTTGCAAGCTCCCTCGCATTATTAAGAAATAATAAATGCTGGATAGCTATTCCTGGTAATCACTAGTACGATACATCTTCACTAACCACATTGTTAATTCTCTGTTGTCAGCATCATCCTGCATAAAGAACAGGGAATGGATTGCCAACTGCTGTCAGTGCAAAGCTGACCAAAAGCAATAAAAATGCCCACATAAAATATAAACATGGTAGATGGCAGGGGGTGCCAAAGGTGAGTTGAGGATGTAATCTGAGCTACAAAATTAAAATACAGCCTTGCAATTACTCTGAGGAATCCATTACTCTATATTTAACTTCCTAATAAATATGGAAAAAGACTTCATCAGTTAAATGGAATTTAGGTGCACTGCATTTTCAAGCTGTGCAAATAAGCATTTGAAAACTGTACTTCCAAACCTTAACTGCATTTGCAGAAATACAATAGTTGCTGAGCTTTGTGTTCCTCAAACTTTACAAGTGGTTTTGTCTCAAGATACTGAATGATAATACAGGAAATGTTGACCTAAAAAAGAATGAATGAACTTGCATTTTACAACAGCTTTTATAACCTTAGCTGCTTTATAGCCGATGAAGTAGCTTCGCAGTGTTGTAACTTAAGAAACATGACAACCAATTAGTGCACAGCAAGCTCCAACAAATAGCAATGAGATACATGGCCACATACTCTCTGTTAGTGTTGTTGGTTGAAGATAAAATTTTGTCCATGACACTGAGTGAACTCCCTTGCTTTTCTTCTAATAGAGTCATGGATTCTTTTGCATCCACCTGAGAGGGCAGACGGGGCCTCGGTTTAATAACTTATATATGATCATATTTTGTATCAAATCCCGATTCAAAAAAGGGCAACTACCCCATTTCAAGTAAATGAATCAACAGCCCTGTTAGAATATTGGACAGACAAATTTGATACAAATGTGTTAAACATTCATTACAATAATACTGCACAGCATGCTTTTTTTATTTTATCATGATTATATATATGTGGTTTGTAAGTGTTTACAATCCATCTTTATCTTGTCTCTCACAATGTCATTAAATAGAGGAAAACAAAAAAAAAGGTCATATAACCAGAGTACATCTTAATGTTCCTAATCAGGATTTAAACTTACTTACTCAGGTGAGAACATTGTAAAGCAAGGACGCCAAAGCTTTTTATCTCATGGCCTCATATGCACATACCGTGGAGCCTCAGGGAGCTACAAATGGTACATTTTACTCACACATTTAAAAGCAGGCAGAAAGGAAGCAAAGTGGTGGGGTCAGAGAGGGAGTTACAAATGGCTGAATTTTTAGGTCCCGCCAGGGGCCAAAATAGATGTGAATGGGCCCGAAAATACTGACGCTGGCCAGTATATCAGTTTCCCAGGGCCAGTCATATATGCCATGGTAGAAGTGGGGGGGGAAACAGCGGTATTGCGATCCCACCCAATCTCTAATTAAGGCCAATTAAGATGGTTGAGGAGCTCATTAAGAGCTCACTAATGGTGGGTGCTGAGATCTTCCCGTGGGCTCACTGAGTGCACACACTGGGCTGAATGTAGTGAGTCTGCCAGCCCGGAAATGGGCGCCATTCCCGTTTGTCACCACAATTATGCAGTGGACAGCCATTTTGCATTAATCGATGTGGGGCCCCCCACAATCATGCAGCAGGGGTGGGAGGTGGGTCGCCGATTACAGCGTCAGATGACTCTGGAGTAGGTGCTGGCGCCATATTTAAAGTCCTGCCAGCTAAAGCCTGACTTAGGTATAAAATTAAAACCCGACCCGGGCCCGACCCGACAGCAGCCAACCTGAACCCAACCGAGCCAGAGTTCTTTAATACTTTTAAATGCCCGACCTGACCTGAACCCGACACATGTATTCAGGTTTGGTCGGTCACCAGACTTTAGTGATCAAGTACAGGTGCCAGTTGTTGATGTACCCGTGTTCAATTAACATCATAAAGTTTAAAAAAAACAGCAAAAACTGATTTCAAAACAGGCGGAGGCGCAGCGACCCTGAACACTCACGGGAAAAAAAGTATCCACTTCAGGAAATCATGCAATGTAACAAACAAGCTTCTGAACTGTATCAAGTTCCAATGCCACTAACAAAAAAAAATCTCCGCAGAGAACTCAGGTTGGGAAGTTTAATCTCCCTATTTCCAGATAATTTTAAATCCTTGGGCCAAGTATAGACTAAAGCAAGAGCTTAGTTGATGTTTCTGTACTCACTGTACTTACCGGGCTTGTCAGTTTCTCCCAGACTTGATAGATTTCAGAGAGTAAGGGGTTGGGTTAATTTCATTCGGGTGCATTATGTCAGACCTGGTAGCTGTTTCTTTCCCCTCCTTTCCCCCCACCACTCTTCTCACCTCTGATTTCTGTTTGTCCTGATCTCTGTCCACATTCAGCCCGACCTGACCTGAGCCTGAAATTTGGACCCGGAAGAGAGACCCGACCCGGACCCGACACATGTCATCGGGTCCAGTCGGGTTCGGGTCAGGTAGCCATGCTCTACTGGAGCCCTGCTTGCACTGCTTCCCTGCATTCATTTGCTGCCAGTTGTTCAAAACCGTGAACCGTTTTGCATTGACTCTGGACACCCTACAATGCCCCTAGACAGACCCCGCAGCATGGCAGAGCCAAGACATAGGGGTGGCTCCACAGTTTAGTGATGGCTCCCTCCAGATTCTCCTGCAGGCTGCAAGGAAAAGACGGGAGGTTCTCTTCCCCAGCGATGGCAAGAAGAGATCCTCTCGCCTGGCCAAGCAAGCCTAGGTGGAGATCACTGAGGAGGTCAGCAGCCGTGGGGTCATTTTATTCCCAAAAAATATACTTTATTCATAAAAATCTGTCAAAAAATACATTACAAAACAATTCAAAACAGCACCAAGTTGATATTCCAGAAAGTGCAAAGGAAATCAGTTTTCTTCGATACAGGAGTGAGTTGCCTCACAACCCTTCCATTCCATTTTACATGCCATGTACATTTTACAGCAAACCCACATTTGGTGTATACAGCCCGTGGGGTTTCCCATGGGTCCAGCCCCTCAGCTTACTATGGTAGGAGGTCTTTTTCACAGTGGTCTTTCCCCATTGAGCCTTTGAGGTGCCTGCCCCAAGCTTTAGCGAGTCCCTCAGCAGGTAGTCCTGGACCTTGGAATGTTCCAGTCTGCGGTCGTGCACAACTCTTTGCGCTGGAATACTGGCCAATTTCGAACAGACCAAAGAGCGTCTTTCACCGAATTGATGGTACTCCAGCAGCAGTTGATGTTTATCTCGGTGTGCGTCCCTGGGAACAGCCCGTAGAGCACAGACTCCTGTGTTACAGAGCTGCTTGGGATGAACCTTGACAAAAACCTCTGCATCTCTTTCCACACTTGCTTTGCAAAGGCACATTCCAGAAGGAGGTGGGCAACCATCTCTTCCCCACCACAGCCACCTCGGAGGCAGCGAACAGAGGTGGTGAGATTTCCAGTGTGCAGGAAGGATCTGATGGGGAGGGCCCTTCTCACCACCAGCCAAGCTACGTCTTGGTGCTTGTTTGAAAGTTCTGGTGATGAGGCATTCTGCCAAACAACTTTACCAGTCTGCTTGGGGAACCATCCGACAGGATCCACCATCTCCTTTTCCCGTAGGGCCTTGAGGACATTCCGTGCAGACCACTGCCTGATGGATTGGTGGTCAAAGGTGTTTTTCTGCACAAACTTTTCCAAGAGTGATAGGTGGTACGGCACGGTCCAACTGGATGGCGCGTTCTGCGGCAATGTGACCAGACCCATCCTTCGCAACACCGGGAACAGATAGAACCTCAGCACGTAGTGACACTTGGTGTTTGCGTACTGGGGCTCTACACACAACCATCATCGTGTGCAGCTGCATCAAGCTATCAGGATGAGGGCAACATTGGGTATGTTTTTCCTGTCTTTATCCAGAGGTTTGAACATCGTGTCCCTCCGGACCTGGTCCATTTTGCATCTCCAGATAAAGCGGAAAATGGCTCAGGTGACCGCCATGCGCAGGAGTGGGGTATGCACCAGACCTGCGCCACATACAGCAACAACGTGAGCACCTCGCACTTGATGACCAAGTTCTTACCCACAATGGAGAGAGAACGCTGCTCCCACATGCTCAATTTATGGTGTACCACGGCTACTTTACTACTTCCAGGTTTTGGCACACGCCCTGGCCCTTCTGAACCATATCCCCAGCACCTTCAGGTAATCTGACCTGGCAGTGAAGGGGACAAGGGATCGGTCGGCCCAGTTCCCAAAGAACATGGCCTCCTCGCTCTTGCAATTTACTTTGGCTCCCGAGGCCAATTCGAACTGGTCACAGATGCTCATCAGTCTGTGAATAGACAGCAGATCCGAGCAGAAGACGGTGACGTCATCCATGTACAGGGAGGCTTTGACCTGAGTGCCTCCACTGCCTGGGATTGTCACTCTTTTTATGTTCGCATCCTTCCTAATGGACTGAGCAAAAGATTTGAAACAGCAGACAAACAAGACAGGGGAGAGAGGACAGCCCTGACTGCAGATTGGATTGAGAAACTTTCTGATTCCCACTCATTGATTGAGACTGCGCTACTGATGTTTGTGTAGAGCAGTCTGATCCAATTGCAGATTCCCTCCCCAAACCCCATTGTGGAGAGCACGTCCATCATGTAGGTGTGCGATATCCTGTCAAAAGTCTCCTCCTGGTCCAAGCTGACGAGGCAGGTGTCCACCCTCCTGTCCCGTACACAGGCGATTGTGTCCCTGAATAGCACAAGATTATCAGAGATCTTCCTGCTGGGGACAGTACAGGTCTAAGTCAGGGTGAATAACCAACTCCAGAGCAGACTTGACCTGACTGGTGATGATTTTGGACAGAATTTTGTAGTTTACATTAAGCAGTGAGATGGGCCACCAATTTCTGATTTGCGCCCTCTCCCCCTTCCACTTGTAGAGGAGGGTGATGATGCCTTTCCTCATGGATTCTGACATGCTGCCGGCCAGAAGCATACTCTCGTATACTTCCAGCAGGTCTGGGCCAATCCAGTCCCATAGAGTCGAATACAACTCAACCGGTAAGCTGTCGCTTCCGGGAGTTTTACTTGTCTCAAAAGGACCTGACGACCTTGGTCAGCTCATCCAGTGTTAGCGGTTTGTCCAGACTCTCCTGCATGCTGTCATCGAAGACCTCCATGATAGATGACAGGAAGGTCTGGGACTCCGTTCTGTCCATGGGCTTCACGTCGTATAGCGCGGCATAAAAGGATTTGTTAATCCTTAGTATGTCAGACTGCGAAGATGTTACCGAGCCATCCTTGTGGGGTTATTCCCCGGAATTGGTTACAGTGCCGAAAGAGGGTCAACAGCCTCCCTCATTCTGCCTAGGTGAGTGCTCCATACCTCTCTCCTTTTCAGTGATTGTATGTGGTTACACAGGAGCAAGCGAGGCATGGGGAGGGAGGCACTACAACAGCGACAGCAGAGGAAGTTAGGCATCACCTCATCCTGACATTTGCACGGCTGCCTTTCGGCCACGGACCACCTTCTTACACAGCTCAACCTTATTACCTCCCGAAAGCGCAAGGCAGCATCAGCTATGTGTGAAAGCCCAGGAGGAGAAGAGGGGTTGACACTAGCAGAGTTGCCATGTTGATCATTATGTGAAGTCTATCTCCATCTTTCCACTTACCGGACAAGGCGGCCCATAACAAGACGGAGACAGCCTGAACAAGCAGAGGCCTTCCAGATCTTCGGTCTCTCACCCCAACCGAGGAAGGGATGCTAGAATTGGCAGGGGCACAGGGCAGACACACCATATCAGATGGAGAGACTGGAGTCTCCGCGCAAGAGCGTGAGGATTGGCTTCCATTGATAGACACTTCTGGAGACCCAAACACATATTGTTGGCATAATGAGATCGGCACAAATTAACCCACATGTTTGTGTTCTCTCATGCAGGTTGGGTCCACAGGAGACTCAACCAGAAGGGGGCCAGACATCCACCTCTGAAGACGACGACCACTTAGAGGATGCATCATCCTAAGATTGTGCCGGAACCTTCCGCCAACGCAGATACTTTCACCGTGGTGGGGTTCCGCTTAGCTGTGGAATCAGGCTCACAAGCCAAGGAGAGCACTGCACACGCATCCAAGCAGCTGTCTGAGGCTGAGACAGCCAAGGCCACTGACATGTGGATGACTGTGGGTGGCCAGGCCCATGCTGAGCTCCAGGTTGATGGCAAGCTTCTGGTGTTGAAAGCACAGGGCATTCTGGAGTTGCAGAAAGAGAGCTATAGCAACATTGGGTGGAGATGCCTCAGGCAAAGCGCAGCCATGAGCAGACGATGAAGGAGTCCATCCATGCCATGCATGCTGCCATGTCTCAGGCATGTGAGCACGTGATTTCCTCCAATGAGAGGATGGTGACCTTCATGGAGAACTAGATGCCAAAGATGTGCGCAGACCTGCACACTATCACCTTGGCCATAAGCTTGACACAGCAGTGACAAGGCGAGAGAAGGACAAGGCGGTTGGAGTCTTCTCCAGGTTCTCATCCTTCTCTGGTCAGCAAGGTGGTTGAAGTTAGTCTTGAAAGGGAGGAGGAGAGGCTGACCTCCACAGCTGGGGGCTCCCCTCAGTGCGCTCCGAGTGTGGACTCCAGCTCCTCAGCCCCTCCACAAGAGAACCCAGCTCCAGTAGCTGCGATGCCCGAGGAGCGACCTACACCGGTGCAGGGCACTCTCGGGCAGCTGAGGCCTTCCAGGCCCTCAGGCAGCTAGAGAATGGCCTCCAAAGTCATCACAGGCCAAGGGGCAGCGTGATCAGCAGCCTGCCTCCAGCCCAGCTGCTAGCGCTGGGGTCACACCTCGAAGAAACACTCACAAGCATATAAAGAAGAGCACTGAGGCACACTTGGGGGATCCATGGGTGTTTGATATCTGACATGTGATTCTTCATAAAGTTATTTTGTTCAAACCATTAACATTCATTGTGTAA